>NC_086447.1:602912207-603259660 GCF_028390025.1 Pseudophryne corroboree
CTCTTTATGCGAGGTACACTGGGTTCCACAGGGCACCCACCCTGATGCACTTAGCTTCTTTGGGTTTGTATGGCATTAGCCGCTGGTCCCTTCTCCTGTCATGAGAACGTAGTTCTATGTGACTATCATCTGCCTTCTCTTTTACCTGCTTCTGCATTGGACTGGATAACTAAAACTGAGCTCACAGTGCCTGGAGGCGGGGTTATATAGAGGAGGACCCGCAATGCATCCTGGGACAGTCTAAAGCTTTAGCCTGTTTGTGCCTGTTGATCAAAATCCATCTCTACACCCCGTTATATTCCCTGTGGAACCCAGTGTACCTCGCAGAAAGATTTAACCATGGTAAGTCTACCATAAATCGCCTTATCTCATCACTAATCTTCTACATACAGCTTCTCGAATTCCACGCCACAGCTCCAATATGCAGTTAGAATCAGTATCAGCCAGCAGTCACCAAAAATGAAAATATAGCAATATCTGTTATACCAAGATCAGAAAACTCAAAAGCCTGACCCAGATTGTCTAAGCTTTTAACTGACATCCATAGACAGACAACTTGTTAGAAGTATAGTATTATAGGGCCAATAGATCTGTAATTATTTGGGACATATCCCCATTTTTCCGAGGACTGGGTCAGGTCATTAACAAAATCTAACATGTTGGAAATCATGTCGGCTATCCACATATTGGAGACGTGGTTTGTTACAGTTCACTGAAATTCAAGAGGCTGAAATTATAACAAAGGACTTAAAATAAGAATTTACTTACCGATAATTCTATTTCTCGGAGTCCGTAGTGGATGCTGGGGTTCCTGAAAGGACCATGGGGAATAGCGGCTCCGCAGGAGACAGGGCACAAAAAGTAAAGCTTTCCGATCAGGTGGTGTGCACTGGCTCCTCCCCCTATGACCCTCCTCCAGACTCCAGTTAGGTACTGTGCCCGGACGAGCGTACACAATAAGGGAGGAATTTTGAATCCCGGGTAAGACTCATACCAGCCACACCAATCACACTGTACAACCTGTGATCTGAACCCAGTTAACAGTATGATAACAGCGGAGCCTCTGAAAAGATGGCTCACAACAACAATAACCCGATTTAGTTAGCAATAACTATGTACAAGTATTGCAGATAATCCGCACTTGGGATGGGCGCCCAGCATCCACTACGGACTCCGAGAAATAGAATTATCGGTAAGTAAATTCTTATTTTCTCTATCGTCCTTGTGGATGCTGGGGTTCCTGAAAGGACCATGGGGATTATACCAAAGCTCCCAAACGGGCGGGAGAGTGCGGATGACTCTGCAGCACCGAATGAGAGAACTCCAGGTCCTCTTTTGCCAGGGTATCAAATTTGTAGAATTTTACAAACGTGTTCTCCCCCGACCACGTAGCTGCTCGGCAAAGTTGTAATGCCGAGACCCCTCGGGCAGCCGCCCAAGATGAGCCCACCTTCCTTGTGGAATGGGCCTTAACAGATTTAGACTGTGGCAGGCCTGCCACAGAATGTGCAAGTTGAATTGTGCTACCAATCCCACGAGCAATCGACTGCTTAGAAGCAGAAGCACCCAGCATTGTTGGGTGCATACAGGATAAACAGCAAGTCAGATTTCCTGACTCCAGCCAACCTGGAAACTATATTTTC
The DNA here is from genome assembly GCF_028390025.1 of Pseudophryne corroboree. Taxonomy (NCBI): domain Eukaryota; kingdom Metazoa; phylum Chordata; class Amphibia; order Anura; family Myobatrachidae; genus Pseudophryne; species Pseudophryne corroboree. The sequence continues at coordinate 602,913,851 of NC_086447.1, forward strand.
AGGGCCCTGATAACATCCAGCAACTTGGAGTCCTCCAAGTCCCTAGTAGCCGCAGGTACCACAATAAGCTGGTTCAGGTGAAACGCTGACACCACCTTAAGGAGAAACTGGGGACGAGTCCGCAGCTTTGCTCTGTCCGAATGGACAATCAGATATGGCTTTGTGAGATAAAGCCGCCAATTCTGACACTCGCCTGGCCGAGGCCAGGACCAACAGCATGGTCATTTTCCATGTGAGATATATCAAATCCACAGATTTGAGTTGTTTAAACCAATGTGATTTTTTAGGAATCCCAAAACTACGTTGAGATCGCCCAGTGCCACTGGAGACATCAAAGGGGCTGTATATGCAGTACTCCCTTAACAACTTCTGGACTTCAGGAACTGAAGCCAATTTCTTTCTGGAAGAAAATCAACAGGCCGAAATTTGAACCTTAATGGACCCAATTTGAGACCCATAGACACTCCTGTTTGCAGGAAATGTAGAAATTAACCTAGTTGAAATTCTTCCGTGGAGCCTTCCTGGACTCACACCCTGGCACATATTTTCACCTAAGTGGTGATAATGTTGTGCGGTCACCTCCTTCCTGGCTCTGACCAGGGTAGGGATGACCTCTTCCGGAATGCCTCTTTCCCTTAGGATCCGGCGTTCACCCGCCTTGGCGTCAACGCAGCTGCGGTAAGTCCCGGAACAGACACGGTTCTTGCCGAATCAAGACCCTTCTTAGTATCTCTTGAAGTTCCGGGAACCAAGTCCTTCTTGGCCAAACCGGAGCCACGAGTATAGTTCTTACTCCTCTCCTTCCTATCATTTTCAATACATTGGGTATGAAAAGCAGAGGATGGAACACATACACCGACTGGTACACCGACGGTGTTACCAGAGCGTCCCAGCTATTGCCTGAGTGTCTCTTGACCTGGCGCTTCAGGTGGGACGCCATCATAACCACCTTTGGTCTTTCCCAACGGTTTACAATCATGTGGAAACTTCCAGATTAAGTTTCCACTTTTCCGGGTGGAATTCATTTATGCTGAGAAAATCTTCCCAGTTGCCCACTCCCGGAATGAACACTGCTGACAGTGTTATCACATGATTTTCCGCCCAGCGAAGAATCCTTGCTGTCATTGCCCTCCTGCTTCTTGTGTCGCCCCGTCTGATAACGTGGGCGACCGCCATGATGATGTCCTACTGGATCAGCACCGGTTGACTTTGAAGCAGGAGTCTTCCTAGGCTCAGAGCATTGTAAATTGCCCTTAGCTCCAGTATATTCATGTGGAGAGAAGTCTCCAGACTTGACCACACTTCCTTGGAAATTTTTTCCCTGTGTGACTACTCCCCAGCCTCTCAGGCTGGTATCCGTGGTCCCCAGAACACAGTCCTGAATGCTGAGTGTGCTGCCCTCTAAAAGATGAGCACTCTGCAGCCCCCACAGAAGAGACACCCTTGTCCTTGGAGACAGGATTATCCGCTGATGCATCTGAAAATGCGATCCGGACCATTCGTCCAGCAAATCCCCTGAGATCTGCCGAATGGAATCGCTTCGTAAGAAGCCACCATTTTTCCCAGGACTCCTGTGCATTGATGCACTGATACTTGGCCTGGTTTTAGGAGGTTTCTGACTAGGTCGAATAACTCCTTGGCTTTTTCCTCCCGGAGGAACACCTTTTTCTGGACTATGCCCAGAATCATTCCTAGGAACAGCAGACGTATCGTCGGAAAACAGCTGCGATTCTTGGAATATTTAGAATCCAGTCGTGCTGTCGTAGAACTACTTTAGATAGTGCTCTTCCGACCTCCAACTGTTCACTGGAACTTGCCCTTTTCAGGATATCGTCCAAGTAAGGGATAATTTAGATGCCTTTTTTCTTTGAAGAAACATCTTTTCGGCCATTACCTTGGTAAAAGGCCCGGGGTGCCGTGGATAATTCAAACGGCATCGTCTGAAACTGATATTGACAGTTCTGTACCACGAACCAGAGGTACCCTTGTTGAGAAGGGCAAATTTGGACATGGAGGTAATCCTTGATGTCCAGGGACACCATATAGTCCCCTTTTTTCCGGTTCGCTATCACTGCTCTGAGTGACTCCATCTCGATTTGAACCTTTTATGTAAGTGTTCAAAGATTTCAGTTTAGACTATGTCTCACCAAGCCGTCTGGCGTCAGTACCACAATATAGTGTGGAAAAATAATACCCTTTTCCTTGTTGTAGGAGGGGTACTTTGATTATCACCTGCTGGATATACAGCTTGTGAATTGTTTCCAATGCTGCCTCCCTGTCGGAGGGAGCCGTTGGTAAAGCAGACTTCAGAAACCTGCGAGGAGAAGATGTCTCGACTCTCCAATCTGTACCCCTGGGATAATACTTGTACTATCTAGGGGTCAACCTGCGAGTGATCCCACTGCGCGCTGAGACTCTTGAGACTACCCCCCCACCTTGAGTCCGCTTGCATGGCCCCAGCGTCATGCTGAGGACTTGGCAGACGCGGTGGAGGGCTTCTTTTCCTGGGAAGGGGCTGCCTGCTGCAGTCTACTTCCCTTACCTCTATGTCTGGGCAGATATGACTGGCCTTTTGCCTGCATGCCCTCATGGGAAAGGAAGGATTGAGGCTGAAAAGACGGTGTCTTTTTCAGCTGAGATGTAACTTGGGGTAAAAAGTTTGGATTTCCCAGCTGTTGCCGTGGTCCCCAGGTCCGATGGACCGACCCCAACTAACTCCTTCCCTTTATACGGCAATACTTCCATGTGCCGTATGGGATCTGTATCACCTGACCACTGTCGTGTCCATGACATCTTCTGGGTGATATGGACAACGTACTTATCTTGATGCCAGAGAGCAAATATCCCTCTGTGCATCTCACGTACATATATATAGAATGCATCCTATTAAATGCTCTATATGAATAAAATATTTTCAGTCAGGGAATCCGACCAAGCCAACCCAGCACTGCATCTCCAGGCTGATGGCGATCGCTGGTCGCAGTATAACCACCGTATGTGTGTATATACTTTTTAGGATATCTTTCCAGCTTCCTATCAGCTGGCTCCTTGAGGGCGGCCGTATCTGGAGACGGTAACGCCACTTGATAAGCGTGTGAGCGCCTTATCACCCTAAGGGGTGTTTCCCAACGCGCCCTAATTTCTGGCGGGAAAGGGTATAACGCCAATATTTGCTATCGGGGTAACCCCACGCATCATCACACACTTCATTTTATTTTATCTGATTCAGGAAAAACTACAGGTAGTTTTTTCACTCCCACATAATACCCTTTTTTGTGGTACTTGTAGTATCAGAAATATGCAACACCTCCTTCATTGCCCTTAACGTGTGGCCCTAATGAGAAATACGTTTGTTTATTCACCGTCGACACTGGATTCAGTGTCCGTGTCTGTGTCTGTGTCGACCGACTGAGGTAAATGGGCGTTTTTAACGCCCCTGACGGTGTTTCTGAGACGCCTGGACCGGTACTAATAGTTTGTCGGCCGTCTCACGTCGTCAACCGACCTTGCAGCGTGTTGACATTCTCACGTAATTCCCTAAATAAGCCATCCATTCCGGTGTCGACTCCCTAGAGAGTGACATCACCATTACAGGCAATTTCTCCGCCTCCTCACCAACATCGTCCTCATACATGTCGACACACACGTACCGACACACAGCACACACACACCGGGAATGCTCTGACAGAGGACAGGACCCACACTAGCCCTTTGGGGAGACAGAGGGAGAGTTTGCCAGCACACACCAAAACGCTATAATTATATAGGGACAACCTTATATAAGTGTTTTCCCTTATAGCATCTTTATATATATCTCAATATCGCCAAAATCAGTGCCCCCCCTCTCTGTTTTAACCCTGTTTCTGTAGTGCAGTGCAGGGGAGAGCCTGGGAGCCTTCTCTCCAGGCTTTCTGTGAGAGAAAATGGCGCTGTGTGCTGAGGAGATAGGCCCCGCCCCTTTTTCGGCGGGCTCGTCTCCCGCTATTTAGTGAATCTTGGCAGGGGTTAAATATCTCCATATAGCCTCTGGGGGCTATATGTGAGGTATTTTTCGCCAAAAAAGGTTTTCATTTGCCTCCCAGGGCGCCCCCCTCCCAGCGCCCTGCACCCTCAGTGACTGCCGTGTGAAGTGTGCTGAGAGGAAAATGGCGCACAGCTGCAGTGCTGTGCGCTACCTTTAGAAGACTGCAGGAGTCTTCAGCCGCCGATTCTGGACCTCTTCTTACTTCAGCATCTGCAAGGGGGCCGGCGGCGCGGCTCCGGTGACCATCCAGGCTGTACCTGTGATCGTCCCTCTGGAGCTGATGTCCAGTAGCCAAGAAGCCAATCCATCCTGCACGCAGGTGAGTTCACTCCTTCTCCCCTAAGTCCCTCGTTGCAGTGATCCTGTTGCCAGCAGGACTCACTGTAAAATAAAAAACCTAAGCTAAACTTTCTCTAAGCAGCTCTTTAGGAGAGCCACCTAGATTGCACCCTTCTCGGCCGGGCACAAAAATCTAACTGGAGTCTGGAGGAGGGTCATAGGGGGAGGAGCCAGTGCACACCACCTGATCGGAAAGCTTTACTTTTTGTGCCCTGTCTCCTGCGGAGCCGCTATTCCCCATGGTCCTTTCAGGAACCCCAGCATCCACAAGGACGATAGAGAAAGGGGGGAATTAAATTGTTACTTGCCCTGGCTACAACTATATGGTGCTCAACGGAGCAATTCAGTTGTTGTTCCATTTAGGCAAATGCAGCTTGGGGGCACAAATTTCAGCTCAAAGCCTCCTGAGGTGCAAGCTGAAATGTGCGAAAACACTATGGTTTTGGCTCTCAAATGGGAGTTTGAGCGCCCTAACCAGGACTTTGTGCCTAATTCAGAACTGATCACAGCAGCAAAACTGTTCTCTAATGGGCAAAACCATGTGCACTGCAGGTGGGGCAGATATAACATGTGCAGAGAGAGTTCGATTTGGGTGAGTTATTTTGTTTCTGTGCAGAGTAAATACTGGCTGCTTTATTTTACACTGCAATTTAGATTTCAGTTTAAACACAGCCCACCCAAATCTAACTCTCTCTGCACATGTTATATTTGCCCCACCTGCAGTGCACATAGGGGTTAATTCAGAGTTGACTGCAGCAGCAAATATGTTAGCAGTTGGGCAAAACCATGTGCACTGCAGGGGGGGGGGCAGATATAACATGTGCAGAGAGAGTTAGATTTCAGTTTGAACACACCCCACCCAAATCTAACTCTCTCTTTACATGTTATATCTGCCCCCCCCCCCTGCAGTGCACATGGTTTTGCCCAACCGCTAACAAATATGCTGCTGCGATCAACTCTGAATTAACCCCATGGTTTTGCCCATTAGAGAACAATTTTGCTGGTGCGATCAAGCCAGAATTGAGCTCATTATACGGTTTTAGCCATCCTAATAAGCTCGCACCCTGAGCATGCGCCCCCAACGGAGGGAACAATTGAATAGCTTTGGTGGGCACCAATTATATTTGGGCGCCCACAAAACAATTGAATCGCCCCCAAAGAATCATCACATACTGTATGATTAATTTGAGAGTATGCTATTGTGTATATAATGTGTATACTTTAATGTGTATATTATATACAGTATGTGTGTGTGTGTGTGTGTGTGTGTGTGTGTGTGTGTGTGTGTGTGTATGTATGCGACTTTCAGTAAAGTTAGTTGTTTTACATTAGCTATAAGACCACCAATACAAAGCTAAAGAACTATTCCAAGAGGCTTATAAAACAAGAACTAAATTCCCTTGTAAATGAAGAAACAAATTGAAGGATTTTAAAACAGACAATATGAAAGCTAAATTATTCTTTCACTGCAACAGTTATTTATGGCCCAAAATAACGAACATGGGGGGTTATTCAGAGTCCTAAGCATTTTTTGCGAAATTAGCAAAAACTGCTAAGGATGAAATCGTATGCTAGGGGCTTCCCAGCACAGGGCCACCCCGCAATGCGATCGCAATTCAATTGCAGTCACATCATTGGAATCAAAATAGAGCATGACCCCTTGTATACGCAGCCAGGCTGTGTATACAGACGCTATGTTTACATTTGCAGGAAACTCAGGCAACGTCATTGGGCCACACCCCCGAAAAAACTGCTATGATACCTGCGTTTCCTGCTCCATTCCCCCCCAACGCCCGCCGCCTGTCAATTATAAAGCGATCACATCCTTCCGGGATGCAATTACATCAGTATAGCCCGTGCACATGCACTGCGGCCGCTGCGTGTGCGCAGATGGACAAAAATTGACCGTTTGCAATTTTTGTCCGTCTGCGTCCATCTCTGAATAACCCCCATATTCAGCGTATGCTAACTTTTTTCTTTGGTTAAAAATGAATCCTTGCTTTAAAAGATACAACATGAGTAAAAAAATTTCTAGACTTTTTAATTAATTAAATAATGCTATTTATCTTGTGACCAATGATTTGACCTCTTTATTCCAAGAATATTAGCAAAAAAAACATTAGTAAAGGAGCATTAAGAATATTCAACAATGCTGTCTATACATTGACTGACCATGCGACTAAAAGTGGAAAATCATGTTGTCGTACATTGTTGTTTGTCACAGATCACTGTACATATGATACACTGTACAGTATGCACATGATCTTCCATGTTTAGCCACATTGTTAGTCTTATGGATAGACAGCAATGTTGATTAGTCTTAACCCTATTTGCTGCTTTTTTGCAAATATTCTGCTATAAGCCCTCATTCCGAGTTGTTCGCTCGCTAGCTGCTTTTAGCAGCAGTTCAAACGCTAAGCCGCCGCCCTCTGGGAGTGTATCTTAGCTTAGCAGAAGTGCGAACGAAAGGATCGCAGCATTGCTACAAAAAAAGATTGTGCAGTTTCAGAGTAGCTCGAGACTTACTCCTAAGCTAGCGATCACTTCAGTCTGTTTAGTTCCTGTTTTGACGTCACAAACACGCCCTGCGTTCGGCCAGCCACTCCCCCGTTTCCCCAGCCACTCCTGCGTTTTTATCGGGCACGCCTGCGTTTTTACACACACTCCGCGTAAACGGTCAGTTACCACCCAGAAACACCCACTTCCTGTCAATCACTGAACGAACAGCAGTGCGACTGAAAAGCTTTGCTAGACCTTGTGTGAAACTGCATAGTCTTGTGTGAAAGTACGTCGCGCGTGCGCACTGCGCACCGTACGCATACGCACAAGTGCCGATTTTTAGCCTGATCGCTGCACTGCGAACAACGGCAGCTAGCGATCAACTCGGAATGACCCCCATATTTTTTCAAATATTCAGCTTTTTGCAAATTTTGCACAATTGAATATACTGTAGTTAGAATTCTCATGCTTCCTATACAGGAGCAAATAGCTTCATCAGTAAGGTGTCTGCTTCCAGTGTAATAGGTCGTGGTTTCTAATCCTGAGTGTGACACTTGTAAAATGTGTATAATAAAGAGGGTGTGACTTGTAAGGTGCAGGGATCAGTGAGGAAGTCGGCCACTTAAAAGACAGCGGCAGCTATCAATTAACTTAATTCAATGGTGTCACAGAATGGGAGGAGAGGTGCCCCCCTTCAGAGCAGGAGCCCGGCGGCAGATGCCTCCGTTGCCTCCCAGAGTTCTGCCTCTGACCATAACTCCACATAAGGATCCAACGCATATGTGGGGCACTTACTTGTTTGTATTTAAGCTGGTACAATTTACCAGAGCTATTTCTTTCTGCAAGTGTGGGACTCCATTTTGTGGTGATGCAGCTGTCACTGTTGAACGTCACAATGTTGTCTGGATGTCCTCACTGACATTGTGCTCATTGAGGAGCACAATGCTGAGAGTAGGGGCCTCGTCCACTCGTCATAGAACCACAGTTTGTGGCATTATGCTCTGAGGTAGCGTAGCCTAATGGCACAAAAGCACCTGGTCCATCAGCAAAAGGGCCGGGCAAATGGTACAGGGGGAGGCTAGGTTCCCAGTGCCCATTAGCCGCTGTTACTTTTTCCATCTGTATATAACCTTTTATAATATCACTCATGGCTTTGAAATTATTACAGTGTGCCATGTACGGTACAGTATGCTTTGCTTGTGCTTCACACACTTGTGTTAAAGTAAGATTTATTACCTGAAGTATTATCAGTAGTAGACCTTGAGATGAACTGGTTTCTTATATGAAAAAAAGGCCTTCCTAATTTTCTTGGTGCCAACTACAGTTCTTTCCCCATTTTGTGTCTTTGCTGCTGACACTGATCTTTCGGTGCTTGCTTGCTCTGTTTTTCACTTGTATTTTTCCCAATTTTAACTTTGACGTATTCTAATATGAGTTTGTATAGCTACAGAATAATATACAGTTCAACAAATGTTTGCAGGGTAAAGACATGTTTTGTAAGCTGTGTACTTTCTTTTCACAATTAGGATTTGTAAATTGAAATGGCAATTTGACAACAATGCATGTTTTCAATTTGCATATATTTAAATCACATGGATATAATAAATCATGTTAAAAAATATAAATACATTAAAACAGAATTATTGCACAGGATATGCAATAAGATATAGCAGATACATATAAATGAGCAAATTTGTACTTAAATAATTGAGACATGAGAGTATAAGGAAAGACACTTTGATCTTTTTATTGTTGGAATGCCAAAAGCAAGAGAAAAGATGACAATCATACAAGCAGTGTAAGTACTTGCAATGGGAAATAATGACTATCGTAAAAGCATACTTGCCTACCTCCTGGAAGCTGCGGGAGACGCAGGATTTTTCGGGTAGTCCCTCACAGGTTATCAACTCTGACTTTGTCTTAGGCTTTGACCAATTTTTGTGTTATGATTCCAGCACTCTGGTCACAGGAGATCTTATGGCAAGGACCGGAGCACTGGAACAGAATGCTGGGGAAGGGAGCAGGACAGGAAAATAGCCCCTGGCGCCCTAACTCTGTTGTCTCACCCGTGTTGTCAGAAATCCCCTGCGAGACTATGGTTTCTTGAGCCCTTGGCAGCCGCGTTTGAAGGGCGGATTATGTCTGCCCAACTTCGATGCCCCCCGGTCTTAATGAGAGACAAAGGGAAACCCGAGACAGGGTGATAACAAGAGGCCCTCTAACTAAACAACCAGGCCAGGGGCTAAGCAAACTCAAAACTATAATATGTGCGGAGAAACCGCCAAGGAAAAGGACAACCAAAATATCCACTTGTGCAATTCTCCTACCCGGCACCGCCGAGTACCAGAGAGGACTTGTGGAAGCGGAACCCTCCGCAAATGCTCCAAACACAAAATATAAAAGGTAAATCGGCTGAGCCGCAACACACGGCAGAGCCGCAACTCACGAACACCACTGGATATAAAACGGTGATCAGTCAGGACTCCAGGGACGAGATGGTAACTCCCGAGTACAGGACTTCTGAGGACTGGAATGACCGGATACAGCAGGACTGGAAACAGACTCTCAGCAAACAAAGGCAGCATGCAGGAAGCTATTACCGGCGTCTGTGAGAAGCCCTGGGAGTGTACTTAACAGGGAGTCCTCCAATCAGCTGTTTAGAGGCTGATTGGACTAAATGCCGTGCAGCTGCCTTGCTGCACGGCCAGAGAACAGGTGAACGCATTAAATCCTAAAACCCAGCAACGGGGAACGCGGTCCGCCAGTGGCGTCCCCGTTGCTAGGGTCCGTGCGGCTTCAGCGCGCCCGGCGTCTAGCGTTGCTAGGGAGCCGGCGGCTGTACGTGCACGGCGTCCCTAGTTGCTAGGCGCCGGGTCGCGCGGACAAGCGGACCCCGGCGCCTTACATTTTGACTGCCTAAACCTTTTCTATCTGAGGATTCACCTGACCATGTCAACCTACGTCACCCAAATATTTAGCTTGTCTTAGGGTCACTGCACATTCCTCAGGGTTAGCCGTGAAACCCATGGATCTCAATGAGACCAGTACTGCCTCAACCTTTGGAAGATGCTATTCCCAGTCTTGCAGACAAGCGGACCCCGGCGCCTAACAGTACCCCCCCCTTGAGGAGGGGTCAAGGAACCCCTAAAGCCAGGTTTCCGAGGAAATTCCCGAAAAAATGCCCTCTTGAGCCTCGGGGCATGAAGATCCTTATCCAGGACCCAAGACCTTTCCTCCGGACCATAGCCTCTCCAGTGAACCAGAAAATAAAGCCGGCCCCGGGACAATTTGGAATCGAGAACCTTCTCCACCAAGAACTCCTGTTGTCCCTGTACATCCACCGGAGATCTACCCTGAGAGATCCTCCGAGGAAATCTACTGGAAGAAACGTATTGTTTCAACAGGGAACAATGAAACGTATTACCAATCCTGAGAGATCTTGGTAAACGTAACCGAAAGGCAACTGGGTTGACTCTTTTAATAATAAGAAATGGCCCAATAAATTTGGGTCCCAATCTAGCCGAGGATTGTGGAAGCCTGATGTTACGAGTCGACAACCATACCCTATCTCCCACCTTAAAAGTGCAAGGACGTCGGAGCCTGTCAGAAAATTTCTTCTCTCGAAAGGCTGCTTTTCTGAGAGCAAGGTGCACTTTTTTCCAAATGGCTCTGAGATGGGAGGTTAAGGTTAGCGAGGAGACTGAGGAATGATGAAAAAAAGAATTAGCTCTGGGGTGAAAACCAAAAACTGAAAAGAATGGAGACTCTTTAGTGGAGGAATGACAAGAATTATTGTAAGCAAACTCCGCCAACGGAAGAAACTCGGACCAATCATTCTGGAGTTTGGCAGAATACAAGCGCAAATACTGTTTCAATGATTGGTTAACTCGCTCGGTTTGCCCGTTGGATTGTGGGTGGTAACCGGATGTTAACGACAATTTCATCTTTAATGAGGCACAAAAACATTTCCAGAATTGTGCGATGAATTGTGGACCCCGATCAGAAACAATATCAGTAGGCAACCCATGAAGTCTGAAAACATGGCGGAGAAACAAAACTGCCAACCCTTGGGCAGAAGGCAATCGGGGGAGAGCAATAAAATGAGCCATCTTGCTAAAACGGTCCACTACCACCCATATGACTCGGAATCCGGCTGAAAGGGGAAGGTCAACCACAAAATCCATGGAAATATGGGACCATGGCCTGAGAGGAACATTTAAGGGCATAAGTTGCCCGATAGGCAAGGAACGGGGAACCTTATGCTGTGCACAAACCTGACATGAATAAACAAACTCCCTAACGTCTTTAGAAAGACCAGGCCACCATACTGAGCGAGAGACTAACTCCAAAGTCTTAGAGATTCCCGGATGCCCGGAAACTTTGTTATCATGGAATTCCGTTAAAACAGTAGCTCTCAAAAACTCAGGGACGTAAAGACGACCAGCAGGAGTATTTCCAGGAGCTTGGTGTTGAAGCTGTTTTAACTGGGTAAGTAAATCTTGTGTGAGGCCTGCCCAGATGACCGCAGATGGAAGTATGGGAGTAACAGGACTGTTATTGTGAACCGGAAGAAAGCTGCGTGACAGGGCATCAGCCTTAGTATTCTTGGAACCAGGCCTGAAAGTGATTAAAAATTGGAAACGAGTAAAAAATAAAGCCCAACGTGCCTGCCGGGCATTAAGCCGTTTAGCCGATTCGATGTATTGCAGGTTTTTATGGTCAGTCAATACTGAAATAGTATGTTTTGCTCCCTCCAGCCAATGCCTCCACTCCTCGAAAGCCCACTTTACCGCCAGTAACCTCCGATTACCAACGTCATAGTTGGATTCAGCGGAGGAGAATTTCCTGAACATAAAGGCACAAGGATGTAACTCCAGAGACTCCGGATCCTTTTGAGAAAGGATAGCCCCCACTCCAACCTCCGTGGCATCAACCTCCACAACAAAGGGCAATTCCGGATTGGGATGTCTGAGGACTGGAGCCGAGACAAAGGCTTGTTTCAAGGCCCGGTAGGACAACTCAGCTTCACGCGACCAGTTGGTAGGATCCGCTCCTTTCTTTGTCAGAGCTACAATGGGAGCAACCAGGTCAGAAAAAGAATGAATGAACCTCCTATAATAATTCGCAAACCCTAAAAAGCGCTGAATTGCTTTTAAATTGGTGGGTTGCGCCCAACTAAGGATGGCCTGGAGCTTCTTTGGTTCCATGGAAAATCCCCGAGGGGAAATAATGTACCCTAAAAAAGATACTTCCGTGACATAAAACTCACACTTCTCCAGCTTGGCATATAAGTGATTCTCACGTAACTTTTGAAGAACCAGACGCACCTGGGTAACATGTTGTTCCATTGATTCAGAGTAAATCAGGATGTCGTCTAAGTAAACGACCACGAATTTCCCTAGGAAGTCACGGAGCACATCGTTAATGAGGTCTTGAAAAACTGCTGGAGCATTAGACAAGCCAAACGGCATCACCAGGTACTCGTAGTGACCCGACTGAGTACTGAAGGCCGTTTTCCACTCATCTCCATATTTAATTCGGATGAGGTTGTACGCTCCTCTAAGGTCAATTTTAGAAAAAATCACAGCAGAACGTAACTGATCAAAGAGTACAGAAATCAACGGCAAAGGATAGGTGTTTTTAACTGAGATCTTATTCAGGGCTCTAAAATCAATGCAAGGTCTAAGCGAGCCATCCTTTTTCTCCACAAAGAAGAAGCCTGCACTTAAAGGAGATTTTGATGGTCTAATAAATCCTTTCTCAAGGCTCTCCTTTACATAATCATTCATAGCCGCAGTTTCTGGCCCGGATAATGCATATAATCTTCCCTTTGGCAATGCGGCACCAGGAATTAACTCAATAGCACAATCATAAGGCCGATGGGGAGGCAGAATGTCCGCATTGCCTTTGGAGAAAACATCAGCAAACTCCTGGTATTCCACCGGAATGGGTTCTGGAATGATAGCTGCTACTCTGACTGGAAACGTGATACATTCCTTATCACAAAAAGTACCCCACTGTGAAATCTCCCCCGACCGCCAATCAATGGTGGGATTATGAAAGGCCAGCCAAGGGTGACCCAGAACAACTGGAACTGCTGGGCAATGTGTAAGAAAGAACTCGATTTTCTCGGAATGTAGAGCTCCTACTGTAAGTAGTACAGGAGGTGTACGGAGAAAAATAATCCCATTAGACAGCGGACTCCCATCTAAGCCATGCATGGTGACACACCTACCCAAAGGTAACTGAGGAATGCCTAAGGCCTTAGCCCAAGTTAAATCCATAAAGTTTCCTGCAGCTCCACGGTCAACAAAAGCCGACACCGAAGAACTGAGGCTGCCAAAGGAAACTTTAACTGGGACTAAAAGGGAGTTATTTGAGGAGATAAGCTGCAGACCTAGGTGAACCCCCTCACAATTCACCTGGTCAAAGCGTTTCCCGACTTGTTCGGACAATTACGAGCAAAATGTCCCTTACCCCCACAGTACAGACAAAGACCAGAATTTTGCCTTCTGGCTCTTTCTTCAGGAGACAGCCGGGAGAGACCCATCTGCATGGGCTCCTCTACGTCTTCAGGAATGGAATATACACACGGAGTTGACCTTACAGGTGCTCCTTTTTCAGCCCTCCGCTCTCTGAGACGACGATCAATCTTAATAGAAAGCTCCATGAGTTTATCGAGAGTCTCAGGAGCGGTGTACTGAAGGAGACTGTCTTTTAGAGACTCTGATAAGCCGAGGCGAAACTGACTGCGCAGGGCTGGGTCATTCCAGCCACAGTCGTTCGACCAACGGCGAAACTCCGTACAATAAACCTCCGCAGGATTTCTACCCTGTCTGAGAGCGCGCAACTGACTTTCAGCGGACGCCTCTCTATCAGGGTCATCATACAAGAGCCCTAAAGACTCAAAAAAAGCGTCAACTGACAACAATGCCGGATCCTGTGCTCTTAAACCAAATGCCCAGGTCTGAGGACCCCCCTGGAGCAAAGAAATAATAATCCCGACCCGCTGAGATTCAGTACCCGAGGAAGTCGGTCTTAAACGAAAATAAAGTTTACAGGATTCTTTAAAATTAAAAAACTCTTTTCTATCACCAGAAAAACGGTCAGGCAAATGCATCTTTGGTTCAGGGACTACTCTTGGGGAAGCTCGCAAAAGATCTTCCTGCGACTTCACCCGAAGAGAAAGATCCTGAACCATCTGAGTAAGTTCTTGAATCTGGCTGACTAAGAGCTGACCAGGATTTGGCCCTAAACCTGTTGGATTCATGAGGCCGATAAACTCTCACAAAACTGAATGAGAAAAAAAATTAAACCCCGTTTAATTTTAAGTTTTGGTATGGCCGGTAATAATGTTATGATTCCAGCACTCTGGTCAGAGGAGATCTTATGGCAAGGACCGGAGCACTGGAACAGAATGCTGGGGAAGGGAGCAGGACAGGAAAATAGCCCCTGGCGCCCTAACTCTGTTGTCTCACCCGTGTTGTCAGAAATCCCCTGCGAGACTATGGTTTCTTGAGCCCTTGGCAGCCGCGTTTGAAGGGCGGATTATGTCTGCCCAACTTCGATGCCCCCCAGTCTTAATGAGAGACAAAGGGAAACCCGAGACAGGGTGATAACAAGAGGCCCTCTAACTAAACAACCAGGCCAGGGGCTAAGCAAACTCAAAACTATAATATGTGCGGAGAAACCGCCAAGGAAAAGGACAACCAAAATATCCACTTGTCCAATTCTCCTACCCGGCACCGCCGAGTACCAGAGAGGACTTGTGGAAGCGGAACCCTCCGCAAATGCTCCAAACACAAAATATAAAAGGTAAAGCGGCTGAGCCGCAACACACGGCAGAGCCGCAACTCACGAACACCACTGGATATAAAACGGTGATCAGTCAGGACTCCAGGGACGAGATGGTAACTCCCGAGTACAGGACTTCTGAGGACTGGAATGACCGGATACAGCAGGACTGGAAACAGACTCTCAGCAAACAAAGGCAGCATGCAGGAAGCTATTACCGGCGTCTGTGAGAAGCCCTGGGAGTGTACTTAACAGGGAGTCCTCCAATCAGCTGTTTAGAGGCTGATTGGACTAAATGCCGTGCAGCTGCCTTGCTGCACGGCCAGAGAACAGGTGAACGCATTAAATCCTAAAACCCAGCAACGGGGAACGCGGTCCGCCAGTGGCGTCCCCGTTGCTAGGGTCCGCGCGGCTTCAGCGCGCCCGGCGTCTAGCGTTGCTAGGGAGCCGGCGGCTGTACGTGCACGGCGTCCCTAGTTGCTAGGCGCCGGGTCGCGCGGACAAGCGGACCCCGGCGCCTTACATTTTGACTGCCTAAACCTTTTCTATCTGAGGATTCACCTGACCATGTCAACCTACGTCACCCAAATATTTAGCTTGTCTTAGGGTCACTGCACATTCCTCAGGGTTAGCCGTGAAACCCATGGATCTCAATGAGACCAGTACTGCCTCAACCTTTGGAAGATGCTATTCCCAGTCTTGTGGGTGTATAACTATGTCCTCAAGATAGACTACCACATAGGCAATATGGGGTTTTAGTATCTTGTTCATCACCCTTTGGAAAGTTTCTGGTGCTCCATGCAAACCAAAGGGACATTTCACTGGAAAAGGCCTTCAGGAGTAGAACAAACTGTCTTTTCCTTGGCTGTTGCTATAAGAGGGATCTGCCAATAGCTCTAGGTGAGATCAAGGGTGGCCAAATATTTGCTGCCATCCAAACTTTCCACCAGTTTGTCCACCAGTGGCATCGAATAGGCATCGAATTGGGACATGCTGTTTAATTCTCTGAAATTGCAGAACCGTAAGATGCCATTTGGTTTTGTAACCAGCACAATCTTGCTACACCACTCACTGGTAGACTCCTCAATAACCCCCCCAGTAGGACCATGCTCGCTACCTCCTTTCTAACAGCACTTCGTTTAGCCTTATGGATCCAGTGGGACTTTTGTTTCACTAGTACCCTGGGCATGACACTATCATGTTCAGTCACGGCCATGCACCCTAGTAGGGAAGAGAACACATCCTTGTTACATTGTACTATCTCCTTGTCACAACTGAGGGCTGGTGCTCACTACTGGAAGCCTCAGTTGTAGGGGCTCAGGTATACTTAAATGTGAGAGGCCAGATAGGACTCCTGGACATGCGTGAACCTGCAGTACCTAAAGCCCAAAGGCGTGACCACGACAACAGAGGATATGTTCAACAGGTTTATTAAATGAACTCAGCTCACAAATGATAGCGATAGTTAGCAGTATGGTAACAGGATGACAACTCACAGCTCTCAGAGATGCACATAGGAAGTCTCTAGGTGTGCTATAAAAGAACAGTCTTAAAGGACCTGGAGATGGTGAGTCCTTTACCACACCAATGCACTGAAGAGCTGTGTTAATAATGTTGGAATGCAAACTGTAGCTTGAGAACTTAGAAGCATATACTGGTGATGCTTGTGAGCGCAGATACAGGAGATGTTTGAGAGCATATACAGGAGATGCTTGTGAGCGCAGATACAGGAGATGCTTGAGAGCATATACAGGAGATGCTTGAGAGCATATACAGGAGATGCTTGAGAGCATATACAGGAGATGCTTGAGAGGTAGCTAGAGATCGATGGCGGAACACCGATGGTGACTGGAGATC
Organism: Pseudophryne corroboree; assembly: GCF_028390025.1. Lineage (NCBI taxonomy): Eukaryota > Metazoa > Chordata > Amphibia > Anura > Myobatrachidae > Pseudophryne > Pseudophryne corroboree. Next base: position 602,930,364 of record NC_086447.1, read on the forward strand.
GATGGCGGAACACCGATGGTGACTGGAGATCGATGGCGGAACACCGATGGTGACTGGAGATCGATGGCGGAACACTGATGGTGACTGGAGATCGATGGCGGAACACCGATGGTGACTGGAGATCAATGGCGGAACACCGATGGTTACTGGCAGGGCAGAGCACCGCTGGAAGCTGGAAGCCGGTGTCAGGTAACTGGCGGTCACAGGATGCAATGATGAGACACTGCAGAGTCAGGCTGCACCATGGAGAGTGGAATTGGTGTGAGTCTCTAGTGGAGTTTGCAGGCAGGAATGACCACAATAGGAAGAGACTGGTTTCACTAGGATGACAACTGAAGCATTGACCACTTTCCAGCCCAGGAACAGGATATTTATACCAGCTGGGAAGCAGGGATTGGCTGGCTGATTAAGCAGAGTCTAGAGTGCAGCTGCTGGATAATTAGGCAGAAACCAGAGTGCAGCTGATAGGCTGAAAAGTAACATGTGATCAAAACAAACATGGCTGCGCCCATGTTTGAACTTGGAGGGAAAGACCGTTTGTAACTTGCATATGAGTTTTAACCATGAAGCTGCCAGAATCACAGTGAAGAGACTTGAGACAATGAGATGCAGCGTGCTCCATGCAGACAGTGCAGATGGAATCCAGGCTTGGAATGCTGGGACAGTCTCAAGAGGTATTTGGAAGGTAAATACTGATAAGGAATTACCTGGATCATGACACTCCTCCACCTGCCACCTTTGCTCTGAGGACAAGGTAAGTTCAGTGGTAATTAAGGACTTTTCTACTACCGTACTCAATACCTCTTGGACTGACTCTGCATCATGCCATGGTAAATGTCCTTACTCATCCTGGCCGGTCTGAACTTATAGTTCACAGGATCAACCACCTCTACCACCTCATAGGGACCCTGGCAATGAGCGAAGTGCTTACTTTCTTGGGTTGGCCCTAGAACCAAGACCTTATTCCTGAGACAGAAGTACCGGGTTATGGCAGTAGTATCATCATTTTTCTTCTGTTGACTTCTTCAAAAAGCTTATCTTCCCCAACCCTTCAAACATTTGAGAAACAAATTGTATTATGTTTGGTTCTCTAGGACCCTGTTGTTCCCAACCTTCCTTTAGCATATCCAAAATGCTACGGGATTGTCTTCCACACAGTAGCTCAGAAGTACTAAACCCTGTTGAGGTTTGGGGAACCTCTCTGCCAGTGAACAACAGGTAAGGAAAAAGGGTGTCCCAATCCATCCTTTTCTGTGCCACTGCTTTTCTGATCATATGCTTCAGAGTCCAATTAAACCTCTCCACTGGCCCATCCATTTGTGGATGGTAAACAGAAGTGCAGAGGGGTTTCACATCTAGCAGCTGACACATATCTTGCATTAGCCTGGACATGAATAGTGTACCTTGATTGATAAGAATTTCCTTAGGAATCCTCAATTGGTATACAAATATACCAACTCCCTAGCTATCGTGCTAGACTTTATATTTTGTAAGGGTATTGCTTCTGGATAGCCTGTTGCATAATCTAGTACCACCAAAACATACTGGTGGTTTTAAGTTGGCTTTTGTAGGGGCCCAACCACACCCATGCTGATTCGCTGAAAGAGTACCTGTATCAATGGCAGTGGAAAAGGAGGGCACGGTATGAATATTTAGGGCAGGTTCTCTGGCAGAGAGCACAAGCCCATCAATACTTTCTCATGGCCATATGCACCCCTGGCCGACAAAATCTAAAAAGGACCACCCCCCCTTAAAAAAAACCATGGGTACAGTATGTGCTGCTTTTAAAACCAGCGGGACATGTACTTGGGGCACTACGAGCTGTTCCACCACTCTCTCCTGTACAGTACTTAATCTATACAGGCTATCATTCTTAATCACAAAGTAGGGCTCTCCCACTGACGATTTACCTCCATCACTGCCTTAAAGGCTTGTTCCAGGGTAGCATTATAAACTTGGTCCTGAGCAAAGTCTTGTAATGGAAACAGCCGCGGTATCGGTGACCAGTCTGTGTCCTCATTGGGCCCCAGGATGGGCTTGTCTGTGGGTTTCCCCAGGACAACTGTCAACAGTTGGCCTGTATCCTTTGATCAGGGTGATTTCCATGTTACTTTGTTTGCAGTCACTGGAGCAGCTCCCTGTTGTCCCGAGGTGTAGATCTTTTTCTCCCTTGGGCATATCCTTTAAAACCAAAGACCCGGCCGGTGAATCAGTTGCTATATGTCCAGTCGGACTTGTAAGATCACCCCCTGGAATAGCTGAAAATCACATCCCAAGATGAGTGAGCTTAGGAGCTATTGCTGCCATTGTCCACACCGTCTGGCCCCTCTTAATCACCCCCGGGCATTTCCCGGATAACCCTGGTTTTCGTCTTGGCACCGGTTTGGGTACAAAACCGAGAGGCTTGGCCATTTGCTGAAATGCCCCATATCTCTCCACCACTGTGGCGAGTTCCACAGGAGTTTGGGGGTCTGCCAACTGAGTTCTGACCTCAGTTTCTTTGGGGAAACACCACTTGGAGCGCTAAGTTTGGCCTGGCCCGGTAATGCTAACACAGGCCAGTATCTTGGTCTTTAAGGCCTTTCCTGGAGGTCCATATAAACTTGCTAAGCCTCCCCTGGACAAATAAAATGTCAGCTTCTCCACCCAGACTTCTGGTGGCCATTTCATCCTATTTGCCATGCTCTCAAAGGTGGTGAGGTAGGCTTCTATGTCATCATGAGCTAACATTTTCTGAAGCTTTGGCTCTTCCTTAGGACCTGGCTGTTGTTGCTGGCGTTGCAGGAGCAGCTGTTCATACGCAGTTCTTGCTGCTGTTGCATCTGTATCAGGTGCTGATGGAATTGCTGCTGCTGCCTGCTCACAGGCATTTTCAGTATTTCCTTCATTTTGGTTTCTTTGTGGGTTGGGAATTGTAAAACTAGCTTCCCTTAGTATCTCATGCACTGACACCGCTTGTGATAACAAAGCTGTGTAGTGGAAGCACACAGTATCACGTTATTTCATCAGGATGATCGCAGACCAGCAACCATTACACAGTAAAATGTTCATGGCCCCGTAACTGACTGAGATCTACTCCCTAGTCACCGGCCAACTTTCCTGCTGTTGGTCATCAACATAAATTCACCCAAACAGTAGAGGTAATTCAGATCTGATAGCTGGGCTGCGTTTTTTGCTGTCCTGCATTCAAATAGTCGCCTCCTACAGTGGGAGTGTATGTTCGCCGTGCAAGTGTGTGATGCTATGTGTATGCTGAGCTGCTTAAATTCTGTGTGTGCAGTCTTGCGCAGCCCAGGACTTACTCTTTCAGTGCGATTGAATCAGGCTGATCAGGGCCGGAGCTGATGTCAGACACCCTCCCTTAAAACGATTGGGCACGCCTGCATTTTCCAGAACACTCCCAGTAAACGGTCAATTACCACCCACAAACGGCTTCCTCCTGTCAATCACCTTGCGAACGCCCGTGCAAACTGATTTTTCCCACCATCCCATCGCTGACCGGCGATCCCCATTGTTGTTGTCTGATTCGCGTGCGCATTGCGGTGCATACGCATGTGCTGTTATGACCTAATCGCCCGCTGTGCGAAAACACATCGCAGCAATCAGATCTGAATTACCCCCAGTCTTTTTATACCTTAGACTCTTCCACCCCATCCCAGACTGACAGGCAAATGACAATCCCACCTTGTCTTTAAAAGGGAGTGCTTCACAGAGCTGCTCTGGTTGATTAATCACATGCTTTCAGCTGAAGCAGGCTGGAGAGAACTGCACTGATATTAATGAAGCAGGTAAAACATACATTTCCTATCCTCCAAATGCATGGTTTCCTTGTGCTTAACAGATAAACACGCCTGGTTTCTTTGTAGCACACTGCCCCTACTGCCACAATAGCCATCAGTTAAAAGTCCAGCCGATTATGCAGTGTAACTGAGTTAGACCAGCATTCAATAACACTTCTTATTATAACCACTTATTATAGACTACAATACATTATATAAACCTACTTAACCATGGGGCCCCTTAGAAAATATTAGCACAGTTCAGATGAGTTGAGCTCAGTGGTGCACATTCCAGATTTACTATTTGCTATAAGTTCCTGTTTTCACAGTTGCTAAACTGGTAATAGATATTTAATAGCAAGGATTCGGGAACTGTCAGGCTTTGTCCATATAGAAGCTAATGTTCCTCTTCACAAACTAGAAACAGTGTCTATTCACAGCTGCTGTTTTAACTGGTACTTTGTATACAATTCTTTACATATTCTCTAGGATTACATATTCTTTACCGGTGGACTGAATGCCGGTTGTCAATATCCCGACAGTGGCATCCTGCCCGCCAGAATGCCAACAGCGGGGCAGGCGCTAAGACATCACATACTCCAAAAATAAAACCTCATCGGCGGAATGTAATGAAGTCCAATATCGCTGGAGGTGTGGAATGCCGGCTGATCTCAGACTTTTTTTTAAAGGGGCAATCACTTACAAGGCATGGTTTTGCCTTGTAAGTGTTTGCTCCTTCAAAAAAACATCTGATATCAGCCAGCAGTCCGCACCCTCTGCAATCTTGGACTCCATTACATTCTGCCACCTGTATCTTAAATTTATACGTGTGCAGTTTTTCAGAGTTGGTACTCAACTCCTGCAATACCTGTATCATTCAAATATACAGTGCCACTGAATGTTTTCTCAGAAACTCTCTCAAATCATCATTGATGAGGTCCTGAAATACGGCTGGAGCATTACTTAACCCAAATGGCATAACCATTACATAATGTACTGTATGGGTTGTGAATGCCATCTTCCACTTATTACCATGGCGTATACGTATTATATTGTAAGCACCCCATAGGCCAATCTTGGTAAATATCCCTTTAACTAATCAAGTAGTTCTGGGATTAATGATAGTTGATACATATTTTTTATGGTGGTTGGGAACCTTAGAACTTCGATTGATATCAAGCGTACAGTCGTAGGGATGACAAGGAGGTAAAGAATTAGCAGCTCTTTTACAAACAAAAATATCAGCAAAATCTTGACAGCTATAATGTATAGCATTAATAGGCACTTTGGGCATATGTACAGACAAGACAATAATTACCACAACTTCCTATGATATGTCAATCATATCAGTTGAAGAATTATGTAAACATATCATGTGGATCCCAAAATGACTGCGTTATCTAGAAAATGGAAAGTGTAAATGGTCACAGATTCAGAATGAAGGCATCCAACTTATAAACGAACAGAAAAAAAGTTCCCCGAGCTTGTATAAATAGGACTAGTTAATTTGGCTTGGTCAATGTCTACAAGTTATGATAAGAAAAAAAAAAAAATCATTGGAATTCCCAAATAAAAAATAAAAATAAAAACAATGCACATATTGAATAACAACATTGAAGGCCCCACTGGGTGAATAAACATGAAATAACAATTATGTAGAGGATGGTCAGCCATTGGAAGGTGTATGGCAATCCAACAGAGGACATGCACACTGGGTGGGCCATGCCCCCCAGGGATTGTGAAAATTCTGCCTTGGGTGGGTGAGTACACAGTACACAATGCATTAGCAGCGAGTCATATCTTAAAGTAGTTTTAGGTACCAGAGTATAGTCAAAATTCTAATTTAAGTGTATCATATGTGGTTGGTTGTATACCAGTGTAACCTTTGGCTCTACAAATATTTTTAATCTACAAGTTCCAGCGTGCCCTTTAGAAGGACGCGCCATGCTTTGTAGTTTCAGAGCACTGAACATCCAAAAGCACAAGATAAGTGTGTATGTTGACCGGTCTGCTTCGCTTCCTAAACTTTTTTGAAGCAGCAGTGTCCATCCACATGGGAAGCTTGCATACATAAAAGTATATATATATTATGTAATTAAAAGTATGATTTTTAAAGTATCTTACTATACTAAAATAAAAACTCCTCACAAGAATTCCTTTAAAAAAAAAAGGAGCGTTATGGTAGACTTACCATAGTTAACTCTCTTTCTGCGAGGTACATTGGGTCCCACAGGGAAACATCTGAGTGTAGAGTGGATCTTGATCCAAAGGCACAAACAGGCTAAAACTTTAGTCCCAGAATGCATTGGGGCCTCCTCTATAAACCCTGCCTCCAGGCACTGGAACTCAGTTTCATTAACCAGTCAAATGCAGGAGCAGGCAAGAGAGAAGTCAGATGTTAGTCACATAGAACCACATTATCACAGGAGAAGAGACCAGCGGCTAATGCCATACAAACCCATAGAAGCTAGGTGTGTCAGGGTGGGTGCCGTGTGGAAACCAATATACCTCGCAGAAAGAGAGTTAACCATGGTAAGTCTACCATAAATCTCCTTTTCTGCAGCAGGGCACATTGTGTTCCACAGGAAAACATCGGGGATGTCCTAAAGCAGTTCCTGAAGGGAGGGGACGCGCCTTAGCGGGTATGAGAACCTGGCCTCCAAAGTAAGCATCCTGGGAGGCGGAAGTATCAAAGGCATAGAACCTAATTGATGTGTTCACTGAGGACCACGGAGACGCCTTGCACAATTGTTCTGCAGACGCGCCATGGCAGGCCGCCCAAGAAGGTCCAACAGTCCGAGTAGAACGGGCTTTAATAGCAGCAGGAGCTGGGAGTTAACGCTGCGCATAAGCTTGTGCAATCACCATTCTAATCCATCTGGCCACGGTTTGCTTATTCGCAGGCCAGCTACGTTTGTGAAAACCACGGCAGCACAGATGGTGTAATGCTTAGTATTACTGCCTCACAGCACTGAGGTCATGGGTTCGATTCCCACCATGGCTCTAACTGTGTGGAGTTTGTATATTCTCCTCGTGCTTGCGTGGGTTTCCTCCAGGTACTCCCGTTTCCTTCCACAATCCAAAAATATACTTGTAGGTTAACTATAGCTTAATTGGCTCCCAACAAAATTAACCCTAGTGTGAATGTGTGCATATACATGTGGCAGGGAATATAGGTTGTAAGCTCCTCTGGGGCAGGGACTGACGTGAATGTCCAAATACTCTCTGTGAAGCGCTGTGGAATATGTGTGCGAAATATACATAACTGGTAAAAATAATAATAATACAAACCAAACAAGACAAAAAGGGAATCTGACCTCCTGATAGAGGCAGTCCTCTCCACATATATATGGAGAGCTCTTACCGCATCCAAAGACCACTCTTTGGAGGACAAATCAGAAGAGATAACCACAATCTCTTGGTTAAGGTGAAAAGATGACACCACCTTAGGTAAATAACCTGGGCGAGTTCTAAGAACTGCTTGGTCATAATGAAATATCAGAAAGGGTGGACGACAGGACAAAGCGCCTAAGTCCGACACCCTTCTAGCAGAGGCAATAGCCAGTAAAAACAAAACCTTGCCTGTAAGCCATTTAAGGTCCACCGCCTCAAGAGGTTCAAATGGGGACTCTTGCAGGGCATTCAGGACAACAGACAGATCCCATTGAGCCACAGGAGGGACATAGGAAGGCTGAATCCGTAAGACAACCTGAGTGAATGTATGACGTCAGGTATAGATGCAATTTTTCTCCGAAACCAAACCAACAAGGCAGATATATGAACCTTGAGGGAGGCCAGACAAAGGCGCATTGCAGAAAAAAACAGAATTCTGGAAGTTCTGAATCTGTATACATCATAATCCTTTTTTTTTTTCATCAATAGTTTTTATTGAATTTTCGTGTTGCAAAACAGGGGTACAGAAGGAAGAAAAAAAGGGGGGGGGAGTAGGTACATAAATACATGAGATAACGCAATGGCAAACATGTACAGACAGGTCAAAGTCAATCAAACAGGTACATCAGAGAAGTACATCAAAGAAATTTGCAGTGAACCTAGTATAATGAGAAATAGTAATACAGGGAAAAGAAAAACAAAAATAAAGGAGAGGCGGCAATGGGCATATTATAAATACAACTCTGAGGAGAAGTTCATCCCTGGCTTAGGAGGGGGGGGAGGGAGCCTCATCAGCTGAAAGGGCTGGAGGATTCATGTCCAGGGGAGGGGGGCGTAGTATGAGTATAGCACCCTCACCCTCCGTGATAAACAGATGCCAGGGCATCCAACGCACAGGGGGAGATTTAGCGGTGAAGGAGTATGTGATGTGCTCAGTCTCCATCAAGAAATGCAGCTGTATTTTGTGTAACACCTTCAATAGGGGAGGCGGTGTGGGCTGTTTCCAGTTTTGGGCTAAAGCCGCTCGTGCAGCGAGACAGATATGTCCTAAGACATAGTGTAAATGTGCACCCACGGATCGAGGGTATACATTCAATAAAGCTATAAGGGGGGAGGGGGACAAATCAAGATTCAAAACTTTGTTGATAAGCCCAAATACCTCCACCCAGTACAATTGAATATGGGAACATGTCCAAAAAATATGGAAGAGGTGGCCTACCTCTCCGCACAGACGCCAACAAAACTTCGAACATGCAGGCCAAATCGTATGCAACCTTTCCGGTGTGAGGTATAATCTATGAAGTAGCTTGACATGCATTTCGGAGTGATTCAGGCATTTAGACATAGTAAAAGATGACATAAAAATGTGCTGCCATTGAGAATCATGAAGAACACAGCCAACATCCGCCTCCCACCTGATTTGGGCTCTAGATTTAGAAACGGGGATCATTGACAGTAATGTTCTATACCAGAAGGAAATCTCCCCCTTTGAAGTAGCACTAGAAAATCGGCCTATGGCATGCAGAATACCAGGGGGTGGTGGGGTGGGGGTAAGGTGGAGGCTAGTCCACCAGTGCTGGATTTGATAATACTGAAGCCTCTCAGAGTCAGGCAAAGAGAAGCGTCCCTGAATATCAGAAAAGGAGGCGAGCACAGACCCATTAAACAGATCTCCCAGGACAGACAGCCCCCTGGACCGCCAGCCCGCCAAATTAAGGTTAGGGACTAGGGCGGCCACCGTACGTAGTGATATCAAAAACATATTATGGTATGAGGGGGGATATGGCCACAGTCAATTTATCCCAAACCTGGAGCGTGGCTCGGGTAGAGGGAAGGAGGTTTAAGCTCTGTGGGCGAAGGGGTTTGGGCAGCCAAAAGAGATCTTTCAGGGGAAAGCGGGGGCAGGTCGCCTCCTCCAGACACGTCCACCCCGGACACATATCTCTGCAGAATTCTTTAATCTGGGCCAAGAGGCAGGCCTCCTGGTACAATGGTAAATTAGGCATATCCAGGCCACCGGCTCTCCTCGGTAGAGACATCCTCGCGCGGGCAAGTTTAGGCGGGCACGAAGACCATATATAATTGGTGAGGATTGTAGTGGCCTTATCTAGATATTTCTTGGGGAAAATAAAAGGGTTAGTTCGGAACAAGAACATTAATTTAGGGAGCAACGACATCTTAAAAGCGGCCAGACGCCCCAACCAAGAAACTTCATAATTGAGCCATGATTTGGTGAACAGCTGAAGGGAGGACAACAGAGAAGGAAGATTAACCTCAAAAACAGAAGAGGTAGATGGGGGGATGGAGATACCTAGATATCGTATCGAGGAAGTTTGCCAGTTGTATGGGTACTGAGCGCGTAATAGGGGCAAGGAGTGTGTGAGATTAATGGGCAAAGCATCAGTCTTAGAGGCGTTTAATTTCTAATAGGATGCTGCAGAGTACATATCTAAAATATTGTGCAAATGGGGAAGTGTAGTGCAAGGGTCCGTTACAAATAAAAGAACATCGTCCGCGAACATACATAGTTTGTGTAACGAGGCGCCTAATCGCAATCCAGGGAACTGCGGGACCGCTCGAAGCCTAGCTGCCAGTGGCTCAATGGCCAGTACAAAAATGAGAGGGAAGAGAGGGCAGCCCTGGCGGGTGCCATTGTAAATTGGAAAAGAACGAGATAAAAAAACATTACTGAAGACCCGGGCCGACGGGGAGCTATACAGAGCTAATATCGAAGAGAGGATGCGATCGCGCAGGCCAAATTTTAGTAGGACTTCTCGCATATAAGACCAGTTTAAACTATCAAAGGCCTTCTCTGCGTCCAAAGATAGCAGAAGGAGACCATGCTTAGGGGCTAGGGAATCGACAAGGTTAAAAACCCTGCGTGTATTATCAGACGCTTGTCTTCCCGGGATGAAGCCAAACTGGTCCGAATGTATCAGGGAGGGGAGGAGGGCGTTCAATCGAGAAGCTATTAATTTAGCATATATTTTAATGTCCCCATTCAGTAACGCAATGGGACGGTAATTTTGACAAGAGGTCACATCTTTGCCCGGTTTAGGGATCGTGACAATACGCGCCTCGAGCATCTCCTCAGGGAGGATGCCTTGAGAGGTAATGTCGTTGTAAACTGCCACTAAAGAGGGAGCTAGGAGGTCTTGGAGCGAAACATAGAAGTCATTAATAAAGCCATCGGGGCCCGGCGCCTTACCTTGATGAAGGGACTTGATCACTTGGAGGGTTTCCGATAAGGACCATGGGGCATTCAGTAATGCTAATTGAACGTCTGAAATAGTTGGGAGGTTTATATCAGCTAAGAAGGAGTTGATAGAGGAGGGGGTAGGCTGGGGGATAGAAGGATCAGTCGAGAGGTTATAAAGTTAGGAGTAGAAGTTGGCAAACTGATTCGCTATCTCCCTTGGATTAGAAATTTTGGTGCCTGTGGGGGATACAATGAGCTTGATCCTATTCCAAGCCTGCTGAGCCCTAAGCTTACGTGCAAGCATTTTCCCCGGCCTGTTCCCTGCCATATAAAACTTTTGACGCATCCTATTTAGTGAGGCCTGGGTGCGCGCCATAAGTAATTTCTGGAGTTGGGACCTAATGTCGGCTAACTGCTTCTGTAGGGTTTTCGTAGGTCTAGATTGATTTTTGTCCTCTAAGTCCTTCAGCTTGAGCTCCAAATCGGCCTGGCGTTGTAGGTTAAGTTTCTTAAGCTGCGCTCCTGCCTGAATCGCTGCCCCCCCCCCGGGTGACGGCCTTAAGTGCGCACCAAAAGTTCAGGGTGGACGTGTCCGAGGGGGAATTAAATTCCATATAGGACGAGATACTGTCAACTATGATTTTTTTTGAGACTGGGTTAGACAGCAAGTGAGGAGAGAGTCTCCAAGGGCGGGGGGGAGAGTGTTGACTAGCATCATCCCATTTAAGAGTCAGCGGGGCATGGTCTGACCAAGTTATAGGGAGAATGTCCATGGATCTGGTAAACTGGAGGGTCCATTTGTCCGAAAACATAAAATCAATACGGGAGTAAGAGTTGTGGACGGGGGAATAATAAGTATACTCCCGACCAGTAGAGTTTTGCACTCGCCAGATGTCATAGAGGTCAAATTCAGCTAAGAGGTTACGAAAGGCTAAAGAGGGGGCGTTGGGGGAGGTTGTAGAGGAAGGAGAGGGCCTAGGAGACCTGTCCAGTTTAGGGTCAAGGACTAAATTAAAATCCCCCGTGAGCAGAATCTTCTGAATAGCTACACATAACTTACGGATAAAAGCAACTTGGTTTGAATTCGGGGCATATGCAGAGACCAGAGTAACCGGCTTATCGTTTAAAAGGCCGCTCAATATAATATACCGGCCATTTTCATCAGCTATCTGAGAATGCAAAATAAAGGAGATGGAGTCCCTAAACAATATGGCCACACCGTTCCTTTTAAAAGGGCCATTAGCAAAATAACCTAGAGGGAATCTGCGATCTTTAAAAATAGGGGGTGCTACAGATGAAAAGTGTGTCTCCTGCAGCGTGACGATATCTGCTTTATGCCTAGCAAAATAACCCAAAGCCAGCCTTCGCTTATTAGGGGAGTTCAGCCCCTTGACATTCATGGATAATACCTGAACCATCAGAGCAAACTAATGCACGTTGTGGGTGGTGAAAGACCTTGACACATACAGAGGTAGGACTGTCTCAAACAACAAATACCTACATCATAAAATAGGGGGTGGGGGGGGAGAGGAAGGGTGAAGGGAGGGGAGAGGAAAGGAACAAACCAAAATGACCCAGTACATCGGGTCGGCATAACTACTGAAAGGAAAGCAAAAAAATGCAGTAGTATATTACCAGGGGGGAACATGTGGCCTAGCGCCACCACCCATGAAACTGAACGGGAAAAATAAAAGTAAGCAGGAGCTAATATGCCTACCAACAATACAAATTAGAACAAAAGAAAAAACAGATGCATATAAACTGAGATATAAACATGGAGAGATGGGACACCATTAACACAGCTGCAAGCAGGGCAACTCACGTGACCCCAACAAGGATAATGGCTGAGTCCATTCTGTGATATCGGTACAGGATAAAGTCCAACGTGAAAACCACAGCTGAAGGTGTCAGGCGGTGACCCATTCCGATTGCAGGGCAGGCTGTTTCTTGGATCCAGGAAGGAGCGTGACAGAGATATCCCACTCCGCCAGTAGTAATGAAGTCACTGTGTAGAACTTATTTTCATACGAGATGACGAGCTTCACCGGAAAACCCCATCTATACGTGATGTCTTGGTCGCGAGGTGCCAAAGTGATAGGGAGGAATGCTCGTCGTTTGGCCAAGGTCAGAGCAGAGAAGTCCGGAAACAGTTGTAATCCGCCAAGCACATCCGAGTCGGAGTCGCCCGCTTCCCTGGCCGCTTTCAGGATGCGTTCTTTGGTTGTGAAGAAATGCACCCTCATGAGCGTATCTCTCGGGAGCGAGGGAGCAACTGAGCGAGGTTTAGGGAGTCTATGAATCCTGTCTATAAGCAGCTCTTTAGGGTCGGCTCTAGGCAGAAGTTTCTGGAACAGCACGGTAGCGTAATTCTCCAACTCTGCACGGAGTCGGGGATGCCTCGGATCTTAATATTATTACGTTGGGATCTGTCCTCTATATCTGCAATCTTGAGTTTAAATGCCTCAAGGTCACTTTGCTGCTGGTCGTGGGCCGTTATGAGGTCATTATGAGACGAGACCAGTTCCTCTACTTTCCTCTCTAAATGGTCCGTACGGTCTCCTATAGCGTGCAGCTCCGTCTTAACCTCCCGAAGAGCGGCTGTGAGATCTTGAGTCAACTCAGATTTAAACGCTGAGAGGGCCTGATACAGAGTTTTGACCGTGAGAGGTGCATCAGAATCAGGGTCAAATCCCGACATAGAGGCAGGGCTGCAGGGGGTATCTTGTGGGGAAACGGCAACCGAGGACGTCCGTAGAGAAGAGGCGGCAGGGGTCGTCTTCTGAGGCGGAAAAGATACTCTGGGAGGCAGCCCCCTTTGACCTTTTTAGGAGGCATTCCAATGAGACGAGGGTCCGTAGGCAGAATGACGGTGATAAAGAAGCTCAGGATCTCGCAGAATGTATGGCGGAAAGTTAGGTAAGCATAAAGAACACGGGTGGTGGCGGACAAGCGGTCTGGACTACATCAGAAGATCGGTATCACACAGGGCCAGGCAGGGGGTCATCTCCAGCCTGCGGGACCCAGATGGTAAGCTCCCAGCCGGGAGAGAGGTGTGAGAGGTCAGGCACACAGCCAAGGTCCAGCAGCACTGCAGCTTAAATAAATGAAGCAGGACTGGACTGATAGGGCACACTTCCCTCTAGGCACTTCCCTGTTGCAGAATGCAGGGATCCGCAGGTAGGAGAGGAGTAGCTGATTGAAAATTGTCACCCAGGAGTGTAGGTAGGCTGGGAGGGGGGAAGCTCCAGGTTTCCACGGTGATATGGCACTTCCGGTGGGGGGAGGCCCAAATCTGGGCCGCGGCTCCCGGTTCTAATATAGGCCGTGAACGGCTGGAGCTCCGAATGAGGCAGCCAGCCACTCCACTCCACCTTAGGAGGGCGTCTAGGTAATCTGGGGTGCGGAGGAGCGCGTCTGGCGCTCGCCGGAGCGGGACGGGGCAGCAGGAGAGGGAGTCGTTCAGAAGAAGATGGCCGCCGGGAGGAGAGGGGCAGACGCAGGCCCGCCGCAGCCGCGACTCAGGAGGGCAGCTAGAGGAGCCCCGATCTCACCTCCGGTCCCAGAGCCTCAGCGCAGGTGATAGGCAGCGGGGGAACTTCGTCCGGGGCGGGAGGGAGCCACCACCGATCCCGGTCCGGCTCCAGCACGTCCCCGGAGCTCACGGCCGGGGAGTTGCCAAACTCAACGCCCCGGTCTCAACAGGGGTGGTAGGCCTCAGTCACCAAACGTCACGGGGGGCCACTTTGAAATCTTCTCTGAGACCCGCACGCCAAGCAGGGCCACAGGTGGGGTAGGTCAGGAGGAAAAAAGCCGTAGGGGACAGTTATTAAGCAGGAATCTGAAACTGCACGTCTGTTCAAAGCCAGGTCCAGGCCACGCCCCCTATACATCATAATTCTTATCAGCACACCAGGTGAAGTAAGAATTCCATACCCTGCATCCACGAACGCTGCTTGAGGATACCTGGTCTTTGATCCGACGACCAGAAACTTGTCATTGTGTCGAGACGCCATCAGGTCTACATCTGGTAGGTCCCACTTGTCCACTAGGAGTTAAAAGAATTCTGGATGAAGACTCCACTATCCGGCGTGCACATCCTGGCGATTGAGGAAGTCCGCTTTCCAGTTTAGGATGCCCGGAATTAACACTGCTGATATTGCTGGCAGATGGCGTTCTGCCGAACAAAGGATTTTTGACACTTCCATCATAGCCATGCGGCTTCGAGTGTCGCCTTGATGGTTTATGTATGCCGCCATGGTGGCATAGTCTGACCGTACTTCAACCAGTCTGTTCTGTACCAGAGGCAGGGCGAGAGTTAATACATTGAAAACCCCTGCAACTCCAGAATGTTTATTGGGAGGCATGATTCCTCTTTGTCCATCGACCCTGAAAAGAGTGTTTCTCCAACACCGCACCCCATCCCCTCAGAATGGTGTCCATTGTCAGCACGACCCAGTCGGGGATACAGAAGGGACAGCCCCTGCTCAATTGCTGGTCCTGTAGCCACCAGGTCAGCGACAGACGAACCTCCGGAGTCAAAGTAATCATGTGAGATCTGACCCGATGAGGTAGGCCGTCCCACTTGGAAAGAATTAACCTCTGCAGAGAGCGGGAATGAAATTGAGCGTACTCCACCATGTCAAATACCGACACCATCACGACAAGTACTTGCATCGCTGAGTGTATCGAAACTCTGAGGCGACAAAGGAATCATCTTATCCTGTCCTGAAGCTTCAGGACCTTTTCTGGAGACTGAAACAGTCGCCCACTGTGTGTGTCCAGGAGTGCCCCTAGGTGCACCATGCTCTGAGCTGGGACCAGCGAGCATTTCTTCCAATTGATGAGCCACCCGTCGGCTTGTTGGAAGCTTACCGTCAGTTGCAGATGACTGAGGAGGACATCGTCGGAGTTTGCCAGAATCAGCAAGTCGTCCAGATACAGCAGGATCCTGACTCCCTGGAGACAAAGATGAGCCGCCATTATGGCCATGTCCTTGGTGAAGATCCTAGGAGCCGTAGTCAGTCCAAATGGCAGAGCCTGGAACTGATAGTGGAGGTTGCCAATAGCAAACCGCAGATACTACTGATGCGACATGGCAATAGGTATATGCAGGTACACATCCTGTATATCCAGGGATACCATATAGTCTCTGGGTACCATAGCCAGTACAAATAAGCGCAGTGTTTCCATACAGAACTTGGACACTCTCACAGACTTGTTCAGTGATTTGAGGTTGAGGATAGGCCAGAAAGACCCATTGGGTTTCGGAACTAGAAACAGGGTCAAGTAGTAATCTCTGCCTCCATGGGACAGAGGTACCAGCACCACCACTCCTGTATTTAGGAGGGAACTCACAACCTTTTGCAGAGCTTGCGCCTTTAACGGATCCGAAGGGATAACCATGGTGCAAAACTGGTGAGGGGGACGTCTCTTGAATGAGAATGCGTACCCGTGAGAGTCAACTTCCCACACCCATGCGTCTTGGTGAACTGCAGAAGTCATCCTCTCTCCTTTGGGTCCCACAGGGGGAGGCCTGCCCCGTCATGCGGCAGGCTTGTCTTGTTTAGAAGCAGGCTGACGGGGCCGCCCAGGATTGTTTAGCATTGTGCTTTGAGGTTTTGGGAGCACAAGACTGTCTCGGGTATGCCTGACCTTTTGCTTTCCCTTGAGGCCGACAGGAACGAAAAGTGATACCCTTTGCCTTCTGTGCAGAAGGATTAGTATTTGAGATAAAAGCAGTCTTCCCCAAACAAAATGTCCCCCTTAAAAGGGAGTACCTCAAAGGTCTTTTTGGAGTCCAGGTCCACGTTCCATGACCTCAACCACAGAAAACGGCGAGCAAGGACAGACGTAGGCCACACCTTGGCTGCCAACACACCCACCTCAGAGGACGCCTCCTGAATGTAATAGGCGGCGGTGTTAATGTGAGACAGGCATTGTCTGGCATTGTCAGATATATCCTCTGGCAGCTCTTTCTCTAATGCCTGAACCCATGCTTCAATACCTTTTGCAGTCCAAGAGACTGCAATAGTGGGTCTATGTACAGCACCTGTAAGAGAGTAAATAGATTTCAGGCATCCCTCCACACGCTTATCTGTCGGTTCCCCCAGTGAAGTGACAGTTGTGACAGGCAGAGTGGATGACACCACTAGGCGGGTGACATGAGAATCCGCCGGCGGTGGATTTTCCCACTTGTTACATAACTCTGCAGGGAGAGGATAGCGAGCCAAGGCCCATTAAACAGAGGGAATTTCTTTCCTGGATTAGACCAGGGTTTCTGCCTGATGTCCACCAAATGGTCAGAGTGAATTAATAGGTTTTTAACCACCATCTGCCATTTAAACATATCAGTAAGCAGCCCACTTAGATGACCCAGATACACTGGAGTGACCTGGAGTAGATTTTTGTCTGACCAAGGATTGATTTAATTGCTGCAACTGGTTAAACAACCATAGGGACAATTTGTGGCTGAAGTGGCCCCCTAGGGGGCGTAAGGCATTCCACCAGAGTACCTAGTAGGTTTGTGAATGCAGCCCAGGGTGGCTCCTGATTGGTTACAGGAGCTGCGGACTGACTGGGAGATGTATGACACATAGTGCACCAGACCATCATACAAAACTTCCCCCTCTAGTAAATCCTTGGCGCATGCTCTGCAAGATGCAGGAGCATCCACAGACTTGCTGCCCTTCTTGTTAGACATTGTACACAAATACAACAACAGAGCAGTTTAGTACGATAAAGCCAGAAAGAGTACAATACCTGTGAATAAATCCGTTAGTATGTTACTGAATACACAGTACACAACACCTGCTAATAAATCCGGTATTATGTGTACATCGTAGAATACACATAATGGGTAAATACTGTAAAGCACTATATATCTGACCCAGATGCACCTAGTCCTTTAGGGTACAGTATATAGTCATAGATATATCTGGAAAACACTGAAAGTGAAACCACACAGAAGATACAGGAACACACAGTCACAGGTAATGCAGATAATTATTATGACAATAAAACTGCACTGGACTAGTATATGTACAGATATATATGTACAGATTATTTATTTATATATATATATATATATATATATATATACATACATACACACATATATATATATATATATACACATATATATATATATACACACACATAGAGATATATATATATATATATATATATATATATATCTCTAACACAGTGCCTCCTAGACCAGAGGTATACATCAGAATACTCGTACAATATATCCTGTAATAGGTACACTCTTTCTTAAATAATGCTGTTTGTATAAAGACATGTAGAATACTCAAGTGTTTGTAAAGTCACAGCACTGTATACAGGTGGCTTTACAAGGGAGACCTTGTCCTGCGGACCCGGAGACCAGCCGCAGCTATGCTTAGAAGATGGCGCCCAGCGTCTCAGTCAGGGAGTGAGCGAGGGTGTAAGGCAGCTCAGGGGTGGGAAAATCTGCAGTAGACGGTGGCCGGGGGAGGTGCAACAGGTCAAGTGCCGGCTCCCCTATGCTGGTCCTCACCGCCGGTACTACAGAGTCTTATTAAAATGGGCGTTAGTACACCCGACCTGTACTCCTATGCCCTGGCGGTCTAGTGGGGTCCCTTCTCAGTGACAGTGTCCACACCAGCGTCGTGGTCCATCTTCCTAGACCGCGACAGGAACGTGAATTAATGGCGGGTCCCACCTCTTACCTCCTCCCCGTAGCAGCCACGCGAACCAGGAGAACATCTGCAACCGTGTGCCTAAAGCTGGAGTGTCTCCGCCGCAAGTACTCGGGAACAGACAGAGGAAGTATGCAACGCCACTTGGGAGGTGATGGAGCCGCAGCACAGAATGTCACACTGACATATCAGCACTGCGGCCTTTGAAGTCTTCTTAGAAAGCTTTTCAGGACTGCCCAGTACACCCCCCCTGTTAAGTGACCTGCCGCTGCAGTCACCAACTCGAAATTGAGCTCCAGTGCCTGGAGGTGGGGTTATAGAGGAGGCCCCAATGCATCCTGGGACAGCCTAAAGCTTTAGCCTGTTGGTGCTCTGGATCAAGACCCACTCTACACCCCGATGTTTCCCTTGGAACACAATGTACCCTGCTGCAGAAATATAGATATATTTATTGATTTTTTTTATTTTATAGCAACATAATCATGGTACCAATAAACTAGCAGTGTTCTTTAAGATTTTTTTGCGGGGGGCGATATGTGCCTTTTAGCTATTACTGCTAATTAAAATGATTAAAAATATACCTTATTGCCACAGTTTATCAATAAAACTATTGCAGAAACTTGCACAAAGTGGTAAAGGGTTAATTTACTACATTACTAGGCCAGTCTTTGAGCCAACATGTCAGATTTAGGTTGTAATTTCCACTATAGTGGAAATAAATTAAATGTTACAAAAACTTTTCAAATAAATAAAAAAAAAATATTTTTAAAAATGAATACTTCTACATATAATAATGATTTTTTCAAAGAATAAAACTGTTTAAAATTAGTAGATGTACAACCACTGCCATACTTCTTGTACAGTATAATTTACATGGGAATCCTTCGCTGAGGAAGTTTACTACTGTCAGGGTTATTGCTGGCAGCATGATTCATCAGCTCTATTACAGGGCAAAAACACCAGCTAGAAAGATGAAGAGGGGAGGGGTAGTCCATAGAGGATGTTGGGGTCCACATTAGTACCATGGGGTATAGACGGGTCCACCAGGAGCCATTGGCACTTTAAGAGTTTGAGAGTGTGGGCTGGCTCCTCCCTCTATGCCCCTCCTACCAGACTCAGTCTAGAAACTGTGCCCGAGGAGACGGACATCTTCGAGAGAAGGATTATACACAGATAGTGGCGAGATTCATACCAGCTCACACATACAAGGCACATCAAGCTAACGAGCTTGAAAAACTTCAGCCACAACTGAAACATTACTTACCTAGTAATAAATTTAATGCAGTACATAACTAACAACAAAGTTGTAATGAACCAGATAACCACTGCAGGAAAACGAAGCGCTGGGCGGGCGCCCAGCATCCTCTACGGACTACGAGAAAAGGATTTACCAGTGGGTAATTCAAATCCTATTTTCTCTTACGTCCTAGAGGATGCTGGGGTCCAGATTAGTACCATGGGGATGTACCAAAGCTCCCAGAATGGGAGGGAGAGCGCGGAGGCTCCTGCAAAACTGATTGATTGAACTTCAGATCATCAGAGGCCAAAGTATCGAACTTGTAGAACTTTGCAAACGTGTTCGACCCACACAAAGTTGCTGCTCTGCAAAGTTGTAATGCCGAGACACCCTAGGCAGCCGCCCAGGAAGACCCCACCTTTACGAGTAGAGTGGGCCTTAACAGACTTAGGACATGACAATCCCGCCGTAGAATACGCATGCTGGATAGTGAATCTGATCCAGCGAGAGATAGTCTGCTTAGAAGCAGGACACCCAATTTTCTTGGGATCATATAGGACAAAAAGAGAGTACGATTTTCTGTGACGAGCAGTCCTCTTCACATAGATCTTCAGAGCCCTTACCACATCTAAGGACTTTGATGAAATTGAGGAGTCAGTAGCAACTGGCACAACAATAAGGTGGTTGATATGAAATGCCGACACAACCTTCGGAAGAAACTGCTGACGTGTCCAGAGCTCAGCTCTATCTGCATGGAAGATCAAGCAGGGGCTCTTACAAGACAAAGCCCCCAACTTCAACACACATCTAGCAGAAGCTAAGGCAAACAAAGTGACAGCCTTCCACGTAAGAAACTTGACCTCCACCACTTGCAGAGGCTCAAACCAGTCAAACTGGAGAAACTGCAACACCACGTTAAGATCCCATGGCGCCGTAGGCGGTACTAAGGGAGGCTGGATGTGCAGAACACCCTTCAAAAAGGTCTGAACCTCAGGGAGGGCAGCCAACTGTTTCTTTAAGAGAATGGATAGGGCCGAAATCTGGACCTTCACAGATCCCAACCTCAGGCCCATATCCACTCCTGCCTGCAGGAAGAGGAGAAACCGTCCCAGTTGAAACTCCACAGTAGGAAACCTCTTGGACTCACACCAAGACACATATTTTTTCCAAATACGATGGTAATGTTTAGACGTTACTCCTTTCCTAGCCTGTATCAGGGTAGGAATAACTTTGTTCGGAATGCCCTTCCAAGCTAGTATCAGGCGTTCAACCTCCATGCCGTCAAATGTAGCCATGGTAAGTCCTGATAGGCGAACGGCCACTGCTGCAGCAGGTCCTCTCGAAAAGGAGCCTTGGCTCTTCTTGTAGTAGATCCAGAAGGTCCGCGTACCAAGCCCTTCTCAGCCAGTCTCGAACAATGAGGATCGCTTGTACCTTTGTTCTCCTTATGAGCTTTAGGATTCTTGGGATGAGTGGGAGTGGTGGAAACACGTACACCAACTGGAACACCCACGGTGACACCAGGGCGTCCACTACCTCTGCCTGTGAGTCCCTCGACCTGGAACAATAATGCCAAAGCTTCTTGTTGAGACGAGAGGCCATCATGTCTATTTGGGGTAATCCCCAAAGGTCTGTTATGTCTTTGAACACCTCCGGATGGAGACCCCACTCTCCCGGATGGAGATTGTGTCTGCTGAGGAAGTCTGCTTCCCAGTTGTCTACTCCCGGAATGAAGATTGCTGACAGCGCCAACGCGTGTTTTTCTGCCCAAAGGAGGATTCTTGTTACCTCCGCCATGGAAGCTCTGCTCTTCGTTCCACCCTGTCGGTTTATGTAAGCCACTGTTGTTACGTTGTCCGACTGTACTTGAATGTCCCGATTTCTTAGAAGATGGGCCGCCTGAGGAAGACCGTTGTATGCAGCTCTTAATTCCAGAATGTTGATCGGAAGGCCGACTTCCAGAATTGACCACCTTTTTGGAAGGTCTCCCCTTGAGTGACTGCGCCCCAGCCCCGGAGGCTTGCATCCATGGCTAGAAGGATCCAGTCCTGAATCCCGAACCTGCGGCCCTCAAGAAGGTGAGGTAATTGGAGCCACCAGAGGAGCGAAATCCTGGCCTTTGGCGACAGACAAATTCTCAGGTGCATGTGCAGGTGAGATCCTGACCACTTGTCCAGGAGATCCAGTTGGAAGGACCGAGCATGAAACCTTCCGTACTGGAGAGCCTCGTAAGAGGACACCATCTTTCCCAGAAGGCAAATGCATTGATGAACAGACACCCGGGCTGGTTTCAGGACATCTTGGACCATTGTTTGTATCACCAACGCTTTTTCCAGAAGAAGAAATACCCACTGTACTTCCGTGTCGAGGATCATCCCCAGAAAGGACAACCTCCTGGTTGGTTCCAAGTGTGATTTTGGAAGGTTCAGAATCCAACCGTGGACACTGAGAAGATCGGTCGTGAGAGCAATGGACCGCAATAGTTTCTCTCTGGACGATGCCTTTATCAGCAGATAATCCAGATATGGAATGATGTTCACCCCCTGTCTGCGAAGGAAAACCATCATCTCTGCCATCACCTTGGTGAATACCCTCGGTACTGTTGAGAGGCCAAATGGCAGGGCCTGGAACTAGAGATTACAGTCCAACAAGGCTCAAGCGGAGATACGCCTGAAACGGCAGCCAGGTCGGAATGTGGAGGTATGCATCCTTGATATCCAGGGATACCAGGAATTCCCCCTCTTCCAGACTTGATATCACCACTCTTAGAGACTCCATTTTGAACTTGAACTCCTTCAGAAAGAGGTTTAGTGACTTTAGGTTCAGAATGGGCCTGACCGAACCATCCGGTTTCGGTACCACAAAAAGGATAGAATAGTAATCCTTGTTGTGCATATGAGGTGGTACGGGCACACTGACTTGTGACTCCACCAACTTCTGGACGGCGGCTTGTAGGACCATCCTGTCTGCCAGCAGAGCTGGTAAACCTGATTTGAAAAATCGGTGAGTGGGGAGATTTTGAAACTCCAGCCTGTACCCCTGGGACACAATATCTTGCACCCAGGGATCCAGGCTGGACGACACCCAGACGTGACTGAATTGCCTGAGTCTCGCTCCCACCGGCCCCACCTTCAGGACCAGCAGTCCACCGTCATGCGGAGGACTTTGGTGTACCTGAAATAGGTTTCTGTTCCTGGGAACCTGCCGATGCGGGTCTCTTGGACTTGGGCCTTCCTCCCCAAAAGAAGGTGTTGGACAGCCTGGCCTTTCTGGGCTTCGTAGTCCGAAAGGGCTGTGATGTAGGTGAAGAAAACGGTTTCTTCGGAGCAGGACCACCTGAGGGAAGAAAGGGAGACTTACCCGCTGTAGCCATGAAAATCCACACATCTAGCGCTTCCCCAAAGAGAGCCTGACCTGTATACGGTAGGGACTCCACACTTTTCCTGGATTCTGTGTCGGCAGACCATTGACGTAGCCACAGTCCTCGCCGCGCTGAGACTGACATCGAAGAAATTCCTGCAGCCATGGAACCCAGATCTTTCATGGATTCTACTAGAAATCCCGCTGAATCCTGAATGTTGCGCAAAAATAAGCCAACATCATCCTTATCCATAGTATCCAAATCTTCAAGTAAGGTGCCAGACCACTTTACTATAGCTTTGGCAATCCAAGCACTGTCAATAGTGGGACGCAGTATAGCCCCTGAAGCCGTGCACATGGATTTGAGCGTATTATCAATCTTACGATCAGCCGGCTCTTTCAAGGCGGTAGATCCCGGAACAGGCAACACCACCTTTTTTGAAAGTCTGGATACTGACACGTCAACAATAGGTATCCATAGTACATCAGGCTTCTTTGGATGAAAGAATGATGGTGAAGGTCCAGCTGGATGGAAGATCACTTTTAAGTAGAGATGTGCGGCAGGCACTTTTCGTGTTTTGGTTTTGGTTCTAATTCCCCGCTCGTGTTTTAGTTTTGACTTGGTTTTGCCAAAACCACCCTTTCGTGCTTTGGTTTTGGATCTGGATGATTTTTGAAAAAACATAAAAACAGCTAAAAATCACAGAATTTGGGGGCAATTTTGATCCTACGGTATTATTAACATCAATAACATTCATTTCCACTCATTTCCAGTCTATTCTGAACACCTCACAATATTGTTTTTAGGCCTAAAAGTTGCACCGAGGTGGCTGTATGACTAAGCTAAGCGACACAAGTGTGCGGCACAAACACCTGGCCCATCTAGGAGTGGCACCAGGGTTGGACTGGCCCACAGGGGTACAGGGGAAACCACTGGTGGGTCCTACTGCCTGGGGGCCCACCCCCTCCTTTTGGGATCAGGTTCCAGACTGTACCGTTACTAATCTAGTACATTATCATTCATGCACTACAGTATTTACTGTATATATTTATCTAGGGGACCAACACTTGCAAAATGGTTAGGCAAATCAATATGGCGGCTGGGCATACCCCCTGTAGAGACTGGCCACATCCCTAAAGATGGGCCCCTACCACTGTATTTCCCCGGTGGGCCCTACATGCCCCAGTCCGACACTGAGTTTCACTGCAGTGGCAGACAGGATGGCAGATTTAAAAAATAGGCCCCAAACAGCACATGATGCAAAGAAGAAAAAGAGGCGCAATGAGGTAGCTGGATGACTAAGCTAAGCGACCCAAGTGGTCGACACAAACACCTGGCCCATCTAGGAGTGGCACTGCAGTGTCAGACAGGATGGCACTTTTAAAAACTAGTCTCCAAACAGCACATCATGCAAAGAAGAAAAAGAGGTGCAATGAGGTAGCTGTATGACTAAGCTAAGCGACAGAAGTGTGCGGCACAAACATGGGACGTGCTGGAATTTGCCCAGATGTAATACACGCACAATATTGATGGCACAGGATAGCGTACCCCTAAACCAAACACACACACGGCAAAGCCTGTAAAATTAATTTTGATAATAATAACCCTTTTATTTGAAGCTATTATAATAATATGCAGCACAGGCGATCGTACCCCTACACCACACAGGGCAAACCCTGTAAAAATTATTTGGATAATAATATAAGTAATGTATATAACCCTTTTATTTGGAGTAAATAATATACAGCGCAGGACACCACCACTGGACTTATGGCAGCAAAAGACACCACCACTGGACTGATGCAGCACAAGACAGCACCACTGGACTGGACTTATATGGAATTATATGGACTTATATGGAATTATTCGGCAGGATCACTGGACTTATACGGCAGGATCACTGGACTTATACGGCAGGATCACTGGAATTATATACGGCAGGATCACTGGAATTATATACGGCAGGATCACTGGAATTATACGGCAGGATCACTGGAATTATACGGCAGTACCACTGGATTTATACGGCAGTACCGCTGGACATATACGGCAGTATCAATGGACATATACGGCAGCATCAATGGACATATACGGCAGCATCAATGGACATATACGGCAGCATCAATGGACATATACGGCAGCATCAATGGACATATACGGCAGCATCAATGGACATATACGGCAGCATCAATGGACATATACGGCAGCATCAATGGACATATACGGCAGCATCAATGGACATATACGGCAGCATCACTGGACATATACGGCAGCATCACTGGACATATACGGCAGCATCACTGGACATATACGGCAGCATCACTGGACATATACGGCAGTATCACTGGACATATACGGCAGTATCACTGGACATATACGGCAGTATCACTGGACATATACGGCAGTATCACTGGACTGGATTTATATGCCAGTACCACTGTAATTATATGGCAGGATCACTGGAATTATACGGCAGGATCATTGGATTTATACGGCAGTACCGCTAGACATATACGGCAGTATCAATGGACATATATGGCAGGATCACTGGACATATACGGCAGTATCAATGGACTGAACTTATACGCCAGTACCACTGTAATTATATGGCAGGATCACTGGATTTATATGGCAGGATGATTGGAATTATACAGCAGTATCACTGCTATTATACGGCAGGATCATTGGAATTATACGGCAGGATCATTGGAATTATACGGCAGGATCACTGGAATTATACGGCAGGATCACTGGAATTATACGGCAGGATCACTGGAATTATACGGCAGGATCACTGGAATTATACGGCAGGATCACTGGAATTATACGGCATTATACGGCAGGATCACTGGAATTATACAGCAGGATCATTGAAATTATACGCAGTACCGCTGGACATATACGGCAGTATCAATGGACATATACAGCAGGATCATTGGACATATACAGCAGTACCACTGGACATATATGGCAGCACAGGGACACCACCACTGGACTGATGCAGCACAACACAGCACCACTGCACTGGACTTACACAGCAGCACTTGACATATGGCAGCAGAGGACACCACCACTGTGACTGGACTGATGCAGCACAATACACCACCACTGTACTGATGCAGGACAACACAGCACCACTGCAATGGACTGGACTTATACAGCAGCACTGGACATATGGCAGCAGAGGACACCACCACTGTGACTGAACTGATGCAGCACAATACACCACTGAACTGATGCAGCACAACACAGCACCACTGGACTGGACTTATACAGCAGCACTGGACATATGGCAGCAGAGGACACAACCACTGTGACTGGACAGATGCAGCACAAGACACGGACACTGAGGACGGAGACAAGTCCTCTCTCTACAATCTCCAATGCCGGAGTGAAAATGGCGGCGACGCGCAGCTCCTTATATGGAATCCACACCCCGCGAGAATCCGACAGCGGGATGATGACATTTTGCCTCGTTCTGGTTTCCGAGTCAGACGGGAAGACCCGAGCCTGACTTGGATCCGGGCTCGTGACGCGAAGTCCGATAGGGTTCGGTTCTCTGGGAACCGAACCCGCTCATCTCTGCTTTTAAGTAGTTTTCATCTTCATTCTTGTCATCATGTAAGCAAGCCACTACATCAGAGCAATGACAAGTAATCTCTAAACGGAACTGAGAGAACAGGCCTCGCACTAATATGATTGACACGACTGAACAGAAGCTAAATGAAGTATGCTCTTACCAAAACATATCTGCATTAAAATCTGAATATTAATCTTTCAAGAACCACCTTGTAGAAATGAAACAAAAGAAACAATATCAGAATTAAAATAGTAATTTACTAGTGGCTTTCTTCTTGCATATTTATTATGATGGGATCCCTTGCATCTTGTATACAGAAAACTCTGATATTTCAGTTATCTCAGTTGGCCCTTGTAACAATAAAGTTCCCTGTATGCTGACTTCAGATCCTAACCAAACTCCACATTTCACTCTCAACCCCACCAAAGGAAATTTGGACATATGACATCCTTTCTAATAAGCCTAGTCTTAGGCATAACCGTGTCACTTGTCACTTGACAAGCCCTTAAACTCAACTTTTGACAACCTCGGATACTCATATATCTTGGGGTGTTTCTTACTAAGTCTGTATGCCGGCAATTTTCCCAGAGTAATTAATTCACTAAAAACAGGCCTTTACCACTGAAAAAGTATAGCCACTACTAAAATAACTATATTCCACCAACATTTACATTTCTGGCCACGCCTCCTGATTCCTGTTACTTCTTTTATTAAAATGTTCTAACAAGTTATCTTCAAGTTTATATGAGCTGCCTGGAAGCCCAGAATGAAAATGAGAATCCTGTATAAATTTTATGTGCACAGAGGACTTTGTGATCCCAACTTCATTA
Organism: Pseudophryne corroboree; assembly: GCF_028390025.1. Lineage (NCBI taxonomy): Eukaryota > Metazoa > Chordata > Amphibia > Anura > Myobatrachidae > Pseudophryne > Pseudophryne corroboree. Next base: position 602,957,422 of record NC_086447.1, read on the forward strand.
AATATTATCAAGCAACAGCCTTAACTGTGTACTTTGACACTCCCCAGCTCATCTCCAGCTCTGGACATCCATCGAGGTTGATTTTCTCAACATGTTTCTCTATCCAAAATACTGTGAATTTATCCTCACAATCACCACAGAGCTGTCCCTTCTGAAAGAACATGAAATTTCCTTCAGGTCTAAATCATAGGTTAATTCGAGCTTAGATACACCACAATCTCCTCTTCCTCCTCCAGCTAGCTGCCCTGCGCTTGTTTCCTAACTACAGGTCTCCAATCTCGCTTTGATCTCCCCCACAAGACTTTTATTCAGTGTCTGAAACGACAACACTCCTATTTTTTTCATGAGCCTTCGCAGCTTCCGCAAACCTCAGAGGCAGAATCGGGTTGTTCAAATGAAGTGTCCTCCAAGAGCTTGAGCTCCTTTCTTTACTACGTTTTACTCCTAACCAACCTCAGAAGGAGATGCATGAGCTTGACTGGGAAAGAAACATGCAGAAGATACTGAACCCTGATGAATTAGATAAAATAATTGTAAACGTAACAGAATGATCTAGGGCCCAGGTTCTCAAACTCGGTCCTCAGTACCCCACACGGTTCATGTTTTGCAGGTCACCTGTACATTTTTAAAATGTGACAGTTGGTGATACACAGTGCAGCTGCTGGGTGACATGGAAAACGGGAACCGTGTGGGGTCCTGAGGACAGAGTTTGAGAACCATTGATCTAGGGTGATTAACTTGGCAGAGGGGTGCATTGGTTCAGTGATGGCATTACTGCCATCACCAGAGTGGTAATAGTTTCCCAATGGCATAACCCCACACCACCACTCTCCAGTGTCCATAGGTCTCCACCGTGGCATATTTTAAGATCCCCTTTTGGTACTTTTGTTATCAGAACATGCTAGGATGCAAAATAGTCAGTGATCAATAGTGGGGAAAATACTGGAAGGAATATTAAGGGATAGTATACTAGAATACTTAGATACCTCCAAGGTTATTAAAAGGCACCAACATGGTTTTGTGTAGGACAGGTCATGCCAAACAAACTTAATAAGCTTCTATGAGAAAGTGAATGACAATACTGATCAGGGTAAAGCAGTGGATGTGTTCTTTTTGGACTTTGCTAAGGCCTTTGACACGGGTGTAGTATGGCTGACCGGCGGTCTCCTGACCGCCGGTCAGCTTACCGACGCCGGGATCCCGGCAGCATACCGACGCCGGGATCCCGGCGGGGAGAGGCGAGTGCAGCAAGCCCCTTGCGGGCTCGCTGCGCTCGCCACGCTGCGGGCTCTGTGGCGACCTGCGGTCGCCACGGGTTCTTTTCCCACTCTATGGGTGTCGTGGACACCCACGAGTGGAAATAGTCCCTGTTGGTCGGCATGCCGACCATTGGGATAGTGGGGCTCGGGAGGCTGGAGGAGGTCATGTGACCATCGGTCTCCCGACCGTCGGTCACATGAATACCACCCTTTGACACAGTGCCACATAAGAGACTAATTTTCAAATTGAGAGAACTTCGGGTGAAAAACACTATTTGTACTTGGGTGAGTAATTGGCTGTATAACAGAAAACAGCGAGTGGTGATAAATGGGATGTTTTCTGAATGGGCCTCAATGCTTAGTGGAATACCGCAGGGTTCAGTACTCGGGCCATTGCTGTTTAACATATTCATTAATGACCTGGGAGTGGGCCTAGAAAGCACAGTGTCAATTTTCGCAGACGACACTAAACTGTGTCAAGTAATTAATTCAGACAAGAATGTTGAGTCTCAGCGGAATGATTTATCCAGACTGGAGGTCTGGGCAGACAAATGGGGAATGAGTTTCAATATAGAAAAATTTTAAGTTATGCACTTTGGGACTAAGAATAATCAGGCAGCCTATAAATTAAATGGGGAAAATGTAGGGATAACCGTAGTGGAAAAGGATTTGGGAGTGCTCATCGATAATAGACTTAGTAGCAGTACACAGTGTCAAAATGCAGCAACAAAAGCAAATAAGGTGTTAGCATGCATAAAACGGGGTATGGACAAGGGGTGAGAGTGTAATCCTGCCACTGTATAAATAATTGGTGCGGCCGCACCTGGAATATTGTGTACAGTTCTGGGCACCATACTATAAAAAGATATCTTGGAACTCGAAACGGTTCAGAGAAGAGCCACCAAACTGGTTAAGGGGTTAGAGGCACTAATTTATGAGGAAAGACTAACAAGGTTAGATATGTTTACACTGGAAATGAAGAGGCTGAGAGGGGACATTATTAACATTTATAAATACATTAAGGGACAATACAAGGACTTAACAGATGATCTGTTTATCAAAAAAACGCTACTCAGGACACAAGAACACCCCCTGAGGTTAGAAGAAAAAAAATTCATACACAACGGAGGAAAGGGTTCTTCACAGTAAGAACAATAAAGATCTGGAATTCCCTACCAGAGAAGGTAGCAAATTGTGGACTCACTAAATAAGTTCAAAAATGGATTAGCTAAATTTCTAACTGATAGAAATATCCAAGGCTACAGCATCTAAGTGATTTATAATTTAAAATACAGGTTGAACTCGATGGACATCTTGTCTTTTTTCAACCTCACCAACTATGTATCTATGTTAGCCATCAGAGACCGCTACATTGCTGCTAAAGGCCGTACAAGCAGAAGAAAATCCATGATTAAAGGGGGGTACTCACGGAGCGATATTCTAAGCAATCTGACTAGATTGCTTAGAATATCGGCAGGATCGCTCCGTGTGTAGCCCCCTCGGCGATAGCGATGCGCGGTCCTGCACATCGCTATCGCCGCTGCTAGATTGGCCTGCATGCAGGCCAATCTAGCGGGTCGCTCACTTCACCCGCTGGGTGAAGTGAGCGGCTCCCCCGTCTCCCCCCGCACGCTCAGCACAGATCGCGCTGTGCTGAGCGGCAGGAGAGATGTGTGCTGAGCGGTTCGCTCAGCACGCATCTCTCCTTGATCGGCCCGTGAGTACTGGGCTTTACTCTTAAAATGTTGTTGAATAGAGCAAATTACTGAGAAAGAGAAAAAAAAAAAAGGTTTCCACACAAGATACAAACAAATTGTAGTCACCTTTGCATAGGCAGTATATGCTGCTATTGTATGACAAAGCATCAACATCAGTGTGTTCTTTCACTTTCCTGTAGCAGGTGCAAAAAATACTCCTCTTAACGTGTATTTATAAATATTTGCAAGTCGGTATGAACCGCATATAGAGTACGTGAATACTGTTGAAGTTGGACAGCGCTGCTTCATATACTTCATATTGGTTCCTACAGGGAGGCTTCAATCCCTAACCAAAATGTTAGAGCGCCATAGTGGCAGATGTCTCCTGTTGACTGACTCAGGGCAACCGCTGATGTGTACACTCACTCTGCCATGGGTGTGGTTCATCAAATCGACAGTATCTAGGTCGACAATGTTTAGGTCGACCACTATAGGTCGACAGTCACTAATTCGACATGGATGGAAGGTCGACAGGGTTTCTAGGTCGACATGTGCTAGGTCGACAGGTCTAAAGGTCGACATGAGGATTTTTTTTTTTTACGTTTTCTTCGTAGAGTGACCGGGATCCCAAATTAGTGCACCGCGTTCGCTCGCCATGCTTCGGGCATGGTGCCTTCGCTCCGCTACCGCTTCACTCGGCACAGATTACTGTTCCAATCGTAGTCCACGTGGATCGTTAAGTATGAAAAAAATGCAAAAAAAGAAAAAAAATGGGAAAAACTCATGTCGACCTTTAGACCTGTCGACCTAGCACATGTCGACCTAGAAACCCTGTCGACCTTCCATCCATGTCGACCTAGTGACTGTCGAGCTATAGTGGTCGACCTAAACATTGTCGACCTAGATACTGTCGATCTTCAGACCGGATCCCCTCTGCCATACCACCGTCACTTCTACACACATATTCCAACTAAAACTTTCAGTGAACTTTACCTATGTGAGAACACCTCTTCCCACTCCCAGATTGGGTATGACACTTAACGTGCAAGGGGTCATTTTCTGAGCATGTGTGAATTACGCTAAGCAAACAAGTATACGTTTAACTCTGCAACAGGCCCGATGTGTGTTAGCAATACTAGAAAATATTTTGTTTGGATAAAATGTATAATTTCTAACAAGAATAATGATACTTTGTAATCCTTGATGATGTACCACCTAAATTACTGTAAGAAGTTTGAAGTAGATTAATGAAAACAATGTTTCCCACATAAACCATGTAAGCGAAGTAACTAGTAGGCTGTTTTCTGAAGGTAAACTTGTATTGCAGATTTTGCAATGATTATCACATTATAACTTCCTCTTCCACACAGTTGCAATATTCAACTTTACCTCCAATATAATGTAACACTTATATCAGGATAAATTCACATTTGCCATAACTATGAACATTATTATTTTATGATGGGCGGTAAGTAGTTTGTGACAATAGCAATATACAAGTATAACTGAAATACAACTAAATACACTATTGGCAAAAGTGGAGGCAACAAAAAACTAAAAATAGAAAATACTTTACATTTAAAATGATTTATGGGATAAGTGGACAGAAATAAAACAAATGTCCAAGTTCTGATAGATGTTACTGTATTAGGATTGCAAGAAAAAATAGATGCAGTTTTGAATGAAATTGGTGTAAGCACAACAGGATGTGGCTCATCATACTACACATATAACACACCCGAGAGATGACGGTCATTGTACTGTATACAGTATATAGAAATGTGCCTACTTTTTCTGTTGTCCACTGAGTGTCTGCGTTCTGCCCAGAGACCAGACTGAGGAGAGCAGACAGGAAGAGTATCCCCACAAGGCAGGCGGCAGGCATTGCTCTGCTCTCCATCCTGCTCTCCATATGTGACCGATCAACGGCAGTGCTTCTCCTCCGGCAGCAGCAGCAGCATTCCTCTCCCTCTCTCTCTCCCCCCGCTGGTGTAATATCCCGCACCGCAGGAGGGAAGAAGTCATAGGTAGGCGGGGGAAACAAATCCTGCAGACGTAGGATGGGGTATGTTTGCTTAATCACATGCAGTCAGATGGACACATCTGTGCGTCATCCTAGCATGTAATGATGTGACATCTGGGAGAGAGAAGTCTGAGTTAATAATTTGATGTAACCACTAGTAAGTTTATCAAGGCACCACTTCTAGGTGTTTATGTTAAATAAACGCACTGTATTGTTTCACCAATAAACGACACTTTAGGTTTAGAAGATGTTTCCATTTTAAAGAAAAGTCCAGTTCTAGACGATGCTGAAGTTAGCTTCTTATTCAGCCAGCTTCTTATTCACTTCTTATTCGAGCTCCAGCTTCTTATTCAAAAAATTTAGTTTTGCAAGGGTTAACTAGTCTTGGGCCACAAATTTGACACCTGAAATCAACAGAGGGTGGTCACTTACATATCCCCCACTTGTATTTTGTTTGGCCCAACGCTGTTTTGGGCATGAAATACACAGGCAAAGTGGGCACACACCATATTTTGACATTTTGAATAAGTAGCTGTAGTTTTGCAAGGGTTAACTAGTCTTGGGCCACAAATTTGACCCCTGAAATCAACAGAGAGTGGTCACTTGCATGTGACCCACTTGTATTTTGCCTGGCCCAACGCTGTTTTGGGCATGAAATACACTGCAAAGTGGGCACACACACCATATTTTGCCATTTTGAATAAGTAGCTGTAGTTTTGCAAGGGTTAACTAGTCTTGGGACACAAATTTGACACCTGAAATCAACAGAGGGTGGTCACTTACATATCACCCACTTGTATTTTGCTTGGCCCAACGCTGTTTTGGGCATGAAATACACTGGCAAAGTGGGCACAAACACCATATTTTACCATTTTGAATAAGTAGCTGTAGTTTTGCAAGGGTTAACTAGTCTTGGGCCACAAATTTGACACCTGAAATCAACAGAGGGTGGTCACTTACATATCACCCACTTGTATTTTGCTTGGCCCAATGCTGTTTTGGGCATGAAATACACTGGCAAAGTGGGCACAACCACCATTTTATAAATTGACATTTTGAATAAGTAGCTGTAGTTTTGCAAGGGTTAACTAATCTTGGGCCACAAATTTGACCCCTGAAATCAACAGAGACTGGTCACTTGCATGTGACCCACTTGTATTTTGCCTGGCCCAACGCTGTTTTGGGCATGAAATACACTGGCAAAGTGGGCACAAACACCATATTTTACCATTTTGAATAAGTAGCTGTAGTTTTGCAAGGGTTAATTAGTCTTGGGCCACAAATTTGACACCTGAAATCAACAGAGGGTGGTCACTTGCATGTGACCCACTTGTATTTTGCCTGGCCCAACGCTGTTTTGGGCATGAAATACACTGCAAAGTGGGCAAAAACACCATATTTTACCATTTTGAATAAGTAGCTGTAGTTTTGCAAGGGTTAATTAGTCTTGGGCCACAAATTTGACACCTGAAATCAACAGAGGGTGGTCACTTACATATCACCCACTTGTATTTTGCTTGGCCCAACGCTGTTTTGGGCAAGAAATACACTGGCAAAGTGGGCACAAACACCATATTTTACCATTTTGAATAAGTAGCTGTAGTTTTGCAAGGGTTAACTAGTCTTGGGCCACAAATTTGACCCCTGAAATCAACAGAGAGTGGTCACTTGCATGTGACCCACTTGTATTTTGCCTGGCCCAACGCTGTTTTGAGCATGAAATACACTGCAAAGTGGGCACACACACCATATTTTGCCATTTTGAATAAGTAGCTGTAGTTTTGCAAGGGTTAACTAGTCTTGGGACACAAATTTGACACCTGAGACTGGAGGAGGCTGCAAAGGAGAGAGCTCTTAGGCCCTGGTCCTTTTCTGAAGCCTGCAGTGTTTCCCCTGGGAGCCTCCCAGGGGAGGATGGATCCTCCTGGGGAGGACGATGATGGCGAGTCCCGGGCTGCTGGGCCCGAAGGAGGCCCCAGGATTTCTGGCCTGCATACAGCCGTGGAAGTTCCAGCATTGGGAGATTCGGTCAGTGTGGCAGCCCCAGTGATTGTGGACCCTGTGAAGAAACAGGATCCCCAACTGGGGACCCCCAAATTACGGGACGCTGGCTCTCCAGGTGAGGAAACCCGGGGGGGGGGGGGGTGAGTGATATGGCGAAGGTACCTGCCTGTGGTGAAGCGGGAGATGCTGTGGTCTCTGATAGTAGCTCAGAATCCTCTATGGATGAATATGTGAATATGAGCCTGGAAGAGTTAAAAACAGAGCAGACTCGTTTAACCTCTCGTCTTTCCCTCAAGAGAAGGAAACGAAATACTTGTAGCAGTCGTGAGAGAGCTCTCCTAAAGGATGAGATTTGGGAGCTAAGTACTAGCCTGGCTGCAGTAAAGGAAAGAATTAAAGTGTTATGTAATCTGGCTCTTTCTCAGGAGAAAGAAGTGTTGATAAAGTCCTTACCTGAGCAATGTGGGGGCAGTAGAAGCTCGGTCCCAGCAGTTTCTGTGGCTGCATCAGCATTGTGTAGTCAGGTTCTGTCTCAGTGGAAAAAGGAGTTGCAGGAATCTCTGCCTGAACAGGATGGCGGTGGCGGCCTGGTCCTGGCAAGTTCAGTAGCGGCATCAGAGCCTCCAGTGGAGTGTATGGAGGTGGGAGTTCAGCCTATGGAGAAGGAAGTGGCTGTCGGGAGATGTGATGGAAGTGATGTTTCTAAGATTGTGCATGATGCTGCAGATATCGTGGAAAGGCCAATGATGGCAGTATCTGGTGGCTTCCAAACGGGGGAGGCGTCTCTCCTGGAGGGAGTGCTGGGTGGTGATGGTGCAGGGGGCGTGGTGGTTTCTGGGGTAACGGTGGATGCTGGGACTCTTGTGACTGTCTCTGCTCCCTGTGGACTTGTCCCCGAAACGCTCGCCTCTAAAGTTGCAAGTGTGGGTGCGGCGCGGGCCGTGGTTGATGCTGAGGCTGGCCATCCCTGTAAGCCTGCAGTCTCTGGCTTAGTCGCCGTGGTGGCTGAGGGAGGCGGGGCCAAAGACGCATCGGGTATGACATCACAGGTGACATCATTACCCACATCGATGGGTGTTTCAAAGTATGAAGCCATGCCGAAAGAGGGGCAGAGATTGGCTCAAGGACTGCCAGCTGTAGATAAGAGCAAATTAACCCCTGAAGAAGTTATGTTGGTAGAAACTGTATATGGTAACATGGATATGCCGGTAAGGGCTCTAGCAGCTGTGAATTTGTTTCATGCGAACCAGGTCAGGATGACTGGTGGGATGGGGAGTGTGGGAATAGGGGCTGGTAGTGGTCTGGCACCTGAAGGGCTCCCTGTAACTCCCTCTGAGGTTAGGCCGGGTGCTGGTTCGTATGCTAATTCTTTGGCAGCTCCTGGTCGGCCGAGTGCTGGTCCTCAGTTCGGGGTGAGTGGGGGTCAGCCCATAAAAAGAAGAAATGTGGTACAGTTCAGATAGGTAGGGGATGGGGAGGCTCCTTCGAAGTCTGAGTTCTTAGGTATGATCTTCTCACTGGGGTTTGAGGCTGCAGATCTTTTCGCATGCATTCACCCAGGGAGAACTCCAGATTTCGACCTGAGCTTCCTCTCCCTGAATGGCCTGCAGGCCTTTGGCTCCCGTTGGGAGAAAAACAAGATGAAGGAACCATATTGTTTTTTCAAAGCCCATACCATCACGAGGCAGGACAGGGTTAAGATCACTGTGTTGGTGCGTAACGAATCACTGCCCCCTGCTGATATTCTATATTGGTTGTCTAGGTCTTGTACAGTACTCTCTCCTTTGGTAAAGTTTGATCATACTAGGGGGGTCTGGGGTGGTGCCTATTCGGCCTTTGTGAGGTTACACCAGGTAGGGGCTGAGACTAGACACATACCTTCCGCCGCTTACATTGGCAGTGATCGGCTCCAGTGTTTTTACCCTGGGCAACCCAGAACCTGTCATAAGTGTGGTGACTTTCGTCACCTCAGTAGCGATTGTGGGGTGATTAAATGTGCTTTGTGTGGCCAGTTGGGGCATGGGTCCCGGGAATGCAGCAAGGTCAGGTGTAATCTTTGCGGTACAGTTGGTCATCCCTACAGTCGATGCCCAAAGGCTTCGCATAATTATAGTGCAGGGGTGGAAGAAGTGGTGCCGGAGGTTGGTCCTGGTCGCGAAAGTAGCGTACCGGTTACTGTGCAGCATCAGGACATCTCGAAGAGAATAGAAGATAGTGGGAAAGAGAAGGTGCAGCCTGAAAAGGGGGAGGCATCCTTTCAGATCGTCAATAAAAGGAGGAGGAGGAAGCCTAAAAAAAAGGAGGCAGATTTTATTTGCTCAAATAGGTTCGATGTCCTGTCTTCTTCTGATGATGAAGAAGAGGGGGAGGTGGTCATGGTTGGCGGAAAATAATTAGTTTTTGTCCCAAATGTCTCAAAAAATAGAAAGCCAAAGCAGGCCTCTAATCTGTCAGTTGCTGGGAAGGAGGTTGTAGCTAAGGATAAACAGGGAAAAATGGGACAAGGTAAAGCCCAAAGCAAAACTAAGCACTTGTAAAGAAATGGTTCTCAGGGGGAGCTAGAGTGGGATCCTGTGGTGATAGAGTTGAGCCAGGCTGTAGAATCCCTGTTAGACGTGGTTGAAGTAGCTGTGTCCAGAAGGGGAAGTCCCTCATTCTTCAGATGAGGTGTTGGTGGTTGATGAAACTCCTGGGTCCCCTGGTGGGGGTGGTCCCGGAGGCGGCTCCTTTCTTAGTACCCCAAATGCCCCTGATCCGGATCCTCCCCCGGACGAGGTGGTAAATGTGGAGGGGTGTGTTGTTGGGGAGGGGATTGGTAGGAAGGGGTCCGAGAGTCTACTTAGTGAGACTGTGGTCCCTGTTGCTGATAGTGTGAGTGAGGAGGAGGGGAGGAGGAAGAGATCTCCCTGTCTGACGAGGATGCTATCCCTTTTGGGGTGGCATGTAAAAGAGTTGGATCCTCGGATGAGGACTCTAAAAGACCAGCAAAGAAAAAGTGAATGGGATCCTACTTCTATAATCCAAGAAACATGGATCCCCAACCTATGTGATGTGCCACCATTGATGTGGCTTCCGTGTTTTCCGAACGTGCTAGTTTCTTGGCCTTTGATTTTTTCAACACGGTTGATGTTGATTTTTTATTTTTGCAGGAGACCAGGATAGGTGACCTGGCCACACTTCATTGGGCCAAGGGTCAGTGGAGGCGTGGGCCTTCCTTCTGGTCTCTTGCGGCCGAGCCGTATGGTGGGTTGGCATTGCTGTTTACTGATATGGTAAACGTGCACAGGATTATAGAATTACAGGTAGGTAGGTGCATGGTTTTGGATGTCAACCTGAGAGGACATGACTTGAGATTAATAAACATCTATGGGCCCCAAACAGCTTGGGACAGGAAATGTCTTTTCAGGGAGATAAAACCGTTTCTCTTTACGGCCCGGCAAATCATCTTTGGCGGTGATTTTAACACCGTCATTAGGCCAAAAGATAGGGGAGTCACAAAGATGACCCTGGACTATGATTCCAATTTTTTAGTTAGCATGATTAGAGAGGCTGGTCTGGTCGATGTGCATGTTCGCCATTTCCCAGACCTCACTGGTTTCACCTATCATTGTGGTAGCCGTAGGTCTAGGATAGATAGGTTTTTTGTTAAGGAGTCCTCGAAAACTTTGCCTCCTGAGACAAAGCCAGTAGAGTTCTCCGACCACGTTTTTCTGTGTGTTGCTTTGAACGTCTCAGAAACCTACTCAGAAAGGGCGGGGCCTTTGGCGTTTGAATTCCAGGCTCCTGAAGGAGGAGGGAGTTAGACAGTCCTTTAGAGACTTTTTTCAACTGCAGGAAACACTTCTGGAGGCTGGTTGGAGTAGATCTGAGTGGTGGGAGGAGTGTAAAAAGAGGACTCAAAGGTTTTTTGAAAGGCTGGTAGCCAGGAGAAACTTGACAAAAATATGTATCTACCAGAGCCTGAGAAAGGAACTAGATGTCTTGATCTCTGGGCATGGGGATTGTGGGGAAATCTCCCGGGTGAAGGCTCAGATGAGAGATTATCAGTATGATCGTCTGGCTTCTTTGATTTTGGTGAGGGATTATGGAAAATACCACTCGCCTGATCCCTACCAGAGTTGCAGAAAATCAGTTGATTTGAGGGAGGTCCGGGGCCTGTTTGATGACCAGGGTACTCTTCATGGAGACAGGGAGGGTATTTTGGGAGTCATCAGGTCTTATTACTCCGATCTTTTGTCTGAGCAGCCACTCATTAGAAAGAGGATGGATCGGTTCCTGGGGGAGACACCTGGGCTTGAGCAGCTTGATCCTTCTTTTGACTCTTTGGGGAATGATGTGACAGTGGAGGAGGTCAAGAAGGCTATAGACGGTTTGTCTATAAAAAAAATCTCCAGGCCCAGATGGGTTAACATCTGAATTTTTTAAAGTTTTCTCAGACATCTTGGCTCCTCGTCTTGTAGAGGTATTTAATGAAAGCCTGGGTGAGGGAGTGCTCCCTCCCTCTATGAGATCCTCTGCTCTCATAAGATTGTCTAAAGGTAAGGACCCAGCCCGTATTGAGAATTGGCGCCCCATCGCTCTTCTCAATACGGACAGAAAGATTCTGGCAAAGGTACTCTTTAATCGCCTGATGGAAGTTTCCGGGCTGTTACTTTCCCCGTCTCAGCATTGCACTGTAAAGGGTCGAAGCACCTTTAGTGCTGTCCTTGGCATCCGGGAGGCCATGGAGCAATGTCGTGCTGAAAAATGGGGTAAGTATTTGCTGGCATTGGACCAGTCCAAGGCTTTTGACCGAGTTAATCATCAGTACCTGTGGGCTGTGCTGGAAAGGTATGGTTTTCCAGTAAGGGTGGTAGCTTGGCTACGTGTCATTTACAATCGGGCTGAGAGCTTCCCGCTTGTCAATGGTTGGGTTGGGCCCACGTTTTCGGTTGACTCGGGTGTCCGTCAGCGGTGTCCCCTGAGCCCCCTTCTGTACGTATTTGCAATTGACCCCTTTGTGCAGAGGATTGAGTGCGGTACTGTTGCAGGGGTGCAGCTGGGCCCTGGGCTACCACTGAGGGTGGCGGCCTACGCGGATGACGTTACTGTGGTCGTGTCGTCTGTGGCAGAGGCGCGTGACATGGAACGACTTATCTGCGAGTATTCTGAGGCTTCGTGCTCCAGGATCAATCAGGACAAGTGTGAAGCTTTCTGGATGGGGGAGGAAGGTGACGAGTTTGCCCTTCCGGATAGTCTCCCCCCGCGCCAGTCCAGAGATTAAAGTTCTACGTATTAAATTTAGCCGTGGTGATTATGCCACTCAAAATTGGGATAAGAGGCTGGAAGATGCTACTAGAAAGGTGCAGTCCTGGAGAGGGTGGCAGCTCTCTTTCAGGGAAAGGGTTGATTTGTGCAAAACCTACTTGGTTCCGCTTTTCTTGTATGTCAGTTATGTGTGCTTTTTGCCACAATCTTTGTGGACCAGGATGTATTCTTTATTCTTCCTGATGTTATGGGGGAATGGAATGAATCTGGTCAAGAGAGGGATTACCTACAGATCATGGGAACAAGGGGCTGTGTATGGTCAACCCTGTAGTGTTTTTCGCTACAACTTTTTTAAAGCTAAATCTAGGGAGTTTGTTTCTAGAAACTTTCCCTCGATGGGTAGAAAGTTTTAGGGCCTGGGTGTCTCCCTTCCTCGGGTTATGGATGGATGGTGGCCGAGTAAAAACCCTTGGAGTCCGGCATGGCTACCTCCCGATCTACGTTATACTGTGCTTGAAGATGACAAGGCTTTGGGGGCTGGAGGTGGGTGAAGTCAAAAACTTCTCTAGAAGGGAGTTGGAGAGAAGAATTTTACAGACTCACTTCTATGCTCCGCTGTCGTTAAGGGACTGCCCGGGCAGTGTCTGCTCAGATGGGTTGTCTCTGATTAATTCTCAGAGAATCCTTCCAAGGGAGACTTTATGTGCGGGGTAATCTCAAGTGTCGAAGTGCCGATGATCGTGGTTGCCCACGTGAGGAATGTCTAGGGGAGGAGGAGACAATGGACCACTTCCTCCTTGAGTGTCCCTTCAATATAAATGTTTGTAAAGCGGTTTCAAGGGCCTTATGCATCCCGTGCCTTTCGGGGCATAGTTACCCTGAGTGGGTTTATGTGACGTTCAAAGGGTATAAAGGATATGATTTAACCACAATTTTTTTAGTTAGTTTAGCAGTTAGGTTTCACACATGGGGTGCACGGTGTCAGGTTTCCCTCAGAGCAAAGGTCCTCCCCTGTGAAGTGGTGGTGGGAAATATTCTACACGAGATTAGGGGGATGATGGATATGGACAGGAGGAGGTTGGATGCTGTCGAGTGGTCCAGGCTCTGGCGCCACTTGAAACCCCCTTGAGTGGGCAGCAGAAATCCTTTTCTTGTTCATCTTTTGGCTTTCTGTTCTTCATCTCCCCGTAGATTTTCTTTTTCTGGTTCTTTTGTTGAGACGGTTTACATGTGGCTAAAAGGTTTCATTCATTTTTTCATTGCTTCTGGTTATGATGTGTATTGTTTGTCTAGTAGGTTGGTTTTGTCTAGATGATATATGTTAAGCTGTACTGGCAGTATGTGCAGCCATACAAGCTTTGTTGATTTCTGTTTGGTTAGCTAGACAACAATTCAGTGTATACTCTGTCTTGTTTTATGAATTTTACCATATTTATATACTATATGTTGCAATTTTCTTATTAAAAAGATACCCACTTGTATTTTGATTCCCCAACGCTGTTTTGGGCATGAAATACACTGGCAAAGTGGGCACACACACCATATTTTGCCATTTTGAATAAGTAGCTGTAGTTTTGCAAAGGTTAACTAGTCTTGGGCCACAAATTTGACACCTGAAATCAACAGAGGGTGGTCACTTACATATCACCCACTTGTATTTTGCTTTGCCCAACGCTGATTTGGGCATGAAATACACTGGCAAAGTCGGCACAAACACCATTTTATAAATTGCCATTTTGAATAAGTAGCTGTAGTTTTGCAAGGGTTAACTAGTCTTGGGACACAAATTTGACACCTGAAATCAACAGAGGGTGGTCACTTACATATCACCCACTTGTATTTTGTTTGGCCCAACGCTGTTTTGGGCATGAAATACACTGGCAAAGTGGGCACACACACCATATTTTGCCATTTTGAATAAGTAGCTGTAGTTTTGCAAGGGTTAACTAGTCTTGGGCCACAAATTTGACACCTGAAATCAACAGAGGGTGTTCACTTACATATCACCCACTTGTATTTTGCCTGGCCCAACGCTGTTTTGGGCATGAAATACACTGGCAAAGTGGGCACAAACACCATTTTATAAATTGCCATTTTGAATAAGTAGCTGTAGTTTTGCAAGGGTTAACTAGTCTTGGGACACAAATTTGAGCCCTGAAATCAACAGAGAGTGGTCACTTGCATGTGACCCACTTGTATTTTGCCTGGCCCAACGCTGTTTTGGGCATGAAATACACTGACAAAGTGGGCACACACACCATATTTTGCCATTTTGAATAAGTAGCTGTAGTTTTGCAAGTGTTAACTAGTCTTGGGCCACAAATTTGACACCTGAAATCAACAGAGGGTGGTCACTTACATATCACCCACTTGTATTTTGTTTGGCCCAACGCTGTTTTGGGCCTGAAATACACTGGCAAAGTGGGCACACACACCATATTTTGCCATTTTGAATAAGTAGCTGTAGTTTTGCAAGGGTTAACTAGTCTTGGGCCACAAATTTGACACCTGAAATCAACAGAGGGTGGTCACTTACATATCACCCACTTGTATTTTGTGTGGCCCAACGCTGTTTTGGGCATGAAATACACTGGCAAAGTGGGCACACACACCATATTTTGCCATTTTGAATAAGTAGCTGTAGTTTTGCAAAGGTTAACTAGTCTTGGGCCACAAATTTGACACCTGAAATCAACAGAGGGTGTTCACTTACATATCACCCACTTGTATTTTGCCTGGCCCAACGCTGTTTTGGGCATGAAATACACTGACAAAGTGGGCACACACACCATATTTTACCATTTTGAATAAGTAGCTGTAGTTTTGCAAGGGTTAACTAGTCTTGGGCCACAAATTTGACACCTGAAATCAACAGAGGGTGTTCACTTACATATCACCCACTTGTATTTTGCCTGGCCCAACGCTGTTTTGGGCATGAAATACACTGACAAAGTGGGCACACACACCATATTTTACCATTTTGAATAAGTAGCTGTAGTTTTGCAAGAGTTAACTAGTCTTGGGACACAACTGTGAGACCTGCAATCAACAGAATGTGGTCTCTTACATATCACCCACTTGTATTCTGCCTGGCCCAACATTGATTTATGAATGAAATACGCTGGGAAAGTGGGCACAACCACCATATTATAATTTACCATTTTGAATATGTAGCTGTAGTTTTGCAAGGGTTAACTAGTCTTGGGCGACATATTTGATACCAGAAATCAAGGGTTATATTAGCTCCTTATCGCACAAGGGAGTGATAGAGAGCCTATGTTGAGTTAAAGTTGTCTGAAGTCAGCTCCTATCCTTGCTTGAAGGAAGCTATACTCAGCAGGATTGGGGTGACGGGTCCCAGCAAAGCCCAAGAATATTATGAGTTGCAGCTGAACCCATCTGAGCCTCCAGTGGTCAAACTGGTATAATTGGCCAAACTGAGTAAAACCTGGTTACAGACAGATAAAAACTCTTCTCAGTGGGTAGTGGAAGTGATGGCTCTAGACGGGTCTGGGACTCTAGGTCGACAACAAAAAGGTCGACACACCTTAGGTCGACGCCAATTGGTCGCCACACCTTAGGTCGACATGGACAAAAGGTCGACAAGAACAAGGTCGACATGGAAAAAGGTCGACATGAGTTATTTATGGGGGGTTTTGTGTTCTCTTCGTAGAGTGACCAGGAACCCCAATTAGTGCACCGCGTCCCCTCGCATGGCTCGCTTCACTCACCATGCTTCTGTCATGGTGCCTTCACTCCGCTCCACTTCGCTCGGCACAGATTACCGTTCCAATCGTAGTCCACGTGGATGAAAAGGTTCCAAAAAAGAGAAAAATTGTGAAAAACTCATGTCGACCCTTTTGTCCATGTCGACCTTTTGTCCATGTCGACCAATTGGCAGTGACCTAAGGTGTGTCGACCTTTTTGTTGTTGACTTGGAGTCCGGATACCCTCTAGACCAGGCTATACAGATATTAGACCGTGGTGTAAAACACTGGGCCTTTGCAGGCTGACCCCAGACAATTGAGGAGCTAGCAGTGGGGATTGAGAGGTACCTGACCCTGGGAAATTTTAATAAAGCCAAGCAAGGGTTACAGCCAGTACCTAAGCCCAATACCCAGATCCCCATTGTTAAACCAAACAGCCCGTCTCCAGTCATATGTTTTGAGTGCCGAGAGCCCAGTCATGCACAGCGGTACTTCCTAAAGCAGGGTGAGCTAGTGGATTGCAGCTCAGGGAAAACAGCACAACCTGTATTCAGTATGGCACCTGGAATTATTTCCCCAGCTGAAACTACCGTTTCATCTGATGGTACAGATTTAAGGCTGGGATATCTGGGCCTTGGTTGATACTGGCAATGAATTGTCTATCATCTCTGCTAACCTGGTTCTTCCCGGGTCTGGCCAGGTTGTGCTTCTGGTAAAGATGCTATGTATACTTGGTGACATAGAAGAATGCCCATAAGTGCACCTGCCTGTGGTGATTAAAGTAAGACCAGTAAAAATGGTAGTCACAGTAGCTTCCAAACCTCCTTATCCACTAATCCTGGGCCAGGACTTCCCACTGTTGCAGGAGTTTACCTGGCATGACATTGGCAGACAAACAAAGGTTAAGCTGTCGCAGGGGCCAAGATCTACTGGAAGCCTAGGTTGTATGACTGTAAAGCCCTCTCTTGCCAGTGAGATTGAGACACATTGGTCCCCCATTTACGAAAGAGTGTCTTTGCAGGACTTTAGGCGAGATCAACATAACGATGGCAACTTGTCCAATACTTTTTAAAATGTGGTAGTGGTAAATGGTAAGGTAAACTCTGCTTTACCACCTGAATGTGTACCTTACTTTATGTGAAAAACAATTTGTTTTACCTTGTAACTTATTTGCAAGGTAAAAGGGTAGACCAGTTGCTGATTCCCCGAAAACATGAGCAGCTGGTATTGAGGGCGGCTCACATGCATTTATGGGGTGGCCATTTAGGGGAGAGGAAAACTCTCCAGCGTATCCAGCTATGGTTCTCCTGGCCAGGCATTCATGCTGCAGTAAAAAAATATTGTCAGGAATGCCCAGTGTACCAAAAGAATGCACCCCAGACAGAATTTAGGGCGACCTTGGTTTTCCTGACTATAATTTCCATGCCTATTGAGCCAATTTTTATAGATCTGATAGGGCCAGTAGAAAAATCGGATCATGGGCATCAGTATATATTGGTGACGGTGGACTACTCCTCTGGGTACCCGGAGGCCATACCACTATGTAACATGAAATCTAGCACTATTGTCCGGGAGTTCTTGATGCTGTATACCCGTCTAGGAATACCAATAGAGGTCCTGACCGACTAAGGTACCCCTTTTGTGTCTAAATTAATGAAATACCTGTTAAAGGTGGATAGAATTACCATTTCGGTTTACCACCCGCAGACAGACGGCTTGGTTGAATGCTTTAACAGAACCCTTATGCAGATGATGAAAAGGGCAGTGTCACAGGAGAAGCGATATTAGGACCTACTCTTACCTTAGCTAATGTTGGCAGTTTGAGAGGTACCCCAAACCTCTTTTATTATTATTATTATTATTATTATTATTATTATTATCCTTTATTTATACAGAGACTTTATATAGAGACTGTATGGGGTTTAGACCCTTCAAACTCCTCTATGGTAGACAACGCAGAGGGATACTAGATCTATTAAAAGATGGGTGGGAGCAGCAATTGTCCCAAGGGAATGCGGTCAGAATCCCAGCGGTCGAAATACTGACGCCGGAACCCCGACCGGCACAATCCCAACATATTCTGCCTCCGTGGGTGTCCACGACACCCATAGAGGGAGAATATAAAAGTGTGCCGAGCATAGCAAGGCACCGTGCCTGCAGCGTGGCGAGCGAAGCGAGCCAGCAAGGGGCTGCGTTCTGCTCTCCACCCCTGTCGGGATTGTGTGGTCAAAATTCCGGCATGGGTATTTCGACCGCCGGGATCCCGTCCAGCGGGATTTAGTACTGATCCCGTCCCAAGAGCCTAACATCGTTCAGTTTGTGTTCTAATTGTATGGCTGTCTAAGGCAAATTGCACCACTTCTGACCAAGCATATGGTAAGAGCTCAACAGGATCAAAAACGCAATCATGGCGTTACTGCTGTCAACCAGACTCTCAATAGGGCAACAAGGTACTGATACTTGTGTCTAGGTATGGCAGGAAGGTAGAAGGAAAGAGGTAAAAGTCTACCATGTGAATTTGTTGAAGCCTTGGAAACCCCAGAATGTCAGGTGCCTACTGAAGTAACTTTGAGTCCTAGCCAGAAACAAGAAGTGGTAAACTTAGTAGCACAGTACCAGGTTGTGTTCTCTGCCCTCCTGGGGAAAACTCAAATCATACAGCATGACAATGTTACTCCACCCGGGGGGGGTGGGGGGGGGGGTGATAAAACAAAGGCCATATTGTATATCTGAGGCCCAACAGGCAGCAGTAAAACGGGAACTGGAAGTGATGCGGCGCTTGGGGGTCATAGAGTAGTCAAACAGTGAATGGAATAATCCCATTTTTTTTAGAGCCCAAGCCTTTTGGAGCTTTGAGATTCTGTAATGACTTCAGAAAGTTAAATAAAGTTCCTCAGTTTGATTCCTATCCTATTCCCTGGGTTGATGAACTAGTACAAAACTTAGCAATAAGCCAGTATCTAACTACGCTAGATTTACTGAAGGGGTACTGGCAAATTCCTCGGATGGAAGCTGCCAAAACAACAACAGCCTTCTCTACCACAGTGGGTTTGTTCCAGTCGAACCTTGCAAAGGTGGATGCAGTGTTACAGTCTCTACAGGCACAAGGGTTCACAGCTAACCTGGAGAAGTGTGCCATCATAACTGTGGAGGCAAAGTATCTGGGGTATATTGTATGCCAAGGGTAAGTTAAACCTCAACCCAGCAAGGTGGAAGCAATCTACACATGGCCTAAGCTAAAATGTATGTCGCAACTCAGGATATTCTTTGGTCTGGTGGGCTATTATCGTAGGTTCAGGGGTGGAACTTGCAGCGGTGCAACCAGTGCAATGCACCAGGGCCCCTCCACGATGAAGTGGCCCACAGACTGACTCCTTACATGCCATCTGCCGGCGCGCTGCAAGCCGTCGGTTCCCCTAAACAGAATGAGGCTGAGCTGGTGTGCAGAGCTGCAGTCTGGCCAGAGGGGGAGGAGGATGCAGTGGAGGAGTATGGAGAAGAAGAAGGGGCCATCTTCCCGTCTCATTCACAGGCAGCCCAGCTGTTTCTTTTTGCTACCGGAGCCGGAGCATCACGTGACCATGCGGCTAAACTGTAGAGTATCTGAGGTAGTGCAGCAGCATGCCTTGTAAGGCGGTCAGGCAGCTGTGTGTTTATTTTTATTTTATTATACATTTTTCTAATTGTACATTTCATCCTGCAAACTCAGAATCGCGGACCTCGAAGAGGCGGAGCCTACATTGAGGGGGCGGAGATTGGGAGGTGGTGGGCGGGGTTGTTACAGTAAGCTGGTCTCTCTGCAAATAGTAATGGTGACTGTGCAGTGACATATAACATACAGCACAGCATAGAGTGACCCCACTAAGGCAGCCAGGCACAGGGTCATGTGTTTTTACCCAGGGTGCATGTGCTGCTGCTGGCTGCATGATGCATAGTGTGGACATCTGTCTCCATGGGCCTTGTGTATCCTTGTACAAAGGAATTGTCCCATCTTTATACAGTGAGAAGTCTCCTGAGTTTTTGTGGGAGTTGGATACAATTGGCCGACAGTTATCATATTTATATTCATTATGTCGACATGAAGAACTGTCAACAAACAGTCCCTTGTGATATAGCAGTTTCGTACTTAATACCGGTGACAGCAGTGCCTTTTTCTGGATCACATTGCATTGGCGATGTCTCAGCAGTGTTCTGGTGAGTATTTTCCCCATTATCCCTAATCCCTAAACCTTTCCCTAGTAGCTAACCTTAACCTTTTCCCCTACCCACAGCCTAACCTTAGCCACCACCCCAGTGCCTACCCCCTCCTCCCCAGCAGCCTAACCCTAAAACTTTACCGTAGTGCCTACTATATTGGCGTTACGTGTAAAAGTAGCTCTACTGTGTGGCGTAATGTGTATAAGGAGCTCTACTGTGTGGCGTAACCTGTATAAGGGGTATTACTGTGTGGTGTAACGTCTATAAGAAGCACCACTGTGTGGCGTAACGTGAATAAGGAGCACTATTGTGTGGCGTAAAGTGTATAAGGACCATTACTGTGTGTTGTAACGTGTATAAGGAGCTCTACTGTGTTGCGTAACATGTATAAGGAGCAGTACTGGGTGGAGTAACGTGTATCAGGAGCACTACTGTGTGGTATAACGTATATTAAGAATACTACTGTGTGGCGTAACATGCATAAGAGGCACTACTGTGTGTTGTAATGTGTATAAGGAGCACTACTGTGTGGTGTAACGTGTAGAAGGAGCTCTACTATGTGGCGTAATGCGTATAAGAAGCAGTACTGTGTGGCATAACGTGTTTCAGGAGCACTACTGTGTAGCGTAACGTATATAAGGAGTACTACTGTTCAGTGTAATGTAATGTAAATCGGTGTAATGTAATAAGGTTGCACTACTGTGTGACATCATTTGAATTGGTGGTACTATTGTGTGCCCACACCCCTTTTCAATGAGACCATGCCCTATTTTTTGACACACATGTTTTGGATCTTGGGGGGGCTGGGGATATGCATTTTGTTGCACCTGGGCCCACCATGGTCTTGTTCCGCCACTGCGTAGGTTCATGCGTGAATTTGCCACAGGGCAGCATCATTCACTGAATGTCTGAGGAAACAGTCCCCAGACAAGATCTAATCAAGAATGTGCTAAATGTAGCACATCTACAATCATGTACTGACATGCGGGTGGATGCCCCGCATGACTGGCCCTAGCCCCCCCCTCGCACAGGTACAAAACCATTACACGGTGTCGATGATTTTGTACCTGATGAGTAGCTCCCTGCCAGCGAAGCTCTTGCAGTAACACCACTCAGCTGCCTCGGGCCGCCCCCCCCCCCCCCCCCCCGCCCCAACGGTCCAGATAGGCCTCTGTTGTCCGGACCGTGGTTCTAAAGCCGGTGGCATGCCCCTTCCCACCACGTGACCGCCTCTGCCTGTCAAGAATAGAATCTCACTGGGCTCCAGGAGTGCGCACTCCACAAAGTAATTCTGACTGCGATCGCTGCCGCTGCAGCATACTTGCCTACCTGACCCTCTCCATGAGGGAGAAAATGCTCTGTTCCTGGACTTTCCTGGTAATGTATGATTGCCATCACCTGTGGTGAGCTAGTTAATTGATAAGAAAGGTGTTTCACCACAGGTGATGGCAATCATACATTACCAAGAAAGTCCAGGAACAGAGCATTTTCTCCCTCATGGAGAGGGTCAGGTAGGCAAGTATGCGCTGCAGTGATGCAGTCTGAATTACCCCCTAGGCCCGCAGAGACTACTTTGCAGAATTTAAGAAAAGCTTTGTGCGCAGAGCCTGTATTGCAGGCTCCTGATTTCAGGTGTCAAATTTGTGGCCCAAGACTAGTTAACCCTTGCAAAACTACAGCTACTTATTCAAAATGGCAAAAAATGGTGTGTGTGCCCACTTTGCCAGTGTATTTCATGCCCAAAACAGTGTTGGGCCAGGCAAAATACAAGTGGGTGATATGTAAGTGACCACCCTCTGTTGATTTCAGGTGTCAAATTTGTGGCCCGAGACTAGTTAACCCTTGCAAAACTACAGCTACTTATTCAAAATGGCAATTTATAAAATGGTGTTTGTGCCCATTTTGCCAGTATATTTCATGCCCAAAACAGCCTTGGGCCAAACAAAATACAAGTGAGTCACATGCAAGTGACCACTCTCTGTTGATTTCAGGGGTCAAATTTGTGGCCCACGACTAGTTAACCCTTGCAAAACTGAATGATCTGATTAAGAAGCTGGAGTTTGAATAAGAAGTGAATAAGAAGCTGGCCGAATAAGAAGCTAACTTCAGCCTCGTCAGTTCCAGTCCCTTGCCATGTACCACCATTGGGAATATTGTGCATCACCAGTTCCACCCAATCACACTGCTGCAAAACTTTTGCTAGCACTCACTAGGAGCTTGTGATGTGTGACAGCCAGGCCACCCCGACCTAATGCGTGAGATGTGCATCAGTCTATAACAATGACTAGCCCCATCTGGCTCGACTACAGTAGGTGTGAGAGGGAGTACTTATGCACACACCAGCAGGGTTACCCAGCCAGAACTAGTTTTATCTATTTATTTATTTATCTATCTATATATATATATATATATATATATATATATATATATATATATATATATATACATATCTATATCTATCTATCTATATATATATATATATATATATATATATATATATATACATACCCTCCAACATTTTACACATACAAATTAGGAAAGGGGCGTGGCCACATGTAAAGGGAGCGTGACCACGACCCTTTTCCTATACTTTCAATGGAAAAATGGAGAGTCAAAAATCGGTACAGACCATGGATAAAAGGTACTGTAACTGCCAAAAAGGTACAGTTGGAGGGGGTATATCTATCTATATATATATATATATATATATATATATATATATATATATATAATAGAAAGAATGGAGGCGGCACTCACGCAGATATATATAGTAACAAGGTCAGGGCACAGCAGGCAGTATGCAGAGTTTTTGCGAGAATTTAATGGCATACCAGCAGCAAACAAACTTCACACCAAACAAAAGAAATACATTGTCCAATCCGCTGACCGTATGCACGATCTCTCAGTGCGTCCGGGCACTGATAGTCCAAGTCCCTAGCACTAGTGGAAACGTTCCCTGCTTGCTGGCCGCTTATCGGCACCAGTGTGTTGAGTAGTAGACTTTGCAGGCTTTAAATCCCTGCCAGTACAATTAGACCAATTCCCAGCTGTGGCTGTGAAGGTTCAAAAACCTGGATCAGAGCCGTGTGGTTGAAAGCCCACCCTTCTCTCCCTCAACCACACCTCAGAGTCCCTATCCGGGCTTTGCACTGAACCAGGTTCTTTTACCAGGGAAATTGTGACCAGGGAAATACTGCATTTCCTGGTGAAACTAACCCTGTCTCACCACAATATATATCTATATATATATCTATATATATATATCTATATATATATCTATATATATATATATATATATATATATATATATATTTATATTAGTGTATCTAGCTATATACGTAGATGCTAGCATGTAAAAGTTTTTGGCTAAAGCTTATATGAAGTTGCGGTTTTAGGTTTGTGCTAGCAGGACGGCCACCTGGAGCGCTGAGCCTGAGGGAGCATAGTTGAGTTGAAACAAGGCCAAGCGACTCGACTATGCATGAAAACATAGGAACTGGGGTGCAGAAAAATGGCAGCAGGTACTCTGGACTGATTAGTCAAAATTAGTGATGAGCGGGTTCGGATCCTCGGGATCCGAACCCGCCCGAACTTCACCTTTTTTTTCACGGGTCCGAGCGACTCGGATCCTCCCGACTTGCTCGGTTAACACCCGAGCGCGCCCGAACGTCATCATCCCGCTGTCAGATTCTCGCGAGATTCGGATTCTATATAAGGAGCCGCGCGTCGCCGCCATTTTTCACTCGTGCATTGGAAATGATAGTGAGAGGACGTGGTTGGCGTCCTCTCACTTTGTTTCAGGGGGCTGCAAATATCTTTATTCTGGGGACCAGCAGTATTATATAGGAGGAGTACAGTGCAGAGTTTTGCTGACCAGTGACCACCAGTATTATACGTTCTCTGCCTGAAAAACTCTCCATATCTGTGCTCAGTGTGCTGCATATATCTGTGCTCACACTGCTTTATTGTGGGGACTGGGGACCACCAGTATATTTTATATAGGAGGAGTACAGTGCAGAGTTTTGCTGACCAGTGACCACCAGTATTATACGTTCTCTGCCTGAAAAACGCTCCATATCTGTGCTCAGTGTGCTGCATATATCTGTGCTCACACTGCTTTATTGTGTGGACTGGGGACCACCAGTATTATATAGGAGGAGTACAGTGCAGAGTTTTGCTGACCAGTGACCACCAGTATTATACGTTCTCTGCCTGAAAAACGCTCCATATCTGTGCTCAGTGTGCTGCATATATCTGTGCTCACACTGCTTTATTGTGGGGACAGGGGACCACCAGTATTATATAGGAGGAGTACAGTGCAGAGTTTTGCTGACCAGTGACCACCAGTATTATACGTTCTCTGCCTGAAAAAACGCTCCATATCTGTGCTCAGTGTGCTGCATATATCTGTGCTCACACTGCTTTATTGTGGGGACAGGGGACCACCAGTATTATATAGGAGGAGTACAGTGCAGAGTTTTGCTGACCAGTGACCACCAGTATTATACGTTCTCTGCCTGAAAAAACGCTCCATATCTGTGCTCAGTGTGCTGCATATATCTGTGCTCACACTGCTTTATTGTAGGGACTGGGGACCAGAGGTATTATATAGGAGGAGTACAGTGCAGAGTTTTGCTGACCAGTGACCAACAGTATTATACGTTGATCTATTACTGGCATATGATTCCACACATTAAAAAATGGAGAACAAAAATGTGGAGGGAAAAATAGGGAAAGATCAAGACCCACTTCCACCTCGTGCTGAAGCTGCTGCCACTAGTCATGGCCGAGACGATGAAATGCCATCAACGTCGTCTGCCAAGGCCGATGCACAATGTCATAGTAGAGAGCATGTAAAATCTAAAAAAATAAAGCTCAGTAAAATGACCCAAAAATCTAAATCAAAATCATCTGAGGAGAAGCGTAAACTTGCCAATGTGATATTTACGACACGGAGTGGCAAGGAACGGCTGAGGCCCTGGCCTATGTTCAAGGCTAGTGGTTCAGCTTCACCTGAGGATGGAAGCAGTCATCCTCCTGCTAGAAAACTTAAGAGTTAAGATGGCAAAAGCACAGCAAAGAACTGTGCGTTCTTCTAAATCACAAATCCCCAAGTAGAGTCCAATTGTGTCGGTTGCGATGCCTGACCTTCCCAGGTTACTGGTGGAGGCGCTGCTGCTGCTGCTCCTCTGCTTCACTATAGGCTGTCTTCCGAGAACAGCCTATAGTGAAGCAGAGGGGCAGCAGCGCCTCCACCAATAACACAGCGCTGCTGCGGCTCCCTCCTCCACCTCCCTCCTCCTCCTTCTCTCCTGCCCGGGAATCGTCAAGCTGCACCGAGGAGCCTGAGCCTGCGGAGAGGGTAAGTATAATTCTTTCTTTCTTTCTTTCTTTCTTTCTCTTTGTTGGGACTGCCTGCCGCAATGTGTAAAAAGGGGGAATCTGCCTGCCGCAATGTGTAAAAAGGGGGAATCTGCCTGCCGCAATGTGTAAAAAGGGGGAATCTGCCTGCCGTAATGTGTAAAAAGGGGACGCTGTCTGTCGTTATTTGTAAAAAGTGTACGCTGTCTGCCGTAATGTGTAAAAAGGGGACGCTGTCTGCCGTAATGTGTAAAAAGGGGGTTGCTGTCTGCCGCTATGTTTAACAAGGGCACGCTGTCTGCCGTTATGTGTAAAAAGGGTACGCTGTCTGCCGCTATGTGTAACAAGGGCACGCTGTCTGCCGTAATGTGTAAAAAGGGGACGCTGTCTGCCGTAATGTGTAAAAAGGGGGACGCTGTCTGCCGTAATGTGTAAAAAGGGGACGCTGTCTGCCGTAATGTGCAAAAAGAGGAATCTGTCTGCTGTAAGGTGTAAAAGGGTCTCTACCTGGTGTAGTGGTGCTACTGTGCGGCGTAATTTGAATAATGGAGACTACTGTGCACAGTTTTATGAATTGGTATTATTTTGTGGCCACACCCCTTCCCCACGAAGCCACGCCACTATGTATTTTTGCGCGCGCCTACAGCGCGCACTGCCCCTGTTTTGCATGCAGGGGTGGGGCTCCAATGCCGTTTCTTGCACACAGTGCTAAAATGTCTAGTTACGGCACTGTTGCTAGGTATCCATTTCTCTGGCCCTGAGCAGGTCCCCCTCACCAGATCCTCTTTAGGGGTGAGGGGGTGGACTTGGATGGGAGGTGGGGGGGGCAAAGCATTTTGTCGCACCTGGGCCCACCGCTCGCTAGTTCCGCCACTGCTGCAGGCCATGTCACTGTCAAGTCTGACGAGTCCTCTCTTGCCTGGGATTCCTCCGATGCATCCTTGAGTGTAACGCCTACTGCTGCTGGCGCTGCTGTTGTTGCTGCTGGGAGTCGATCGTCATCCCAGAGGGGAAGTCGGAAGACCACTTGTACTACTTCCAGTAAGCAATTGACTGTCCAACAGTCCTTTGCGAGGAAGATGAAATATCACAGCAGTCATCCTGCTGCAAAGCGGATAACTCAGGCCTTGGCAGCCTGGGCGGTGAGAAACGTGTGTCCGGTATCCACCGTTAATTCACATGCAACTACAGACTTGATTGAGGTACTGTGTCCCCGGTACCAAATACCATCTAGGTTCCATTTCTCTAGGCAGGCGATACCGAAAATGTACACAGACGTCAGAAAAAGAGTCACCAGTGTCCTAAAAAATGCAGTTGTACCCAAGTCCACTTAACCATGGACATGTGGACAAGTGGAGCAGGGCAGACTCAGGACTATATGACTGTGACAGCCCACTGGGTAGATGTATTGCCTCCCGCAGCAAGAACAGCAGCGGCGGCGGCACCAGTAGCAGCATCTCGCAAACGCCAACTCGTTCCTAGGCAGGCTACGCTTTGTATCACCGCTTTCCAGAAGAGGCACACAGCTGACAACCTCTTACGGAAACTGAGGAACATCATCACAGAATGGCTTACCCCAATTGGACTCTCCTGGGGATTTGTGACATCGGACAACGCCAGCAATATTGTGCGTGCATTACATCTGGGCAAATTCCAGCACGTCCCATGTTTTGCACATACATTGAATTTGGTGGTGCAGAATTATTTAAAAAACTACAGGGGTGTGCAAGAGATGCTGTCGGTGGCCCGAAGAATTGCGAGCCACTTTCGGCGTTCCTGGGCATCACCGGACCGTTGCCTGCCATTTTCGCAGGTATTGTACTCTGTCTGGCTTTATCGTACTAAACTGCTCTGTTGTTGCATTTGTATACATTATCTAACAAGAAGGGCAGTAAGTCTGTGGATGCTCCTGCATCATGCAGAGCATGTGCCAAGGATTTACTAGAGGAGGAAGTTTTGTATGATGGTCTGGTGTACTGTGTGTCATACATCTCCCAGTCAGTCTTCAGCTCCTATAACCATTCAGGAGCCACCCTGGGCTGCATTCACAAACCTACTAGGAATCTGGTGGAACTCCTTACGCCCCCTATGGGTCCACCTGTGCCACTACAGCCACAAATTGTCCCTATGGTTAATCCACCTTAGGCAGAAAATTTGTCTAAACAGTTGCAGCAATTAAATCAATCCTTGGTCAGACAAAAACCTACTCCAGGTCACTCCCGTGTATCTGGGTCATCTAAGCGGGCTGCATCCTCCTCACAATCCACAAATCTCTCAGATGTTTCATCTAAGAAGAGGGGGGCATACTGTCCTCTCAGACACTGAATCAGGTGTTTCTGATTAGGATTCTCCATTGCAAATTGATGTCCCTGCCCTAGTGGTTGCTATTAAGCAGATCCTACAAATCACTGATGAGGATTCCACTACTGTGGCTAAGAAAACTGATATGTTTAAATGGCAGAAGGTGGTTAAAAATCAATTACCCCATTCTGACCATTTGGTGGACATCAGTCAGGAACCCTGGTCTAATCCAGGGAAGAAATTCCCTCAGTCTAAATGGGCCTTGGCTCGCTATCCTCTCCCTGCAGAGTTATGTAACAAGTGGGAAAATCCACCGCCGGAGGATTCTCATGTCACCCGCCTAGTGGTGTCATTCTCTCTGCCTGTCACCACTGTCATTTCACCGTTGGAACTGACAGATAGCGTGTGGAGGTATGCCTGAAATCTATTTAATCCTTACTGGTGCTGTAGATAGACCTCTTGGGCCTCTTGGGCTGCAAAAGGTATTGAAGCATGGGTGCAGGCATTAGAAGAAGAGCTGCCGAGGGTATAACTGATAATGCCAGATAATACCTGTCTCACATTACCACCACTGCCTATTACATTCAGGAGGCGTCCTCTGAGGCGGGTGTGTTGGCAGCTAAGGCGTAGAATACGTCTGTCCTGGCTCGTCGTATTCTGCGGTTGAGGTAATGGAAGATGGACCTGGACTCCAAAAAGACCTTGGAGGTGCTGCACTTTAAGGGGGCCATTTTGTTTGGGGAAGACCTTAATAAAATTGTGTCTGAGTTAGCAGCTGCTAAGACTGCTTTTCTCCCAAATAATAATCCTTCTGCACAAAAGGCAAAAGGTACCACTTTTTCGTTCCTGGTTAAAGACCACTTCAGACGCATGGGTTCGGGAAGTTGTCTCTCACGGGTACACAGTCTCATTCAAGAGACGTCCCTCTCGCCAAAAAGGTGAGGGGTGTGAGGTGAATGACTGCACTGTAATGTTGGACTGTAGTTTTAAAATATTAAAAACAGAATTTATTGTACAAACAAATGACATAAATGAAGTGGCAATGGAAATAGATCCTACCAGTGCAGGTAGAAAGAACCGCAGGTGTTGTAATGCAGAGTACCCCGGGAAATACCCTGCATTGGCTCCCAGTGATTGTTTCCCAAAGCGATACCAGCGTCAAGAAAGTCCAGTAATCCATGATGGCACAACAGGATAATGCCAGTTTTGCACCACGGCTATCCCTTCGAATCCGTTAAAGGGGCAAGCTCTGCAAAAGGTTGTGCGTTCCCTCCTGAATACAGGAGTGGTGGTGCCGGTACCTCTGTCCCACAGAGGCAGAGGTTACTACTCGACACTGTTTCCAGTTCCAAAACCCAATGGGTCTTTATGGACTATACTCAACCTCAAATCACTGAACAATTTGTGAGAGTGTCCAAGTTCCGTATGGAACACTGCGCGCAATTGTACTGGCTATGGAACCCGGAGATTATATGGTATCCCTGGATATACAGGATGCGTACCTGCATATACCTATTGCCATGTCACATCAGCAGTATCTGCGGTTTGCTATTGGCGACCTCCACTATCAGTTGCAGGCTCTGCCATTTGGACTGGCTACGGCTCCTAGGATCTTCACCAAGGACATGGCCGTAATGACGGCCCATCTCCGCCGCCAGGAAGTCAGGATCCTGCCGTCTCTGGACGACTTGCAAATTCTCGCAAAAACCCACGATGTTCTCTTCAGTCATCTGCAACTAACGGTAAGCTTCCTACAAACCCATGGTTGGCTCATCATTTGGAAGAAATCCTCGCTGGTCCCAGCTTAGAGCATGGTGCACCTAGGGGCACTCCTGGACACACACAGTCAGCGACTGTTTCTGTCTCCAGAAAAAGTCCTGAAGCTTCAGGACAGGATAAGATGCTTACTTTGTCGCCTCAGAGTGTTGCTACACTCGGCAATGCAATACTTGGCCTGATGGTGGCAGTATTCGACATGGCAGAGTACGCTCAATTTCATTCCCACCCTCTGCAGAGGTTAATTCTTTCCAAATGGGATGGTCTACCTCATCGGATCAGATCTCACATGATCACTTTGACTCCGGAGGATCGTCTGTTGCTAACCTGGTGGCTACAGGACCAGCAATTGAGCAGAGGCCGTCCCTTCTGGATCCTCAACTGGGTCCTGCTGACAATGGACACCAATCTGAGGGGATGGGGTGCGGTGTTGTAGCAACACTCTTTTCAGGGTCGACGGACCAAGGAGGAATCACTCATCCCAATAATCATTCTGGAGTTGCGGGCGGTTTTCAATGCATTGACTTTCGCCCTGCCTCTGGTACAGAACAGGCCAGTACAAGTACAGTCAGACAATGCCACCACGGTGGCATACATAAACCATCAAGGTGGCACTCAAAGCCTCATGGCTATGATGGAAGTGTCAAAAATCCTTTGTTGGGCGGAACGCCATCTGCCAGCAATATCGGCAGTGTTCATTCCGGCCATCCTAAACTGGGAAGCGGACTTCCTCAATCGCCAGGATGTGCACGCTGGATAGTGGAGTCTTCATCCGGAAGTCTTACAACTCCTAATGGACAAGTGGGGACTACCAGATGTAGACCAGATTGCGTCTCGACATAATGAGATGGTTCCGGTCTTCGGATCAAGAACCAGGGATCCTCAAGCAGCGTTCGTGGACGCACTAGCAATTCCATGGAACTTTCGGCTGCCCTACGTGTTCCCTCCAGTGTCACTCCTGCCCAGGGTCCTGCGGAAGTTCAAACAAGAAGGAGGAATACTACTTCTAGTCGCTCCAGCGCGGCCCAGATGGCCTTGGTTTTCAGACCTACAGGGTCTAATCGACAGAGCGTCCCCTTCTACTTCCTCAGCACCCAGACCTCCTCGTACAGGGCCCTTGTCTTTATCCAGACCTGGCCAGACTGGCTTTGATGACGTGGCTCTTTAAGCATCACTCCTGTAGACCAAAGGATTCTCTGAGGCAGTCATCCAAACTATGTTGAAAGCCCGCAAACTGGCATCTGCCCGGATTTATTACAGGGTCTGGAATTCTTACTTCACCTGATGTGCTGATAAGAATTATGATGCATACAGATTCAGAACTTCCAGAATTCTGGCTTTTCTGCAATGTGGCCTGAATTTAGGCCTTCGTTTGGCCTCCCTCAAGGTTCATAGATCTGCCTTGTCGGCTTGATTTCAGAGGGAAATTGCGTCTATACCTGACGTTCATACATTCAGTCGGTATATTACGGATTCAGCCTCCCAATGTCCCTCCTGTGGCTCCATGGGATCTGTCTGTTGTACTGAATGCCCTGCAAGAGTCTCCATTTGAACCTCTTGAGTTGGTGGACTTTAAATGGCTTACAACCAAGGTCTTGTTTATACTGGCTATTGCCTCTGCTAGAAGGGTGTCGGACTTTGTCCTGTCGTACACCCTTTCTGATATTTCATCGTGACCAGGCAGTTCTTAGAACTTGCCCATGTTATTTACCTAAGGTAAATCATCTTTTCACCTTAACCAAGAGATTGTGGTTCTGGCCTTTATCTCCTCTGATTTGTGCTCCAAAGTGCGGTCTTTGGATGTTGTAAGGGCTCTCCATATATATGTGGAGAAGACTGCCTCTATCAGGAGGTCAGATTCCCTTTTTGTCTTGTTTGGTTTTCACTAGATATGTGCGGCGGGCATTTTTCATGTTTTGTGTTTTGGTTCTAATTTCCCACTCGTGTTTTGGTTTTGGATTGGTTTTGCCAAAAACACCCTTTCGTGTTTTGGTTTTGGATCTGGATGATTTTTCAAAAAAACATAAAAAAGGGCTACAATCACAGAATTTGGGGGTAATTTTGATCCAACATTATTATTAACCTCAATAACATTCATTTCCACTCATTTCCAGTCTATTTCTATTCTGAACACCTCACAATATTGATTTTAGGCCAAAAGGTTGCACCGAGGTGGCTGTATGACTAAGCTAAGCGACACAAGTGTGCGGCACAAACACCTGGCCCATCTAGGAGTGGCACTGCAGTAGCAGACAGGATGACACTTACAAAAACTAGGCCCCATACAGCACATCATGCAAAGAAAAAAAGAGGTGCAATGAGGTTGCTGTATGACTAAGCTAAGTGACACAAGTGTGCGGCACAAACACCTGGCCCATCTAGAAGTGGCAGTGCAGTGGCAGATAGGATGGCAGATATAAAAAAAGGCCCCAAACAGCACATCATGCAAACATGTAAAAGAGGTGCAATGAGGCAGCTGTATGACTAAGCTAAGCGACACAAACAATTGGACCATCTAGGAGTGGCACTGCAATGTCAGACAGGATGGCACTTTAAAAAACTAGTCCCCAAACAGCACATGATGCAAAGAAGAAAATGAAGTGCATCGAGGTTGCTGTATGACTAAGCTAAGCGACACAACCACCTGGCTCATCTAATAGTGGCATGCAGTGGCTGAATGGTGAAAGTGGCCCGCAATTTTTCAGTCCACTGACAGCATCTCGTGCACGCCGCTGTCATTTTTAAAAATTTCTGCAATTGGTGGACTTGTACAGCAGTACCCCTGGACTAATACAGCAGTAACCCTGGACTTATACGGCTGTGTCAGAGAGGATGGCACTTTAAAAAACCATGCCCTAAACAGCACATGATGCAAAGATGAAAAAGAGGTGCACCAAGGTTGCTGTATGACTAAGCTAAGCGACACAAGTGTGCGGCACAAACAACTGGCCCATCTAGGGTTGACACTGCAGTCCCACTGCACTAATGGCGGATACTGGACGAACGTCTAACACCAGCATAGTTGTTATGGCCTCAGTAATCCGCTTTGCAACAGGGTATACATATCCGGCAGTATCACTGGAATTATATGGCAGTACCACTGGACATATACGGCAGTATCACTGGATTTATACGGCAGTACCACTGGACATATACGGAAGTATCAGTGGACATATACGGCAGTACCACTGGAATTATATGGCAGGATCACTGGACTTATACACCAGTACCACTGGACTTATACGGCAGGATCACCACTGGATTTATACGGCAGTACCGCTGGACATATACGGCAGTATCACTGGACATATACACCAGTACCACCGGAATTATATGGCAGGATCACTGGAATTATACAGCAGGCTCACTGGATTTACACAGCAGTACCGCTGGACATGTAAAGCAGTATCAATGGACATATACGGCAGTATCACTGAACTGGACTTATACGCCAGTACCGCTGGAATTATACAGCAGGATCACTGGATTTATACGGCAGCCTTATTCCAAAGTGGAATAAATGCATTTTCTCCTTCAAAATTACCCTATACTGACAACATTAAAAAAAAGTTTTTTTTTTAGATTTTTGCAAATTTATTAAAATATATAAAAAACTAAGAAATCACATAAGTATTCACAGCCTTTGCTCAATACTTTGTTGATGCACCTTTGGCAGCAATTACAGCCTCAAGTGTTTTTGAATATGATGCCACAAGCTTGGCACACCTATCTTTGGGCAGTTTCGCCCATTCATCTTTGCAACACCTCTCCTCAGGTTGGATAAGAAGCATCAGTGCACAGCCATTTTCAGATCTCTCCAGAGATGTTCAATCAGATTCAAGTCTGGGATCTGGCTGGGCCACTCAATGACATTCACAGAGTTGTCCTGAAGCCACTCCTTTGATATCTTGGCTGTGTGCTTAGGGTTGTTGTTCTGCTGAAAGATGAACCGTCGCCCCAGTCTGAGGTCAAGAGCGCTCTGGAGCAGGTTTTCAGCCAGCATGTTTCTGTACATTGCTACATTCAACTTTCCCTCTATCCTGACTAGTCTCCCAGTTCCTGCCGCTGAAAAACATCCCCACAGCATGATGCTGCCACCACCATGCTTCTCTGTAGGGATGGTACTGGCCTGGTGATGAGCGGTGCCTGGTTTCCTCCAAACATGACACCTGGCATTCACACCAAAGAGTTCAATCTTTGTCTCATCAGACCTGAGAATTTTGTTTCTCATGTTCTGAGAGTCCTTCAGGTGCATTTTGGCAAACTCCAGGCGGGCTGCCATGTGCTTTTTTACTAGGGAGTGGCTTCCATCTGGCCACTCTACCATACAGACCTGATTGGTGGATTGCTGCAGAGATGGTTATCCTTCTGGAAGGTTCTCCTCTCTCCACAGAGGAATGCTGTAGCCCTGACAGAGTGACCATCAGGTTCTTGGTCACCTCCCTAAGAGATCTTTTGGCCCTAGGCCTTTGTTTTGTTTCCACAGTGAAGCATAACACCTCTGATTGGGTAGTAAATCATTATATTTTTTGCAGGAAATTATCCACAGGGCACCTACCCTGACGCACCTGGTTTCTATGGGTTTTCTTCTTGGTCATGGTTCCTTTCTCTATTGTTTGAGAGAGCGTAGCGCCACTGTGCCCGCAGTGTGGCAAGCACAGCGAGCCTGCAAGGTGCTCTTTTGCGCTTGCCCCGCTGCTGCCATGCCGGCATTCGGGATCCCAGCGCTGCTATGCTGGGCGCCGGGATCCCTCCCACTGGCATAACATACTACAGTGTTCTTTATCTCCTATCCTACTCTTGCCTTTGGCATGTTCACAAAGCTGGTTCCCAGTCTCTCCAACCACCTACACCTCAATGTATTCCCTGTGGATCCTATGGACCTCAAAGAAAGAGAGTTAACCATGGTAAGCCTCCCATAACTCTTATTTTTGCCAATTCGGCTAATGTATTAGCGGCCGCAAAGATGCTTTTGGCTCTAAAGTAGAGTGCCCAACAAAAAGACGGATCCAGATGTTTTGTTTATATATATAAAACTCAGCCAAAATAATGGAGTCTGATATTGCAAGTCAGACACAAAACGCTCAAAGAATTTAGAGGGTTTTTTTGGGCAAGTTGTTGGAAATCAATTATAAGTACACTTTTCAAGCACATTTGCAATAAATAAACACTTTTCAATACATTTTGACAAACAAAAAACAACTTTGATTTGTAAAAATAGTCCATGTAGTGCACATGTCATTTTTGAACATTTTGCACAGGAAAACGTGTCTGATACACAAATTAATTTATTAGGATGCACAAGCAGCTTGTGCTGATTTAAATAATATGCAGCAAGACTATATTCAGTGTATAATTGTGACTATATCAGCATACCTAATTATGTTACAGTGTTTGACTGGAATACACTGTAGCATAACATTTTGTATGCAGATACAGTTGCTATTACACACAGAATATAGGCATGCTGCATATCATTTTAAACAGCAGAGCTGCTTTTGCGTCCTATTCACATAGTTTAATTTTAGAAGCAAAATGATGCGAATAGGATGCACAAGCAGTTCCTGCTGTTTAAAATGATATGCAGCATGCCTATATTCTGTGTGTAATAGCAACTATATCTGCATACAAAATGTACAGTGTATTGCAGCCAAACAATGAAACATAATTAGGTATGCTGACACAGTTGCAATTACACACTGTATATAGCCATGCTGCATATCATTTAAATCAGCATAAGCTGCGCGTGCGTCCTGGAGGACTGGGGTTTATTTAAAATGTGTGTTGCTTTAATAACGCATTTCGTCCTACGAAGGGGTTTATCAATACAACTTCAACAGATTTTTCAATCCTCACTCCTACGAGTGAGATGGGTATTATTAATTTGTGAAATCAAGAATCCAAATCACGGATAGATATAATTGTAGTACCTCAGATAAAAACAAACACAATAATTTTGTGTACAGAGCCTGAATCCTCTAGTGATTTCTCCAATGCAGCAAGTGAAAATTGTATTGATAAACCCCTGATGAAGTCCTTAGGATGAAATGCGTAAGGTTAAAATGCATTGTTCATATATTCAGCTGGATTTCAAATCATCTACAAATTCTGCCTCCAAAGAGAGCAATATCTACCTATATCTAGCTGATTGTGCACATGTATATTGAACTTTTATAATTTTAAATGTACCTTTTTAAGAGGCTATTGTTTTTGTGTCAAATAAATCCAAGATTTTAAGGGGATAATGCCATCATGTATAAGAATACAACTAATTCTTGATAACCATATGTATTGAGGATACCATTGGCAGATCACCCCATCTTGACACAGATTGGTCTAACTCCCTGTCTTTAAAGGACCTAAATCACCATTTAAGAAATCTGTGGTAACTAACCAATTTTGGGCGCTCCCCAGACATAATTTTCCATTACAATTACATTGGTCCCTACTTGCAGGGGACCTTTTGGGGATAGCAGCCTATCCTCATAAGGACATTTCCTAATTTATTTAATTCTGTTAAAATTTATAATAATTGTGGTGTTTCAGGGCTATTCGGATTTATTTGTTTAATTAATATATATATATATATATATATCAAACAAATACTCTCCCTCTGCGCTAATAAAGGATAAGAATGTAAATGAAAATAGGAATGGGCTGCCTAATTCTACTAAGTCCCCTGTTAGGAGGAACTAAATGTATGAAAATGTATAACAATAGGAGAATTGGCGCCCTGGGGTCGTATCAACACCCAATATTCAATCAAACCCTTAGAGGATTTTACAAATTTGACTGATCAATACCTTAAAACATAAAAATCATAATAACATGTTCCACAATAAAATTTATTATAAAAACATAAAGACAGATTCAATGTCCGCGATTATACAGGGATAACAAAGTATCCTTCTTCCACAATATACACAAATCGGTTGTTGCACAGAGGAAATGTAGATTTATCTTTACAGTCTCTTCCTTCTCCTTATTGTGCATTCAGAGTTAGCGTCATAAACATAGATTACCCTATAATACATTTTATTGTGGAACATGTTATGATTTTTATGTTTTAAGGTATTGATCAGTCAAATTTGTAAAATCCTCTACGGGTTTGATTGAATATTGGGTGTTGATACGACCCCAGGGCGCCAATTCTCCTATTGTTATACATATATTTATGTGCATATATATATATATATATATATATATATATATATATATATATATATATATATATATATATATATATGAAAAAAATGTGTGGGTGGTAATTGGCGCTACTCCTTTCCTTACAGCTTGAAATGTCCTTTTCCTTTTTGTGGTAGTCGGACGTCCTATACTTTTTGTTGCACTCCCCCGTTTTTTATGGGGTGGCAGCCCTTTTCTCCAGTGGTTTGCTGTTCAGGCTAACCGTTTTGGAATCTGGAAAACAAATGTGAGAATAGGCGCCTCCTAGTGCAATATTTCATATATATTACGACCTCCACCTTTGGTATCACCCCAGTGAATTCAAGGTGTACCGTGAATGGTGGAATTCCAACCACCTATTTGAATGGCACAATATCACGACTTCAATGTATGATAGGAATAGTTTTCATCAATGTTATCTTGGTGAAGCTTCTCCCCGGTTTTTACCTCACAATACAGCGGCCTGTCTGTGTGCTCATACACTGATGGAAGCATTACCATATATATATATATATATATATATATATATATATATATATGTATATATCATCATCACATTTATCGTGCCTCTAAATCTCTTTTTGTATAATATATATATATATATATGTAAATATACAAATCACAGAGTAGTGCCCGGCACTCCAGTATCCCCCAGGGTTTAGTGCTGTGGTGCCTTCCCGGTGGCCAAAGGTCACAAGATAATGCAGCAAGAAAACTTGGCGGCACTCAGCAGGCTTCTTTCAATCCTTTAATATGGTCTTAGAGCCGACATGTTTCGGGCTTGTACCCCGTCCTCAGGGCCGAGAGAGGCGTGCGATGGAGCCAATGGATGACAGCCAGTATCTGGCTGTAACCAAGGGGACGGAAACACAGCTAATCGCGCCACGGACGTCATCAAGCCGGGACCGGGCACTGACGCTGGACCAGAGCGGGCGAGCACGGCGTGGAGCAGGTGAGTACACTTAGCTACTTAGTGTCTTGTTTGGTGGGGGTATTTAAATGTGATATGTGCACTTGATTCATTTCTGTTCTGGCCCTGAGGACGGGGTACAAGCCCCGAAACATGTCGGCTCTAAGACCATATTAAAGGATTGAAAGAAGCCTGCTGAGTGCCGCCAAGTTTTCTTGCTGCATTATATGTAAATATATATAGATCGCAACAGGGTTCTATTACAAAGAGAATTGCAATAGATACATAGACTAAGGACCTTGGCCCTGGGTGGCCTCAATGTGGAATTCAGCCTTGGATGTTTTCTTTAAAATAACATCGTCCTGATCTTTATCCCATTACCTTCACTGCATATTGCAATCAGCAACATTGCCGTGGGTTCACTGATACTTTACAGACTTGAATGTTGTTGTTTTTTTAAACAATAGCACCCCTGTGTGTTTACTGATTTCATTATGTACCATCCACGTATACTCCAATGGGTTACCGCCGTGTGACCTTTTTTTAATAATTTATTGTGTATGCTTTCATGTTGGTTGTTTACAAGGTTCGACACCGCCATGTGTCCTGTCACTTTACACAAACGTGGATGGGCACTGATTAACCAATAAAATGTACAGAAAAATTACCACTGTTTATATGGGCGCTTACTACCAAACCAGATATACATGATACTCTCTTTAATAATCACAGAGTATTTTGTATCCTTTAAGAAAAAACAAACACACAATATAGTGCAGATGGTACTATTCAAATGATGAAATATGTGAAGGGTACTAATATCAGACTCCTACCAGAAGGAATGGTCTACTAGATTGTAGACAACAAGGCATAAAGGGAGCGGACCAACTGCCAGTCACGTGATCTTCCTTATATTTTCACCGTACTCCATATTTATATATAAAACATGAAGAGAAAACTCCACATAGTGCAATACAGTTTTATGCACATAAAAGCTAAAAAATAAATCATAAAATCTTCATAGAGAATATGAAATGGACTCTCACCAGAGATACCAGTCTACGTACAAAGTAGACTAAAATCGCATGTGTGATTATATCCTAGGCGTCCCTGGATAGATGTTCCGCACACCAGTGGGTCCAGTAAATATTCTCCTTTCCTCCTCACCAACGCGTTTCGATACCACCCAGGGTATCTTTTTCAAGGTATGAGGAGGTCTGTTACATGTGCCAGTATTTAAACCCCCACTAAATTATGTGGGGATACGGTTTCTATAGCCTAATGCCAGACATGGAATTCCTAACCAGCTAAAATCCTATATTAAATATACCACACAAGAAGTCCAGTCAATCCATCTTTTCTAAAAAGCTCTAATCCTTTAGGTGAATGTAATTCTTCTAATGTCCCCATAGCCGCCGGAGATCACGTCTCCGTTTTGCGTTCCAGATGATGCCACTTCCGTACTCTCGTGCGTTCCAGTTGAAGTCACTTCCGGTGACGCACTTCCTCCTCATATTATGCATATTTGGAAGACTCCAGTGTAGCGTTCCCGGTGACGTCACTTCCGCTATTCCGTGCGTTCCATCAGACATCGATTCCGGTGATGCACTTCCTCTTTACATAGTTTACATTGGTATGATGGACAATTTAGATGCGGCGGCCATTTTATTGGGTTGTAATAGCCGATGTCATCCAGCAGCATTACAAAATAATGAAATATCGAAAAAACAAGTATTAATTGCTCGGCAACTTCAATGATATATTCTTTATGACAAAATAAAATCACTAAAACAGCATTATACTACAAACAAGAAGTTGATTCTTGATGTCTAATATTCTTATTTATTTTCTTGAGACCATAGAAATTTAAAATATGTTTTGTATCGCATTGATGTGTTTCTTTGAAATGGAGTGATAAGGCATGTGTTTCTATGCCTTTACGAATATTTCGTAAGTGCTCACCAATACTCACTTTTAGTGGGCGGTTAGTTCTTGCTATATAGAATTTATTGCACTTACATTCTATTCCATATATGGAACAGAATGAAAGTGCAATAAATTCTATATAGGAAGAACTAGCCGCCCACTAAAAGTAGAATATTAGACATCAAGAATCAACTTCACAAAAAACACAGACCAAATATTGCGCTTGGGCGCTCACAAGACAATAGTACACTTCCCTCTGATTTTTGATGCAGTAGATCTGGGGTTTCCTTCCTTTCAATTTTCACGTTGTATTCATATGAAAGAAAACACAGAACATGCACCCCGATCCTCGTGTATTATTGTGAGGTATTATGGATATTCACTCTATACAATTCCCCATAGACCAATGAGAGAATAACGGGGATTTCCCCCTTTCCAAAACACTTACAGCAGTGCAGAGGGAACACACATATAAATCTGATCTTTGTGGTTAATCATCCATCACCATATGAGCAAAGAATACCGGGGTTGCCCCCTTCTTATAGCACTCACGATTTTGCTGATATACAATATGCATGTAAGGTGGGTCTTTTTCTTCTCCACGCCTTAGTTTAAAAAGGCCATGCACTTTTTCTCCAAAAGAAATATATCGGAGAAGGATGTTGAAGTAAAAATTATTTTTAATAACAAACAAACATCAGATAAAAGCAAATGGTGATCATACCCAGGTGGATAAAGGTGATAAGATGTTATGCAGAAATAACGGGGCCCCGTTAGTCTGAGCTCCTTTAGTCTCCACAAGGGTGCGTCTAATCGTCCAGTGCAGGCCTGGTGGGGAGGCCTGCACTGGACGATTAGACGCACCCTTGTGGAGACTAAAGGAGATCAGACTAACGGGGCCCCGTTATTTCTGCATAACATCTTATCACCTTTATCCACCTGGGTATGATCACCATTTGCTTTTATCTGATGTTTGTTTGTTATTAAAAAGAATTTTTACTTCAACATCCTTCTCTGATATATTTCTTTTGGAGAAAAAGTGCATGGCCTTTTTAAACTAAGGCGTGGAGAAGAAAAAGACCCACCTTACGTGCATATTGTATATCAGCAAAATCGTGAGTGCTATAAGAAGGGGGCAACCCCGGTATTCTTTGCTCATATGGTGATGGATGATTAACCACAAAGATCAGATTTATATGTGTGTTCCCTCTGCACTGCTGTAAGTGTTTTGGAAGGGGGGGACTCCCCGTTATTCTCTCATTGGTCTATGGGGAATTGTATAGAGTGAATATCCATAATACCTCACAATAATACACGAGGATCGGGGTGCATGTTCTGTGTTTTCTTTCATATAAATACAACGTGAAAATTGAAAGGAAGGAAACCCCAGATCTACTACATCAAAAATCAGAGGGAAGTGTACTATTGTCTTGTGAGCACCCAAGCGCAATATTTGGTCTGTGTTTTTTGTGTACTTGTTTTTGTGGAATTGGTGTGACTCCACATCCAAATAGTGTTTAGGCTGCAACACAGTAGCGCACCAAGGTACCCCGAACTGTTGCATATTGATCAAGAATCAACTTCTTTACTAGCACGTACTGAAATGGAGATGATTTTCAATTACAAAACTTTAATACCAAATGGTCTCAATAAAGATTTTGAGACCAAGTGGTTTCTCTGACGTTTTTTGCACCTTCGTTTTTTCACTATACCTCTAATGTACTCTTGTTTGTAGTATAATGCTGTTTTAGTGATTTTATTTTGTCATAAAGAATATATCATTGAAGTTGCCGAGCAATTAATACTTGTTTTTTCTATATTTCATTATTTTGTAATGCTGCTGGATGACATCGGCTATTACAACCCAATAAAATGGCCGCCGCATCTAAATTGTCCATCATACCAATGTAAACTATGTAAAGAGGAAGTGCATCACCGGAATCGATGTCCGATGGAACTCACGGAATAGCGGAAGTGACGTCACCGGGAACACTACACTGGAGTCTTCCAAATATGCATATTATGAGGAGGAAGTGCGTCACCGGAAGTGACTTCAACTGGAAAGCACGAGAGTGTGGAAGTGGCATCATCTGGAACGCAAAACGGAGATGTGATCTCCGGCAGCTATGGGGACATTAGAAGAATCACATTCACCTAAAGGATTAGAGCTTTTTAGAAAAGACGGGTTGACTGGACTTCTTGTGTGGTATATTTAATATAGGATTTTAGCTGGTTAGGAATTCCATGTCTGGCATTAGGCTATAGAAACCAGATCCCCACATAATTTAGTGGGGGTTTAAATACTGGCACATGTAACAGACCTCCTCATACCTTGAAAAAGATACCCTGGGTGGTATCGAAACGCGTTGGTGAGGAGGAAAGGAGAATATT
Organism: Pseudophryne corroboree; assembly: GCF_028390025.1. Lineage (NCBI taxonomy): Eukaryota > Metazoa > Chordata > Amphibia > Anura > Myobatrachidae > Pseudophryne > Pseudophryne corroboree. The sequence continues at coordinate 602,999,406 of NC_086447.1, forward strand.
TACTGGACCCACTGGTGTGCGGAACATCTATCCAGGGACGCCTAGGATATAATCACACATGCGATTTTAGTCTACTTTGTACGTAGACTGGTATCTCTGGTGAGAGTCCATTTCATATTCTCTATGAAGATTTTATCATTTATTTTTAAGCTTTTATGTGCATAAAACTGTATTGCACTATGTGGAGTTTTCTCTTCATGTTTTATATATAAATATGGAGTACGGTGAAAATATAAGGAAGATCACGTGACTGGCAGTTGGTCCGCTCCCTTTATGCCTGGTTGTCTACAATCTAGTAGACCATTCCTTCTGGTAGGAGTCTGATATTAGTACCCTTCACATATTTCATCATTTGAATAGTACCATCTGCACTATATTGTGTGTTTGTTTTTTCTTAAAGGATACAAAATACTCTGTGATTATTAAAGAGAGTATCATGTATATCTGGTTTGGTAGTAAGCGCCCATATAAACAGTGGTAATTTGTCTGTATGTTTTATATGCTAAAGGGTTTTGGTGTGACCTTTCTCCACTGGCTGTGAGCTGCTTTTCATCTTAAGCGCAACTTTTTCTTCTCAACACTTCTGTTCTATTCTAACCAATAAAATGGTTCACATGCCTTTCAACAACCCTCTGACAGTAGTTGTGCTTGGATCACTTTGGCAATATTCTCTCTTTCTAAAGAGCCAGCTGTATGCAGTCCTACTACACTGTCAACTCCCAGCATTGGTTGCTGGTGGGAGTGTTCACTGTGTTATGTGATCTGACTATCTTGATAAAAGTGCTGCCACGCACTGAAACGTTGATAAAATGAAGATGTTGTTTTAGTCTTTTCTTCAGGCCGGAGTGCCGCTGGTTTCTTGTATGGCTATGAATGACTGCTTAAACAGGTAATACGGAGGGCACCTGGCAAGTTTTGCATTGGGACTTAGAAGAGTGCCGGATTTTGTGGTTTTATATGGAACATTCTCACTATTGACACAGGACAGTGAGTATAGAAGAAGCTCATTAATCAAGGCACCGATTCCCTTATTTTATTTCAACATATCAAGGCTCAGTGAATCATACCGGTTTCATTTTTTCCTTTTCTTTTTCATTTATGCACGGGACTGCACTTTATTGCACGTTTATCTATGTGGCATAGAGACATTTTATGGTAAAGACGCGTTTGTCTTTTTAAAGATTATATATACCACTGGTATTTTTTTTTGTCTGCCCCATAATGTCTGCAAAAGATTCTGACAAGGCTGAGGTGGTTCATCAGAGAGTGGTGATTGCACCTGGGACGTTATTCAGTTTTTCTGAGTCAGAGGCGGAAGGTATTCTGTTCACAGATGAGCTGTTGGAACATGCAGTTATTGACAACTTGCAAGATCATTATAGAGATTTACTTAAATTAAAAAAATGTGAACTGGGTTTCTTTTTCCATGGACTTATATTGTCTAATTTCTATTGTGACAAAAGGATTCCCCGTGGTTTTAGGATAAGAAATATCCCAACCATCGGGAGATATGATGCTGAATTTTGTATTAAATAGACTTTCTATTTTAAATACATTTTCGTTCGATTTATTGCTTCTGGTGATCGATGAATCAAGGGGTGAGGTGGAAGTTGGTAAAAATAAGATCAAAACCTGCGAAGCGATGCATTTAAGTAAATTATCTGCAGATAAGGATGGGGATTGGATTAATAAATTGGATAAAGACATTGAAAAGTATAAACAAGATTTGACCCGATATAAGAAAGAAAAACGGGTTAAAGTTGACCAAGATTATGAGCATCAGAGGGTCTATGGCTGGCTGACTGGTGCCTATGCTAAAGATGAAAGAAAACCCCTCTTCAGGAGTAGATTCAATCGCAAACCAATTCCAATCTGACTTTGCCACTACGGGCAGTAATAGCGACATGTACAATGCGGGCTCCTTCTCAACCCAAAACCCTTTAGGGATACAGACGAGAGCGCAACTGCTGAACCCAAACGGAAATACACCCGCCATGGTACGCAAAACACGTGTCAGGGGAAGATCAAACAGGAGACTGCTGGTTCAACGCAGGACTTAATTTTCAATCTGTTCACACGTACACTGTCTCAAGACAAAATAAAAGTATTACAAAAAGGTCTCTCTTTTGTCCCTACAACCCAATTTGATCATCTGCAATGGAAGGCTGATTTTTTTTAAACATAATAGGAATATCAAATTTAGAGAGCACTTTGCAAAATCTACATCTCTGCATTCGGTTGAGGCATTGCCACTGCATTTAACGGCTTTCAAAACACAATCTAAATTTGATCCAAATAGTAACAACGCTTCTTTAAAAACTTTTACAAGACTTTTGAATCATGAAGTTTTTAACAACTCTGAATCATTTAAACCTAAATATTGGAATTTTAGCAAGAATGAAAAGGCAGCATTGGAATCCTTATCGTCCTATGATGACATTATCATTTGCCAATCAGACAAAGGAGGTTCAATTGTTAACCAAGTCTTGTCATTTTATTGAATAGAATCTATAGACAACTTTCTGATATGAATACCTAGAAGCTCTTGCCTCAGGATCCAACATTTATTTTCAAAAGGGTATTTGACACTGTGTTGGATAATGCTTATAATGATAATCTAGGCTGACCATAATATCCCTTTAAACTGGGACACTCATAAATTACACAGGTTCTGGGGCTGATTAAAACCAGGTGACATACAGACTTGAAGTCAGCCAGCCACAGAACCTGTGTAATTCATTAGTGTCCCAGTTTAAAGGTATAGTATGGTCAGCCTAGATAATCTTATCTCTGAACAGATTAGGAATCGTTTGACCACTGCTTGTCCTATTAAGCCTACACTATATACCCTACCCAAGATACACATGCATCCCACTAGACCACCAGGTAGGCCGATTATGGGGGTTATTCCGAGTTGATCGCTAGCTGCCGTTGTTTGCAGCACAGGGATCAGGCTAAAAAACAGCTTTTCTGCACATGCGTATGCACCGCAATGGGCACGCACGTCATACAGGTACAAAGCCCGTTGTTGTTTTGCACAGGTTCTAGCAAAGTTTTCAGTAGCACTGACGGCCGCAAGAAGATTGACAGGAAGGGGGCGTTTCTGGGTATCAACTGACCGTTTTCAGGGAGTGTTTGCAAAAATGCAGGCGTGTCTGAAAAAATGCAGGCATGGCTGAGCATTCGCTGGGCGGGTGTATGACGTCAAATCCGGACACAAATAGGCTGAAGTGATCGCAAGCACTGAGTAGGTTCAGAGCTACTCTGAAACTGCACAAACTGGTTTTGCAGAGCTCGGCTGAACATGCGTTCGTACTTCAGCTAAGCTAAAATACACTCCCCAGTGGGCGGCGGCATAGTGTTTGCACGGCTGCTAAAACTAGCTAGCGAGCGATCAGCTCGGAATGACCCCCTATATCGGCTAGAGGATCTATTTTTCAGCTGGTGTTTGTGTATCTTGATGGCTATTTGCAGCCTCTTATTCAATCTAAAACTACCTTTCTAAAAGGTACCACGACTCTTCTGCTTGCTATAAAAAATTTGCCTGCTTTACCTGTTGATTGTTTACTGGGTTCGGTTGACGTTTGCAATCTTTATACTTGCATTCCACATAATTTAGACTTACTGTCTGTTAAGATGCTGTTGACCAATAATGCTAAGTGTACAGGGCCGGATATAGATTTGTTTTTGATGTTACTTGAATTTATCCAGACTAGAAATTATTTTGACTTTGATGGTAAATTTTATTTACAGACATCCTGAGTGGCAATGGGGTCTTCTGTGGCTCCGTCGCTGGCTAATTCTTTCATGTTTATTGTTGAACAAGACCATTTTTCACTGATCCAAAAATTGCCAAAAATATATTAGCTTATTATCGTTATATAGATGACGTGCTAATTTTTTGGCAGGGCTCTGAAAGTGAATTTAGGAACAGATGTATTAAGCCTGGAGAAGTGATAAAGCAGTGATAAGTGCAAGGTGATAACGCACCAGCCAATCAGCTCCAATACGGAAATTAGCAGTTAGGAGCTGATTGGCTGGTGCATTATCACCTTGCGCTTTTCACTGTTTTATCACTTCTCCAGGCTTAATACATCTGCCCCTTAGTTCTTTAATTGATACACACAATCTGTCTAATAGTCTAGTTAAGTTTACTTATAAGCTTAGAAAGGATTCTGTGGATTATTTAGATGTTACAATTACTAAGAAAGGAGATGCATTACAGACTTCTCTGTTTACTAAACCTACGGATAGGAATAATTTACTTATGGCATCCAGTGCTCACCCAAAGTCACTTAAAGATGCTTTGCCCTATAGCAAATTTCTTCGGGTATTACGCATTACCAGCAACAGGGCTCATTCCCTGGCTCAGGTAGATTTGATGTATTCTAAATTTGTGGAGAAAGGATATTGTCCCAAAAATCTTAATGCCATGAAATTGAAAGCTTTGTCTATCAGAAAAGAGTTTTTGTGCACCAGATTATGAAAAGTTCTTTTGGGGAACAATGATCTCTATAGCTGGGACAATAAAATCCCCTTGTGTTATCGGATCATCTATGTTGGGTGCTACCCTCCAATTATAAATAACAATGCAGAAAAGAGAAAGAAATTGGATTTGGTCTGGTGCACTCCGTCCCCTTATTTTAGTTATTATTAAAATACTTTTATTAATTTCAATTTAAAAAGCAGGCATCCACAAGACACTCCATTTGTTAGCCTGTACGGCTTAGAATTTTTATATTTTTACATGTTTTTATGTGTTTCTAATTTGCCTATAATTGGCTAAATGAGCGAAGTACAAAATAAAAGTGAGAAGAAAAAAAAGTGTGAAAGAAATATATACGTGAATAAAGATAATTAAAATTATTCCATGTCACGTCCCTCCTTATACAGTATGTCTTTTTAATGAATCTAATTACTTTGTGTATATTCCTCAATAATTTCTATTGTAAAAAGACCAGTATTACGTCTTTATTAAATGTTTTTATTTATGGTTTACAACTGCATGCTTGTAAGTAAACGTTCTGTAACAGTGTAACCTGAAATGGTTATATTGTTTGCAACATCCAGGAACAGAGCATCAAACTGTTACTTTGTATCAGCTACAGCCTTTACAATTTCTTTGGCTTGTAGCTGGTATGTATAATAGCCAGTGAAGGTAATACTGTGCTGAGCCTTGCTAATGATAGATCTGTGGCTTGATAATTCAACCCTGCAGCTTGTATGCAATATTAAATTACGATCACTGTAACAACTCCATCTACGTAGATTTAATTGTACTTGGGATTATAGTTCCCATACATATGTCATTTAGTTTTCATAAAGTGACAATAATCATATGCATACAGGGCTGGTTCTAGACCTTGTGGCGCCCAGGGCGAAAGTTTCCTTTGGTGCCCCCCTCCACTCCGACAGCAAAATAGGGGTAGTGCCTGTCGCAGGGGTTGTGGCTTCATAGGAAAGGGGTGTGGCTTCATAGGAAAGGGGCGTGGTCAGTTTTGCTCCCTGTAGTTTTGCCCCCTGTAGAGTTGTGCACCCTGTAGAGCTGTGCCCCCTGCAGCTGTTGTGCCCCCTGCAGCTGTTGTGCCCCCTGCAGCTGTGCCCCCAGTAGCTGTTATGCCCCCAGTAGTTGTGCCCCCTGCAGCTGTGTCCCCAGTAGCCGTTATGCCCCCTGCAGCTGTGCCCCCAGTAGTTGTGCCCCCTGCAGCTCTGCCCCAGTAGTTGTGCCCCCTGCAGCTGTGCCCCCAGTAGCTGTTATGCCCCCAGTAGTTGTGCCCCCTGCAGCTGTGTCCCCAGTAGCCGTTATGCCCCCTGCAGCTGTGCCCCCAGTAGTTGTGCCCCCTGCAGCTCTGCCCCAGTAGTTGTGCCCCCTGCAGCTGTGCCCACCAGTAGCTGTGCCCCTAGTAAAAAAAAAATACTTACCAGCCCCGTTCCTGCTTCCTGTCCACTGCACTCCGTCTCCGCCGCCACTCCTCTGATCTATGTGAGAGACGTCATGACATCTCTCTCATAGAGCTGCACAGAAAGGTCCTCTCCGCGTAGGGAAACTAGAGGATACCTCACTGCACGTCTAGATTCCCTTCGCAGAGAGGACCTTTTCATAACCACCGCCATCCTAGTTAGTAGCGGCTCTTGCCACGGCAGCGGCGCCCCGGGCAAAAGTCCTGCTTGCCCGTGGCAAGAGCCGCTACTGTATGCATATACCCCTGCCACTGCAGGTCACGTAATTGTAGAATGCAATACAACATTGCAGCCTTTCTTCCTTCACTGCTATATATGCTCTGCTTGTTATTGGTTATGTCCACATTCACGGGTGAATAGCTGCAGTACAGACATGTATTTAAGATCTCATTTCAATGTTGTAATTCACAGTTTTACTGATCGAATGTATAGATCCCTGTGTGTCCTTTCTATTCTATATTGCGGGCATCCCCACTAGCTCGGCCGTTATGATCGGACCTGCTATGGACTCCTGTGTTCTCAGGAGAATGTATCCGCTGCTATCTTTTTTTTTTTTTTTTTCAAAATGTTTTAAATTCCGATTTCTCACATTACAAAAATGAAAATATAGAAATTTGAGACAAAGAATATTGATATAGTAAGGTATAACAGTGTGAACACAGGGTCATCCTGCCAGAGGATAGTGGGATATAGAATATTCAATCTCACATTAGAACAAGGAGAAATCAAAACACATTTTCAAAATTTTCCACAAATAAAACATTTAAACATTCCAACAAAAAGAACGTATGTGTAAAATGTAATGGTGGAGAATGAAAAATGTGGTCACAATGTAAGAAGAAAAAGAATATATAGAGTGATGGTTCTCCACCGGTACAGATACATCACATCAATTTCTCCAGATATAAACACAATAACTAAAATAAAATAAAACCGAAAGTACGTAATACCTGCCAGAAGTCACGGGCCGTCGATCCATCCACAGAGATATCCCCAAATCTAGGAGATCAATCTCCCATTCAACCCGGTATACAACAGAATATAGAAAGAAGTGGAAAGAGAACTAAAAGAAGAAATTAAAAGGTATAGTATTCAAAGGCCCAAGAGGTTTGGATGGTCTATAGTGTGGAGTAGATACCATGAAGTAGACTGGAAGCATTTTTGAATTGCCTGTTTAGTGGTTATGGGAAGTATCTGCATATAGTTATCACAGCATTGGAATAGATTTGGAGTAAGTTTTTCTTTATGGATAGATGCCTCCAGCCAGTCCATGGTAAATAAAAAAAATAATCTAGAGGTTACCATTGAGAGAGTGCGAGTAGAGTTATGAATCCACTGTTGTAGAATTGCTTTCCTACTAGCCGCTGACAATATCACAAGAAGCTTTTTGTTGGTCCTAGGGATGTCTGTCTGGTCCGCTAAATATCCAAATAGTGCCCAGGATATAGTACAATGGAAGGATATGCCTAGGGTCGTAGTTCCATATCGATGTACCTCATGCCAAAACCCTTTTACCGAACCACAATCCCAAAAACAATGCAGAAGATCCGCCCCATCCGTTAAACATTTAGTACATCTCGCCTCTTCCAAAATGCCCATTAAAAATCGGCGTTTAGGTGCTATATAAGCTCTATGGAGCATTTTGTAGGCCATTTCTTGGTATGAGCTAGCTGGAATAAGTTTCAGAGTTAACTGGAAATGGTCTAAAAGGGAGTCAGGGGTGACTGATGAAATAAGGGAGGACCATTGGGACAGTTCCAGAAGATCCGTGTCTGGGTCTATTTCTATGTGAATACGTGCATATATAGTCGAGATAGAGTAGAAACCAAAGTGGAGAAGTGTGTTAAGGGGATCAAGAAAGTCATAATCTGTCAATTTGGGCAAAACAGTTTTAAGATAGTGGACTGCCTGGAAATAAGAAAACTCTTGTTGGGGATGTAAGCCATATTTATCCTTTGCTTCTGCAAAAGATAGCGGGAGGTGGGAGGTATTACGTAAGTTGCAGAAGTTACGGATACCAGAAGAATACCAGGTAGTAAAGGGCCTCAAAGCCCTCCCCTCCTGAAACTCCAGGTTACCGACTAGAGGTAGCGAAAGTGAATAAAAATATTGAAGCTTAAGAGGTTTCCTCGCCATTCTCCATGGTAGGAACTAACAATAAATTATTAGTTATATTCAAGGTCAGTTTGGAAGGTCTGGCATGGAGAAGATAGCTGAGGGATAGAGGAGCGCAGAATTGAGAATCCAGAACGGAATCCGTATAATAATTATTATCGCCAAGCCAATCCATAGCAATGCATCGCTACTATCTTGATAAAGACCGTGATGATACAGCAGTGCACACAGGATTTATCAACATACATTAATGTGATTAGAAATGTATTATTTCATTATGTATGCGTTTAGGACGTGACACACTGTCCACCTATGCACATTTCGCTCCGTTATAGGGCTTCCTCAGGGCTATAGTCCTGAAGACCAACTTCTATGAAGCAGTAAGAAGGTTCTTTTACTCACCTGAGTCCACATATAACAAAAACGGCAAAGAAGCTATGGCCACTTATACATACTGACCCTGAGTTAAATTTGACTAATTCTGCTTTGATGCCCTGTTATCGCAGGGGAAAGAATTTAAGAAATTATGTGGTCCATGATGATATAATTGGCATGGGTAAAACTAAAGGATCCACTTTCTTAGATTCCCCGAAAAATGGTTGCTTTCATTGTCCTAATTGTACAACTTGTGTATTTTTGCAGACTGGGGCTTTTTATAACCATCCATACTCTGGTAAGAGATTTTCTATCAGGTATCACCTTACATTTTCTAGCCAATTTGTTATTAATGTAATAACTTGTCCCTGTTGCTTGTAATATGTTGGAAAGAATGGTGCTCCATAGATCTGCTATTAAAGCTGCTATTCTAAAAGGGGGTGGTCTTCTGTATGCCGGCGGTCGGGCTCCCGGCGCTCAGTATACCGGCGCCGGGAGCCCGACAGCCGGCATACCGACACTTATTTTCCCTCGTGGGGGTCCACGACCTCCATAGAGGGAGAATAAAATAGTGTGGCGCGCGTAGCGTGCCACCGTGCCCGTAGCGTGGCGAGCGCAGCGAGCCCGCAAGGGGCTCATTTGCGCTCGCCACGCTGTCGGTAAGCCGGCGGTCGGGCTCCAGGCGCCGGGATGCTGGTCGCCGGGAGCCCGACCGCCGGCCAGCCGTAGTGAACCCTCTAAAAGGTACAAGTGAACAGTCACTAGCCCCTCATTTTTCGCAAGCGAAACACAGTATCACAGCCATCAAGTACTGGATGATTGATCACATACTGATTCTATCTAGAGTAGGTGACAGGAGAAAGTTGCTGCTTCAACGTGAGACCCAGTGGATAGAGAGACTAGGGACCATGACTCCTAGGGGGTTAAGAGAGTCTCTTGGTCTACATTGCTAGTTATAAATTGTCTAATACAGTGTACATTGTATCTTGTGATTCAGAATTTGATTATGTCTGTGTAGTGAGCTATTGGCTAGCTGCATATATATATATATATATATATATATATATATATATATATATATATATATATATATATATATATAGGGATCCACTGCACTCGCCATTCCCAGGAGAGGGGTGCATTCACATACAGAGTGCAAGGTTCTCTGTAGATGTATATTTGAGTTAGGTGGTCACAGCCCACCGCACCCTAACCTAGGGGTGGAGAGTACGTGAGTGCACCCCTCTCCTGGGAATGGCAAGTGCAGAGGATCCCTGTATATGTATTATAGGGTTCATTTTTAATTGGCCCATTTGTGATCATATATCTCTCTCATGCACCCCTAAGCTCATTTACTTTTGCCTGGGTCAGCCGCTGTTTAGGTGACTGTCTCACTTTTGAAAGCCAGAAGTCAGTTGGCAGGTGAGCGTTAAACCAGGTAAGCACATTTTCCCTTATGAGACAGCAGTGCAGGCTCTTATCTGTGACTGGAACAGAGTGCTGCAGGAGATTATCACACTGCAGCACTCAACTCCTGTCACTGCAGAAGAGTTGGCACTTTGGTGTCAACCTTTGCGAGGGTGACACCCCCTCCCACCACCTTCTGACGCCACTGTGTATAATAGATAGATAGATAGATATACACATACATATCCGGAATGGGCCAGAAAAGACCAGCACACCAAAGTATGATGAAAAAATAAATATTATTGATTGCCATTATACTGTACATCTCAGTACATCTCAATGGTTCTTCATTCACAAGTCATTAAAGAACATTTTAAATAAGCAAAATACAGTAGGTACAAAAAAGCATATGTGAGAAACTCAGCAGCATAAATACTTATAAATTCATAAGCACCAATTTAAAAAGTTATTCAGCATGTACTCGGTGGCTTATGGTTGATATGGTAGACAGAGATTAGGGTTTGTCCTTCACAAAGTTGTAGGCACAGCGAAACAGTTGTTGGACATGCTATGGACAATACATCTTGAATTTCTACTTCATAAGTACTAATTTTTTGCAAGTTTTTGCATGCTTTTACTGCATTAGATTTGTATAGTGACTGTTTGTATCAAGCTTGTGTGCTAGTCAGTCCATTATTACTGAGCCCCCTGATGGAAAGGTACCTTGTCATTCCATCAATACGACTAATCATAGAGAAGGAAAACAGGCACAAAAGTGTGATAACAATTGCACACTTTAAGAACACATGAAACATATGTATATGCCAGTACATATAAAAGATAAATCGCTTATCTAAATATTTCCTCAATGGAATGTCCCATCTAGGATTAGGTGGAGTGGAGGTTCAGTCATCCCTTCCTGTTCTTCCCCAGAAGTTTTATATGTTTGCTAGCAACTGAGTGACATCACGCACCTCGTGAAGAGGCCGGCGGGGCCCGCATGTGCATGTGTGGGTATTATCTAGTCACAGTACTGGCTATTATATTTCTATTTTTTTTTCTGATTAGTAAATAAAACCAAAATAGTTTCTGGTGCGATGGGTCATTTTTGGGAAGTAAGCTACTGTATTTGTAGCTCAACCAGTTTTTAAATAGAGCTTGATAAAAATAAAAAAAAACCTTATAGGACATACAATTGTTTGTGTGCTATGAAATAGTTTTTGGGATATACAGTAAATAAATAAATATATATATATATATATGTATATATATATATATATGTGTGTGTGTGTGTGTGTGTGTGTGTGTGTGTGTGTGTGTGTGTGTGTGTGTGTGTATATATATATATATATATATATATACACACACACACACATTTATTATATATCACCATTAAAGATTAATAGTAGTGTCATTATTTCATATACATTACAGGTACAAACAAGTAAACAGCCACATATGTTCCTTTTAGTTAATGCCAAGATCATTTGATGTAAGTAAAGGAGTACTATATATTGTTGGACAGAACAAGTCTGACAATCCAAAGTCAAGTAATTGACAATTTCAGTGCAGTAGCACTATTTATAAAACGGCTAGTAATTTTATTACAGTATATATGCTCAATTTTCGTTGCCAGTCCATTTTCAATGTCCTGGGTTTGAGCTTGCATATTATTCTTTTGGTGCTTTTCCTCTTTCATCTATTTTTGCTTCTCCTAATTGCTAATATCGTTATCTACTTCATCGCTCGACGCTTTGAAGTCGAGTTGCATCTGGTTACCATAGAAACATCATGTCCAAGTGCAGCAAAACAGGCTCAGACCATGTAACAAATATTCATTGATACAGAAGCCTGCCAGCTTATTTAAGACCTTTCGTACTGATAGCAAAATACAAACACCCAATCACTTATAACAGGACTCTTCAAACTGTCAATTGAGCAATATTTTACTAGTATGATCAATTCAACACATACACAGAAATATTTAAAAATATTTTAGAATATAAAAACATTACCAAGAATATTATCAGCCATTCAAATAAATAGCAGCCTTTAAGGGATGAATGGTAGAAAATAAAGCATATGTACTTATAGAGATGCTGGCAGAAAAACTATCATTACAAGTCCTGTCCGCAAGATCCTATAGTGTAATTGAGAAACATGTTTTCTTTCTACATCATTTACATTGTAATATATGAAATCACCAGTGTTTTGGTTCCTGCTACTTTCCTGCTGGAGTATCTGGTGCTCATTTACATGCTCAAAGCCACCATGGCCTTTTTATTCTCTGAATTGTACACAGTCTTGTTGTATATATGCCAAATACAGTATTAGCACTGTCTGCACATATTATGATGTGATGGCCTAAGCATAGAGAAGCTATATTAAAAAAATAAAAACTTGGGACACATTAGGAGCGTTGCTAAGCCCCTCCTAAAAAATAAATAAATAACCATTAAGCTCGGTACTGCTAAGTAGCATCAGAAGCTCAGCCCTGGGGCGGCTTCTGTTGCATTGCCCCCTACTATTTTTTGTAGAGTGAAGGGAGCAGAAGGATGGACGAAGATAAAACCAATCAGCTCCTGTCATTTTTTAAACACACCCTGTAATATTACAGTTAAGAGCTGATTGGCTGGTGCTTTATCTCCGTCCACTTTATCACTCTCCAAGCAGGGGCATTTAAAGAGAGGAGGGGGCCTGTGTGCAGACTCCGGGTGGGCCCCCTACTCTCCACAGCGCCGTAGGCTCCGGCATTGTGCTGGAGTCTACTGTACATTCGCAAGTCTCCGTAAAAATGGCGCCTGCCATGATCCGGAGGTACTGCGCATGCACGGTGGCTATTTTGGGTGACATTTTGCTGTGGCTGCAGCACCTGTCGCGGGACTCCAGGAAAGTAAGTATTTAAACAACATGGGTGCAGTATGCACTTTGACCCAGGGGCCCATGTTCACCACACATATTGCACCCATGATAGAAATGCCAATGTCTCCAAGAGTTAGTACATCTCTTCCAAAATGAGTTTGCACTCACCCACCCTACTACAAGGTAAGCTGTAGAAACGTCCGGTTAATCCCTTCCCTTGTATAGAACTTAACATAATTATGCTATCTGCTCTCTGCCTCAGACCAATCGGAATCCCTATAGTGTGTTTGACTGATGGTAGGTTATGACTAGAGAATGTATAAAGTAGGTTTACAAAAACCAAATGTGTGTGTGTTAACCTTTACTTTAAACATGCTGTAATACAAATTCTAAACATATAGCCAGTACTAAAAATGTGCATGCATAAGCTGGTTAACACTTGTTTGTAATCATAAAACAGTTTTGGTGCAGTATCCAATTAGCCGTGAAATCACGGCAATTGTTCTCGCAAATTTATTTGTGTTGCGTGAAAATTGCAGAGAAAACGGCTTTTTGCGGTTATTTGCGCTCCTTTTTTTCACCCTATCCTATTCCAAAGAAACGGGACTTGAGTGAAAAAAAAGGGAAAAATCAGTGTGAAAATGGGAAAATCAGCCTGTACCTAAAAAAAAAAAATGCCAAACATAGGACAACAGTATAGATCATATTAAGCATATTTGAAATACTTCAGTTGGTTCAAATGGCTGGTAAATGCATTTTTTTTAAAATGGGAAAACATTATAAAAACATTTTTTTTCTGCAAAATACGTGCTCAAATTGAATTTGGGGTACATAAAATTGGGTATAAATATATATTTCGGTCATTTTTAAAAGTGTAAACCGACCAACTACTCCCACCTGCAAGCCTAAAAACACTTGTTCCACTAAAAGCACCCCAATATACCTATCCTATACATTGCACACCAAATTCCATCACTTTACACTTTCACCCCAAAAACTGATATGTCATTATTGGCCAATTAAAACTAATGAAAAACTTTTAAGTACCCAATTAGTCATTAGGGAGGATGTCCTAGGGGTTTGGAACCAACTTCCAACATTTTTACATTAAAATAGGAATTTTCAACAACTTTTAACCTGCTCAGAGTAGGTGAAGTGAAATTTGAGGTAAAGTTGTTGGGTGAAAACTTTTCACGGCTAATTGGATAGTAGTTTTTTTGAAATTTGCTCTAAAAGTCTTGTTTTTTCTTGCGAAAATAGGTTATAGCAGGTAATAGGATACCCCCATGTGTAGCACAGCCAGCAGTAGTATGCTTAATTATGTCTCTGAGTCTGAAGTGGCTTGGTGATCACACATAGGGGAAAATGTACTAAGCCTTTAAAACTGATAAAATGGATAATGATAAAGTACCAGCCAATCAGCTCTTAACTGCCATATTAAAGGCTGGGTTTGAAAATTGGCAGTCAGGAGCTGGTTGGCTGGTATTTTATTACTGTCCATTTTAGCACTTTTCAAGGCTTAGTACATCCAGTCCACAGCCACAAGTTAGCAATAGAGCACTATCCACCACTCTTAGCCCACTAATGACGGAAAGAGGCCCTTTTTAGCAAGTCATGCACAGAAAGCACAATTAACAGAAAACAGGTGCAGGGAGAAAGAAGACCACTTTATATACTGTTCAGAATATATGTTTCCTGCACCCATATTACACTGATACACAAAGTTTAACACTATAACCATTCAGTCCTATCATAAGGGGTCCAGATTTCTCTGACAATTCCTCCCTCTGACAAATTCCTTTGTCACTCATTACTATCCACTTTCTCATAAATGGCCCTTGGGTCACTTATTACATTTGCTTGAAAGACCTGAATGGTGCTAACGGGAGGTGCTTCAAGCTCAAGCGGCAGAAAATTTTGACTAATGGGCATCACCCTTTTGGACATTGGAACATAGACAGGGGGCTGAAGAGCAGAGGGAAGTGGACGAATTGCAGATTTTTAACTACTCTGACACCCCTTACTAAGGAAAATCGGTATACACATCAAACACAGGTAAAAAAGCAATATTATGAATCCACCGATTACTACATACTGTAAGAATCCGGCTATCAGAGCTGATATGCCTCTCCCTAGGAATCTAAAAGGATCCCATCCTTCTCCTCCTATCTTCCTTATTCCTTCCTGCATCTTTTCCACTTCCCTAATGTGTCCTTCCACTATATCTTAATTATCTGCAATGTAAGTACAACACTCCTGTCCTATCAAGGCACATGTTCCTCCCTCTGAGGCCAGCACTTGGTCTAAAGCAAACCTGTTTTGCAAAGCTACTTTACGCACTTGAGCTAATTCTTCATTAATTTCTCATATGTCGCAACTGGTTTCATTTACTATCTTGTCCATATAGTGAGTATAAGCTTCCAGACTTTCTGACAGAATTCCTACCCCTACCTGGGGGAAAAGCGAATAGAAGAATTGCTCCCATCTATTTTTATACACTATACCTCTCCTTACCCTATAAAACACTTCCCTATAATCAATATTACGTGGGACTCCGTGTAATTTTCTTGTGTCTCTTAACATGGGGCTACCTTAGAAAGGACACACTTACCTGATCCTCCTAATGCTAACCACAAGTAAGCATTTTCCCCACAGAACCAGTAAACACCTCTAGGCAGTGCGACACCCGTTACTCTTATTTTAGTGAGTAGTGCTGAGAGGAAAGAGTGGGTGCTGTTACCGATCTTACTATAGGGGTTCTGGCCATGAATGTCCACACTTCTTTCCCAAGTTCTAAATATGGAGTTATTGACATTACCATAAATATCTCTAAATGTAGATCTTCCCCCATCCTTTCCGTTCAATACTAGGATTTCTCAGGAACACTCAGTGTCCCCCATCTTTTGTCTGTTGACTAGGCATAAGGACTTTGTCCCACCATCGTCTGATGTTCCTTGAGCTAAATAATTCTGAACCACACAAATGGCAGGCTGTCCTACCCTGGCTACTATCACTAAGGGGCTGAATTTACTCTCCTCTGAGGACTAATTCTGGCGCAAAAATTGGTTCCAGAGAAATTCTCTTCCCAGTATAAACAGTCAAATCTCATGGCTTCTTCCCAAGTTACCGGAATGGCTATTAAGGGTATCCCTGACTTAGCTGTGTACAGCTTAAATGTGTACACACCCAACAGTCAGTCTCATTGTTAACTCTAGTAATGGCCTTATGGATGGCAAGTATAGCATTCTTTCCTTTTATCTCATGTCCATAGTCTGTGATGTGAGTCTCCAGTATGATAGGAGTTAAGACAGAGAACAGGATCAAAGTATCTTAATTTTCTTCACGGGTAGAGAAGCTTTGCTTCTTTCTGACTTAGGTGGCAACTCACCAGGGGCTTTATTGAATCCTTTCTGGTGGTCATGGTCCTGTGAGCAACACAGGTGAGGTGGTCTTCAGGATGTCCTCAGGTTCACTTCGGGACGGTTAGAACGGACCTTTTTGCAATGCACCCAGGTGGATCTTTCGCTGACTTTCACCACTGTTGGAGTCGTTAACAGCAACTGGAATGGTCCTTCCCACCGTTCGGACAAAGAACTGCAACGTAAAAAGTTTATCATCACAAAGTCATCAGGCATCAAATCATGGCAGGCCACAGGACTGCTTGGCTGCTGGGAAATAACAGCATTGTGAATTGTCTTGATCTGTCTACTCATGTTAATCAAATATTTAACAGTCACATCTTGGGCTGTAGAAAGTTCTGGGGCTGGGACCATCATAAGATTAGGCAACTTCCCAAATAGAATTTCATATGGGGAAAGGCGTAATGATCCAGTGGGCGTGGTTCGTATAGAATGCAAAACAAGTGGCAAGGCCTCAGGCCACAGGAGTCCAGTTTGATTGGTACACTTTTGCAATTTGTTCTTTACAGTCTGATTTAATCTTTCAATTTTTGCACTTGACTGAGGGTGATAGGGCACATGTAGTTGTTGCTTAATGCTCATCATTTCACACATTTCTTTGAATACCCTTCCTGTAAAATGTGTACCTTGATCAGAAGAGAGAACCTGGGGAAGTCCATACCTACAGACTAATTCCTGCACTATCTTCTTGGCTGTAATATTAGCTGTTACCGTGGCTACAGGCCACGCTCCACCCACCCGCTAAACAGGCCTGTTAAAGTCAGAACATACTGCAATTGTCTTACCTTTGGGAGCTCAATGTAATAAATTTGTAGCACCTGAAATGGTCCCTGTGTGGCGGGAAGGTGTGATGCTATTGTAGGCACTTTTCTACCTGGATTGTTTTGGAGACAAATTAGTCAGCTCAACAAAATTTAGAAGCCAATGTAGAGAATCCAGGGGCGTACCAGTAGACCATGACTAAATTGGTCATTTCAGTTTTAGATGCATGGGTCAGACCATGAGTGACCTGAGCCAATGCAGGTAAAAGTGATCTGGGTGCCACTGGCTTGCCTTCTTTGCTGCACCACAAAACATCAGTGTCTGGCTGGCACCCTTCCCGCTCCCAGGTGGAGATTTACTGTGGACTGGAAGTTAATTGCATAGAAATTAGTGTTTGTGTATGAGGTATACATATTTCAGACATTACATATACTTGTTCTTTTGACATGGCAGTGGATTTTGCTACTTTGTCCACTCTGGCATTGGCTTTAGACACCTCGTCTCTGCCAGCAGTGTGAGCCTGACACTTTAATACAGCAATTTGTTTAGGTTCCATTACTGCTTCTAAAAGTTCTCGCTGCACCTTTTCAGCATGCACGATAGGTGCACCATTAGATGATAAGAAAATACTAATTTTCCATAGACTACCAAAATCTTGCACAACCTCAAACGCATAGCGTGAATCAGTATAAACGTTTACAATTTTGTCCTTTGCTAGTTTGCAAGCTCTGGTTAAAGCTACAAGCTCAGCACTTTGAGCTGAGTGAGGAGATGGTAGGGGTCTGGTCTCCAACGTATCAGTCTGTGTGCATACAGCATATGCAGACCCGAGGTTACCATCCTCTCATCTTAGGCAGCTTCCATCCACGAACAATGTTAAATCTGCATGAGGGATAGGTTCATCAGTAAGGTCAGCATGTGGAGAAAAGTTCTGTACCACAATTGTAAGACAATCGTGTGTATTTTGTGTGTCCCCACCTTCCCCCTCCTCTCTCTGAGACTGTAAAGACTCATCCCTTATAGGCAGATGGGTGGCGGGATTCAATGTATTGCAACGCTGGATAATGAGATTACTGGGCACCAGCAAAACTAATTCCCACTTCGTGAGCTTTGAAGTGGTTAAATGCTGTGTTTGTTTACATGTAAGTAGGGTCGCTACTGCATGAGGCACATACAGATACAATGGTTGATTCAGGACAATATCTGCAGATTTGTGAACTAAGGTAGCGGCGGCAGCTACTGCCCGCAAACAAACCAGCAAGGCCCTGGCGACCAGGTCCAAAACAGCACTGTAGCATGCTACAGGCGTTGTTTATCGCCATGCCGTTGAGTTAACATGCCTGCAGAATGTCCCATCACTTCATGACAAAGCAGGGAAAAAGACTTGTTATAATTTGGAAGCAAGTGGTGATTCTTTTTGGAATGAGGGTGGACTTGCTTAGAACATTGTATCTCTTCACATTGGTGGTATCAGGAACTTCCAGAGTTTATCCCTGATGACATCTTGGGAGGATAACTGATGAGATCTGATGCAAGGACCTCACTCCTATCCACAACTGTGTGGTGATATGCTTTTTAAACGTTTGTCTATTGTGAGTGTTCTGTGAAAATAAATACCTTTGTCTCTGTGAAAATGGTCTGCTCTATGATCCTTTCTCTTGCCCTGAAATAAGAACTTGTTCTTTTGGATGAAGTACAGAGAAACGGCACAAGGATATTGAACCATTTATTTGACTCATTCTTTTGGATGAAGTACAAAGAAATTCTATAAGTATACAGAACCCTCTATTTTGTAGGTTATTTGATTACCTTTATTTATTGCATGATTTTTGCGCCTACTGTTAACCATTCTCTTTTTTTATTTTATTTACTGTTTCTTTTAGAATTGTTGTGAAGATTCCTGTGATATTGGTGGGCAGCATTTATCTGAGGCAGCGCATCTGTCTAAATTTTCTTATTCCCATAATTTGGTATGCCTAGTGCTGGTGGTTGTAACAATGACTCAGTCATTTTGTTTCTTCCCTGTGCTGCAAAGGTTCTGTAACAGCGTGTTTCATTAATTCATAAAGTGGAGCTACTAATTGTGAGTAATTAGGTATCCATTGTCTGCAGTAACTGGTCATCCTTAGAAAAGCATGCAGCTGCTTGTTATTTCTGGGCAACTGTACCTGTTGAATTGCCTCTACTCTCTTTGTGGTTACGTGTTGGCAACCCTGTGATATGCAATGTCCTATGTATTCCACTTTTGGAGAGCATAGTTGCATCTTTTCCTTGGACACTTTGGGGTAAATTTAATAACATGGGAGTTCTATTTAAGATGGGATGTTGCCCGTACTCATGCAATGCTTGGCCAAATACTGACGGAGCATCCGTATAACCCAGAGGTTCTCAAACTTGGTCCTCGGGGGCCCACACAGTGCATTTTTGCAGGTCTCCTCACAGAATCGCAAGTGAAATAATTAGCTCCACCTGTGGACCTTTTAAAATGTGTCAGTGAGTAATTAATACACCTGTGCATCTGCTGGGTTACCTGCAAAACATGCACTGTGTGGGGTCCTGAGGACCGAGTTTGAGAACCTCTGGTATAACCCATTGGGAAGTGGACCGTCCAGGTGTACTGCTGTCCCCTGTAGGTGAAAGCAAACAAATACTGGCTGTCTGGGTGAATAGAGACAGAAAAAAATGCTGAGCATAAATCGATGACAGAAAAATGTGAACTATTGGGAGGGACTTGCATTAGAATGCTAGCTGAATTTGGGACCACAGGCAATAGGGAGAGAACTGCAGTGTTTACAGCTCTCAGGTCCTGCACAAACCTCCATGAAGTGGTCTGTTTTTCCCCTTGTTTCCCTTCCTGCCCCCCTTTTCTTTTTTTTATTGGTAGAGTCGGTGTATTTGCTGGACTCAAGGTTTTAACAATCACCCCTTGTTCCAAAAGCCTTTGGAGCACGGGGAAAATGCCTTGTTCTGCCTCTGGCTTAAGGGGGTACTGGGGCAGTCTTGGAGGTTGTTTATGAGGCTTAAGTTTGATATGCACTGGCTCTACCAATTTTTGGAGCCCTACATCTGAGATATCTTTTGTCCACAATTGCTCAGGGATTTCTGACAGCCAGCTTGGTAGTATCTGTAAGACAGGCATAAGCCTGTTGTATTCATGCTGCCACAATGCATCTTGCACGGTATCAGCGTGTTGTTCTGGTACATGCAGATAAACTCCATCAGGCGAGCAGCTGATAGAACATCTAAGCTTTGCGAGCAGATCGCGGCCAAGCAAACTGACAGGGACACTAGTGGACAACAACAAAAAAAGTGTGTATGTTTGTAAGAGGACCTAGCGTGACAGTCAAGGGCTCTGAAAGCACCATTTCAATGGGACTGTTTGATATTCCTACTTCAGTGACCGTTTTGTCAGAGGTAGGAAATTCTTGGCTACCTGCTCTTAATGAAACAGAAGCTCCAGTGTCTATCAAGCAAGGTATTGGTTTATTATTTATGATTACATTTACCATGGGATCATGTTTATCAGTAGCTAATACTGGATACACCGGAGCATTGACCTCATGTCAATCTCTATTCCCGGGACACTGTCTAAAATCCCTGCGATTTTCAGAGGATTTTAGTCTCCCTTGCATGGGGGGTCTCTTGAAATCAATGGACAAGTGTCCTGTTTCATGACAGTTTTAAAGAATTTGGCAGTGTAATCTGCAATTGATTCTTTTGGGTCCTGGGCAATTCCCATAATCTTTGTCCAATCAATTATGGCAGGGAATGTTTTGTTAAATGCCGTTTCTAATTCTAACCATTTGATAACCAGCTGATTGCTATTAAGCACATCAGCAGTAGCATCCCATTTTAATTGCTGCATCAGGGACGTGTAATCATTGGGTTTAAACAAGGTAGGTAATAATTGTAAAACATCTCTATAAGTGGGCTGGTGAATGTTTCTAGTTAGAATGAAATGACCCCAAGCAGCTTTGGGATCCTTCCTGGGATCTGGCATCTTCTCTGCTAGGGCTGTAAGTTCTGATGCTGTCCAGGGGACATGCATTGAGTATAGTATGTAACAGCCGGCCCTGCACCCCCCAGCTAGAGGGGCTGTAATAAGCCTGACTGGGTATAGGGTTGGCTGTGACACACCAGGATCTGCAGGGGTCAAGGTCTGCGGTATCATGCGTTGACCTCTACCTCTGCCTAAAGGTGTTACAACGTAGTCTAGTGTCCGTGCACCAGAAGAATCTGGTGACTGAACACGAACTGAAGATTCCTGTAGTGTAGTGTTATCAAAGAAGGAAGAAATGGCAGCAGCAACTTGGGGGTTTCTGCTGACCATACACCCTCTGCTCTACTTACAGAGAAAGGAGCAGTGGCAATGATCTGGGAAGTTTCTATTGCCTGTGCCCCCTGACTCTGTGGGTTCTGCATAATCTGATGCAAGTAGGGGTATAATGCCTCCTCCCTTTCTCCAGTTTCCTCGTCTGTCTCTGTTTTCAAGACCATAGTTCTTGCCGCATAGGCGGGGAAGTGTTCTTTTGGAGGTGACAATAGAAGTACTTCAGCTACCCACAAACAATAAAATTTCCATTCATTACAACTTTTCAACTTATTTCCTAAATTATTTAAAACATTATTCCATTCTTTCAAATATTTCACCGCAATTTCCCCATGCTTACAGCACATAACATTAGCCGTGTACTCAGAGGAATCTCCCTCTTTGTGGACTGATTTTGCCCCATTTGCCGTTCACTTGTGCACATAAATCTCCTCAAAAACTGACTCTCACAAGCAAATGGAGTCTCCTGCCACAGCAAGGAGATGAATCAATTATTTCAATACAGTTAAGTATACCCACAAGCGTCACGTCTGACGGAGTACAAGCTCCCTTTCTCCTCAGGCTTTTATAATTTCTCGACAAGAAAACTCACTTAGATCTATTTCCTATCAAGTCCTTACAATACCTGCTATGAGAACGGCCTCACACCGTTCTCCTCATGCCTTCATCATACCTCGTGCAAGAAAAACTCACACATATTTCTTTCTTTCCCTGGCTCCTATAAATGCTGACATGAGAAGTGTACTCTCTCGTTCCTGGTACGGGAACAGAGTTCAGTTTACATTTGCACACATTTACATTAGTGTCATTCATCTCTTACACACATACATTGCAACACAGAATATATAGCAGTTATTGCATTAGTTCAACCCATTATACTTAGTACGTTATGTAAATGCAATTTATACCATTTATATCATCAAATTATGGGAAAAGCATAAGGTTAAAACCTGAAAATCTTGTAAATCACAGAAAGAGAGGGAAAAACAATATATGCACAAATTTGAGTATTACAATAATCAAAATAGCAGTGATTTCTGGAAAGAATGGTATTAGATATTAGTCCTAGGAAAAAAGTATTAATTATAGAGAAAACAAAAAGATATGCTTTGTTGTCTGTTCCTTATCTCGAAACGAGGTTCTTTTTGGAGCGAGCACTGGATACACGGGACAGGTCTACCGTACTGTTGTGCCACAGAAAGAAAAGGTAGAAAAGTTTCTCACCTTACAGCACTGTTTAGTTTCTGTGGTAGAAGATCCAGTAGCCATGTTGTCCCGTGCAGGCAGTGTGAAACGTCCAACCGGGCAGGAAACAACAAATGTGGTAGCAAGATAAATAAGATATGCCAGGATCAGATGAAACAGCATATATGGTTTATTCTCATCTAGGCCCAGATGGGTGTGTAAGAGCGTGCAGGCTCAGAGAGACCATTTGGTTACAGGGCTCACAGTTTATATAGTATACAATACACATTACATCAGAAATGGCTACATGACAGAGAACACAATCCATCTTTATTACTGACATCCAGATACGATACTTATTCCTTATTATGAGCATGGAAAGACCCCTTGGCAGTCACTTAGGGGCCACGAGTTAGCAATAGAGCACTATCCACCACTCTTAGACAACTAATGATGGAAAGAGGCCCTTTTTAGCAAGTCATGCACAGAAAGCACAATTAACAGAAAACAGGTGCAGGGAGTAAAAAAGAACACTTTACATACTGTTCAGAATATATGTTTCCTCCTGCACCCATATTACACTGATACACAAAGTTTACCCCTGTAACCATTCAGTCCCATCAAAAGGGGTCCAGATTTCTCTGACACACTGAGTGTTTTGTACAGAGAGAGAGGAGGTGAGACGAGACACCTGCCACACTGCTGTCATGGTCAAGCAGGAGTCAGACACTGACTCTGATGCAGATGAGCCACCCTGCTACTCAAGAAGCAAAGGTGCAGATCATCCATAGCAGCCACTTCATGGTGTCCTCGCTATGGCTGCACAGTGCTCCTCCTGATGTTGGCAGAGAAGTCACTGTACAAGGCTGCCGTACGATGCGGGAACTCTGTGCTGGAGCAGAGCTCGGAGCTGTACTGATTTGATACAGATTTCTCTTCTGTTCATTCACTTTGCATTTTGTTAATTGATAAAAATAAACTATTAATACTTCTATTTTTGAAAGCAATCTTACTTTGCAGCATTTTTTCCACACCTGCCTAAAACGCTTGCACAGTACTGTGTTGTATTATATAATATATTGTTTGAGGAAGGGGGTGTCCTGCTGAGGGCCCCATGAGGTCTAAACTCACCTCTGCTGGGCGGCATTTAAATGCCTACCTACAGTAGCTGTGATGTCAGTCTATGCAGCCAGTGTATGGGTGGTCGGCAGACATGTAGATATACCTGCAAGATATATAGGCAGTGCTGCAGGCCTGACGCAATATGTCTGCGGATGTACAAACCTGCCGATGACTTACAAAGACATATTATAAGTATGTTTCCAGCTGAAGACACTTACGAGTAACAAATGACAGTTGTAGCTGCATCTACATTTAAATCTGACTCAATCACAATTATGCATGCCCTTACTGCAACAAACATATAACATGTCCTTCCTTCTTCTTTGTCCTAATCACATCTACAATGATATATGTGAGGCAACATTTGTTGCCCCAGGTTACTGATGCTTTTAAATTATTATTATTATTATTACCAGTTATTTATATAGCACACACATATTCCGCAGCATATTTTTCCAGAGAATATTTGGCTATTCACATCAGTCCCTGCCCCAGTGGCACTTACAACCTATGTTCCCTATCACACATACACACTAGGGTTAATTTATTTATTTTTTGTCGAGAGTTAATTAACCTATCAGTATATTTTTGGATTGTGGGAGGAAACCCATTCAAATATGGGAAGAATATACAAACTCCACACAGTTAGAGCCGTGGTGGCAATCAAACCCACAACCTCAGCGCTTTGAGGAAGTAATGCCAACCATTACACCATCCGCATGCTCTCAGAGACATTAGTGATAGGCGTTCACCGACAAGTGGCTCAATTTTTTGGGGGGGACTACCACAGATCAACAGAAGATTTTTTTCCCCCGCTATTTAATAGATTGTCACAGGTTTGTGTTGGCTTTTTTTCAGCATAATTTGTATTTAAGGTACTCTTTTGGAATAAGAAGTAGGGATCTTAGAAACCATAGTTCATAGTACTGGGTCCCCTAGAGTGGCAAAAATGCCATTTCAAAAATCCAAACACTAGCACCCTTGAGGAGTACTGGGCTTGTAGCGCCCGTGTGTAGGGTTCAAAAGATTTAGCTGCTTTCAAGTCTGCACTGACCGATCCTGTTATATTGCAAACCAGCCCAGGTTTTTTAGCAAGAGTGCTGGTTACGGACCTAGGGGGTAATTCAGATCTGATCGCTGCTGTGCGCTTTCGCACAGTGGGTGATCAATTCCGAACTGCGCATGTATCTGAGCCGCAATGCGCACGCGCGCCGGACGGCTACAACAGGCATTGGCGGTTAGTGCTGGGATGGTGCGAAGGAGCCATTCGCACGGGCGTTCGCAAGGTGATTGACAGAAAGAGGCCGTTTGTGGGTGGCAACTGACCGTTTTCAGGGAGTGTACGGAAAAACGCAGGCAGGCTCAAGCGTTTTCAGGGAGGGTGTCTGACGTCAGCTCCAGCCCCGATCAGCAGGATTCAATCACACTGGAAGAGTAAGTGCTGGGCTGCGCAGAGACTGCACAAACTGATTTTGAGCAGCTCTGCACACTTGCACAGTGAAAAAACACTCCCCCTTTAGGCGGCGATTATCTGATCGCAGGGCAGCAAAAAAATGCAGCCCAGCGATCAGATCTGAATGAGGCCCCCTAGTGAGGACTGTATTGTATTTTCTTTTAATGATTTATTATTATTACTACACAATATGTAGTTTATACTATATACTGCATGTACAGATGTAGGTATAGATTGTCATAAACTAAAAGGCGCTTATGTAGGCTGACAATATTATCCCTTTAACCTGGGTCACTCATGAATTACACAGGTTCTGTGGCTGCTTAAAACCGGGTGAAATGCAGGCTTGTAGTCAGCCAGCCACAGAACCTGTGTAATTCATGAGTGTCCCAGGTTAAAGGGATAATATGGTCAGCCTAGCTAATGACGGCACACGTGCAGCAGGCACACATGTAAAATGCAGTGTCATATTAACGCCATCTATCATGCAACATTATTATTCCATGCACGTCAAAGATTACTACAGGATGCGTTAATGCAAACTGGTTAACTACACAACATTCTCTTGAAGTTATGCTGCAATGAAAGTATATTTAAAGATGAAGAAATCATATGTGCCTAAACAAACCCCTTGAGATCTCCTCGTCTACTCTCTCCCAACATTAAATTCTTCAGTAATTGGCTATTCCATGTTATAATTTCTGGAGCCTTCTTACTATATATAGCACAATATCTGCCCATAGAACTGTCCTGGTGCAGACTAATCTCTAATAGAACAGTTATTTGTATGAATCATTTACAACAGTTTCATGTTCAGAGCAGAAAAGCTTCAAGGTGAAACTACAATCTAGTGTTTATTTTTTCAGTATTATTTTTACTAAAAACTACTGATTTTATGATGTATATATAAAAATGGATATATATTTACACGTTCACACTGCATTCCTATTCATTACAGAAAAACAGCGCTGTGATCTCTGTGGATAGAAAATGTTTTTATCACAGAGGACCCTGAGAATACTCTTCAAGACCTTGACATCTAGAGCATTGCCTAGCAACAGTTTCTCTCAGCAGAAATTCTGCTTCTGTTTCACAGCTTACATGAAAGACTTGAAAGAAGGTTCCATAGGTATCTTATATTTGATTTCAGGGTCCACAGAACTGTTTTATATAATACTTGTAAACTGTATTTAAAAAAAATTCTTAAAACAGTTTTTGTATGCAAAATACCTTGAATTTATCAGAGTTGTTTTTAAACCTGAATTAAGACATGGTCATGTTTCCAAGGTAAATCTGTGCATACAAATGCCTTAACCATCTAAAAGCACAGCGCAGCAAAATAATACATTGTGCTACAGTACTTAGTCAAGCATAAATGTAAAAGGCAAGAATATACATTTTTACATATACAGAAAAATATATACAAAGTACACACAGTATATATCTTGGTGCTACTGAGTAGATATAAGCTAAATTGCTATCAACCCTGTGTGACAGTAAATGACTAAAAGCTCCTTGCAACTATTATACGGTAACTATATAGTGTAAATCGGGTACTTGAAATAAGGTCGGGTACTTGAAATAAGGTCTCTTAGGCAGGTTTTCCGGTAAAACACAGTGTCATTACTGGCGTCAAACACTGGACATAGCATACACAGGCTTGGGCCTGGTCACACAGCACACAGGTACATAACTCAAAATGAACAAATTAAAGTAAATGTCTTAGCACTCCCCATGCTCAGCAGTCATTCTAGCGCAATGACTTCCGGCTACCATTCGCCATGCTCTCCTGGCACAGCCAACGTCCACTGTCCCTGGCACTATAAAACTGCAGCCTACCTTCTGGCCTCTAACAGGCATTAGTGCAATGTGCAGTGGATGGGAGTTTTAAACCCCTCTCCTGCTTCTGACTTCCTGCTGCCTCTGGGTGAACTGGAAAACCTGGACTTCTATTTTGTCCCTTGGAGCTGTGCAATCCAGAAAGCCCGGAATTCCACACGTCTACTGTAGGTGCAGTATGTGCAGGTTTTGTTTTCCTCTCCCTTGGAGGGAGCTGATCCCACAGAAATGTGGCCAATTGTGGTGAGACAAAAGCCCTCTCAATATATATAGGGCACTTACCAAATCCATAAGAAAAGTTCAGTAGGTAATTTCTTCAATATAGAGGTACATAGGTCTGGTCGACGTTTCGATCAATACAATGATCTTTTTCAAGACATTATTCAATTGTAGAAATGGGATAACCCCAGAGCAGCATAAGCAGCATGGACCCAGGTAGAGGTATTTATACCCTGTACTAATGGAGCTAGACCACTCCCTCTCTCTGTCCATACTTCTTGTTACACCAAATACAGAAAGTTGCACTAAAAGACCATAACAACACAATTTTAGTGTCATGACTGAGGTTTTTGTGAACCCGGTGTAGTGAAGTCTGTGCGGGCGACTGGAGGATTATGTGAATACTACCACTGACCTGGTTTGGAAATGCTGTGGACTCTGGGTTTCCTCCGGTGACTGGGAAGAGGAACCGCAGCAGAGATGGCCGAATCTAGGTTCTCCTCATGCAGGATTAGGTCGGCAGACAGGAGGCATGCTGAAGGTCTCCTGAAAGACAGAACTGGAAAGGCACTGATGAATCAGTGAAGAATACCAGGTATAATTGTGCTAAAGGGCACGGGGTGCTTGGAGACACTGAGGTGCTTGCGGACACTGAGGTGCTTGCGGACACTGAGGTGCTTGCGGACACTGAGGTGCTTGCGGACACTGAGGTTCTTGGAGACACTGAGGTACGTGGAGGCACTGAGGTGCGTGGAGGCACTGGGGTGCGTAGAGACACTGGGGTGCGTAGGGGTGCTGAGGCACGGAGGTGCTGGAAGCACGGAGATGCTGTGGCACGGAGGTACTGAGGCACGGAGGTGCTGTGGCACGGAGGTGCTGTGGCACGGAGGTGCTGGAAGCACGGAGGTACTGAGGCACGGAGGTACTGAGGCACTGAGGTGCTGAGGCACGGAGATGCTGAGTCACGGAGATGCTGAGGCACGAGGTACTGAGCCCTGGAGATCCCAACTACAACAGCAGTAAAACTGAAACACGACAGCTGTGGTTTTCAGGGGAGAACACGGAATTCAGTACTGTGCCTTTAAGACGAAACATTGCAGCTGTACCTTTACATTGAGACTCAGGGAAATGGTGAAATCAAATGGCAACACACAAGTAAACCAAACGGTAACAAGGGAGCAGAGTTTCCACAGGAACTTAGGTACAAAGGTTACCTTTAGGGAGCTCAGCTTAAGACCCACACAAGGCTGTATGTGACACAAGGAACTGGCCCAGATTCCAACTCAGCCTCCTGATTTATACTTCCTGGTCCTTGATGATTGGTGGGCAGGATTAGGTGATGTCACTGTCATGTGACTACTCTAGCCAAGGCTGTGATGTAGAATGAGGCCTAGCAGGCCAAGAGAACACTGAAGCCTGGACTTCTGCAAAACACAGGATGCTTGCTTTTAGATTACTGAATTCAGCCTCACACAGGAGATCACCACAGGTGGAGCTGATTACCTCTCAGGCAGAGAACTCAGGAAAACTCATAGTGCTGACAAGCTGTTTAACTCCGTGAGTGAAAAGACACAGGATCCAGGACAGATGGCAGGGGTAAGTCACCAAATATAAACCTACAGTCAGGATTGTGACAGTATCCCCCTCTTCAAGGGTGGACTCCGGACACCCATCTTGAATCTTAGAGGAACTTGATGAATAACTTGTACACAAAGCTTCTAAAAAGTGGAAACCAGAGGGTCCAGAACAAAACTTAAGCTGGATTCTTTAGAAGTCTTCCTGATCTTCATCTTCAGAACAGGTAGACCATCCATCATAGACAAGACTGGAATTTCCTTCATCCGAAAGGACTGAGGAATAAACTGTAGAAGGTTCCTCTCCTCGTTTTGTAGTGCGAGAAGATTGTGCTTTCGAAGCTAGCACTCCACTGAGGCTTAAATTAAATCTTGTTCTATAACGAGGACTTTTCATACAGAGACCTGTAGAGCTTTTTGGTGATTCTGGAACCTCTTCATGCATGGAAGCATAACAGGAAGGAACAGCACCTCCCAGGAAAGGAGTAGCATCATAAACTGGATCAAATTCAGAGTCTGAGTCCAAGTCTAACGGAAAATACGAATCTCCTTTAGATACACAGTTTGAAAATGACCTAGAAGTGCACTGTAACTTTAAATTCTTTGGCGGAGAACTTAGTATTGAGCTAGGAGAGACTCCTACATGACCAACCTGAATGGTCGGATTCCTACGGAAGGAGATACTTGGACTATCTTTGGCAGGCTTAGAGGATGAAACTGAAGAAAGCTTTGGCTGGACGAGTAGGACTGGATTGGATCCGAGGATACTTGAATTGGCTGGAGCCAAAGGAGACGGACCAGGCTGGTCCTGGAGTATTGCTGGACCGGCTGTAACCGGGACGGACTGACCAGGCAGAACCTGGAGTATTGCTGGACCGGCTGGAACCGGGACGGACTGACCAGGCGGAGCCTGGAGTATTGCTGGACCGGCTGGAACCGGGACGGACTGACCAGGCTGGGCCTGGAGTATTGCTGGACCGGCTGGAACCGGGACGGACTGACCAGGCAGGGCCTGGAATATTGCTGGACCGCCTGGAACCGGGACGGACTGACCAGGCAGGGCCTGGAGTATTGCTGGACCGGCTGGAACCGGGACGGGCTGAGCCCTCTCTTCACGGGGCTGGGCTGAGGCAAGAGCCCCCACTTCACGGGGCTGGGCTGAGGCAAGAGCCCCCACTTCACGGGGCTGGGCTGAGGCAAGAGCCCCCACTTCACGGGGCTGGGCTGAGGCAAGAGCCCCCTCTTCACGGGGCTGGGCTGAGGCAAGAGCCCCCTCTTCACGGGGCTGGGCTGAGGCAAGAGCCCCCTCTTCACGGGGCTGGGCAGCACTCTGTAGAATCTCTGGCTGGGCAGCACTCTGTAGAATCTCTGGCTGGGCAGCACTCTGTAGAATCTCTGGCTGGGCAGCACTCTGTAGAATCTCTGGCTGGGCAGCACTCTGTAGAATCTCTGGCTGGGCAGCACTCTGTAGAATCTCTGGCTGGGCAGCACTCTGTAGACTCACTGGCTGGGCAGCACTCTGTAGACTCACTGGCTGGGCAGCACTCTGTAGACTCACTGGCTGGGCAGCACTCTGTAGACTCACTGGCTGGGCAGCACTCTGTAGACTCACTGGCTGGGCAGCACTCTGTAGACTCACTGGCTGGGCAGCACTCTGTAGACTCACTGGCTGGGCAGCACTCTGTAGACTCACTGGCTGGGCAGCACTCTGAAGACTCTCTGGGGCTGGACGCTCTGAAGACGCCCCTCCTGGGGCTGGACGCTCTGAAGACGCCCCTCCTGGGGCTGGACGCTCTGAAGACGCCCCTCCTGGGGCTGGACGCTCTGAAGACGCCCCTCCTGGGTCTGTGGACACGGACTCCTCTGTGACTGTAAATGGCTTGAACATTCTTCTCTGGACACCCAACTTGGGATAAGGTCTTTTAACCACCGGACCCCAGTCATAAATTTGAGTCTCTCTCAGAAGAGTAGCCTTCTTGATACCCCCGTCAGCAGCAGAAGGATCGGATACTGTGGATGACTTGTAAACATGAGCACTATGATACT
Organism: Pseudophryne corroboree; assembly: GCF_028390025.1. Lineage (NCBI taxonomy): Eukaryota > Metazoa > Chordata > Amphibia > Anura > Myobatrachidae > Pseudophryne > Pseudophryne corroboree. Next base: position 603,030,075 of record NC_086447.1, read on the forward strand.
GAGATTTGTCACTATTACCTGGCTTGCGAAGAATGCAGTCTTTAACAAAATGACCAGAATTTCCACAGTAAAGACAGAGATGTAGCTCCTTACGCCGCTGACGTTCAGCTTCAGAGAGCTTGGGCCGTGGATAGCTCTGATGAAAAACTTTCCCTTGCGCAGAGGAAGAGACTCTATTAACTGGATGGGACAAAACAGGATCAACAACGTTGGTAGTATTCCTGAGGAGATCAGGCATCACAGAGAGAATACTAGGCAAAAGTTCTTGTAACTGTAGTAACATCTGGTAGAAAATCTGCAGTTGGTCAGGAGTCTTAGAGCAGAAGGTCATAGAATCTCTGGAGGACGAATTCCGCTGCAGACACTGTGCCAATCGACGCTGAGTCGACTCCAGACCTTCCAAGCGTCCTGCAATATTGCTTAGGAGGTCATGCGTCAGACTAACACTTTCGGCCGGGTCCATGTGGCCAGTTCCTACTGTCATGACTGAGGTTTTTGTGAACCCGGTGTAGTGAAGTCTGTGCGGGCGACTGGAGGATTATGTGAATACTACTACTGACCTGGTTTGGAAATGCTGTGGACTCTGGGTTTCCTCCGGTGACTGGGAAGAGGAACCGCAGCAGAGATGGCCGAATCTAGGTTCTCCTCATGCAGGATTAGGTCGGCAGACAGGAGGCATGCTGAAGGTCTCCTGAAAGACAGAACTGGAAAGGCACTGATGAATCAGTGAAGAATACCAGGTATAATTGTGCTAAAGGGCACGGGGTGCTTGGAGACACTGAGGTGCTTGCGGACACTGAGGTGCTTGCGGACACTGAGGTGCTTGCGGACACTGAGGTGCTTGGAGACACTGAGGTACGTGGAGGCACTGAGGTGCGTGGAGGCACTGGGGTGCGTAGAGACACTGGGGTGCGTAGGGGTGCTGAGGCACGGAGGTGCTGGAAGCACGGAGATGCTGTGGCACGGAGGTACTGAGGCACGGAGGTGCTGTGGCACGGAGGTGCTGTGGCACGGAGGTGCTGGAAGCACGGAGGTACTGAGGCACGGAGGTACTGAGGCACTGAGGTGCTGAGGCACGGAGATGCTGAGTCACGGAGATGCTGAGGCACGAGGTACTGAGCCCTGGAGATCCCAACTACAACAGCAGTAAAACTGAAACACGACAGCTGTGGTTTTCAGGGGAGAACACGGAATTCAGTACTGTGCCTTTAAGACGAAACATTGCAGCTGTACCTTTACATTGAGACTCAGGGAAATGGTGAAATCAAATGGCAACACACAAGTAAACCAAACGGTAACAAGGGAGCAGAGTTTCCACAGGAACTTAGGTACAAAGGTTACCTTTAGGGAGCTCAGCTTAAGACCCACACAAGGCTGTATGTGACACAAGGAACTGGCCCAGATTCCAACTCAGCCTCCTGATTTATACTTCCTGGTCCTTGATGATTGGTGGGCAGGATTAGGTGATGTCACTGTCATGTGACTACTCTAGCCAAGGCTGTGATGTAGAATGAGGCCTAGCAGGCCAAGAGAACACTGAAGCCTGGACTTCTGCAAAACACAGGATGCTTGCTTTTAGATTACTGAATTCAGCCTCACACAGGAGATCACCACAGGTGGAGCTGATTACCTCTCAGGCAGAGAACTCAGGAAAACTCATAGTGCTGACAAGCTGTTTAACTCCGTGAGTGAAAAGACACAGGATCCAGGACAGATGGCAGGGGTAAGTCACCAAATATAAACCTACAGTCAGGATTGTGACATTTAGCAGCCAAAAATATTCTCAGAGGAACACTGGAGCGATGAATAGGGACTGAACCAGATTATATACTCAAATACTGAAAATATATGTATGAAAATACTGAAAATATATGTATGAAATTGTGTATGTGCCACCGGACCGGAAGTAGTATATGTCCCGCACTGTGGAAGGCATACCGGAAACAGAAGTCATGGCGGTGGAATGCAGACCAGAAGTGACTACCTGCAAACTCTGGTCAATGCACAAAGTAAATAGTAACTGGTGCTCATGGAATAGAGTCCCCGGCTCGACCTGGCTAAATAGTTCCACTGTATATCATATATTTACATTGTACCATTCATTTATAGCGAATTAGCTATAAAGCTAAAGTAATTTTTCACCATAAAACAGGGAATAACTGCTCTACATGGGTCCATAATAGCCCAGAAACAACTTTTATTCATAAAATATAACTTTTAATTAGAAATTTAAAATAGACAAAGTGAAGTCAGGAGATTAATCTCATATTAGGGGCATCATCTATCATGACCCCACATGTATCACCAAGTCACAAATTAATAAAAAAGGAGATTTATGGTAGACTTACCATTGTTAAATCTCTTTCTGTGAGGTACACTGGATTCAACAGGGAATAACAATGGGGTGTAGAGTTGGATCTTGATCCGAGGCACCAACAGCCTCCTCTATAGCCCCGCCTCCAGGCACTGGAGCTCAGTTTTGTTAACCAGTCCAATGCAGTAGCAGGTAAGAGAGATGGTAGATGTTAGTCACATAGAATCACATTCTCACGACAGAAGGGACTAGCGGATAAAGCCATACAAAACCCAAAGAAGCTAAGTGCATCAGGGTGGGCGCCCTGTGGAATACAGTGTACCTCGCAGAAAGAGATTTAACAATGGTAAGTCTACCATAAATCTCCTTTTCTACAGTGGGGTACACTGGTATTCCACAGGGAATAACATTGGGGTTGTCCTAAAGCAGTTCCTCATGGGAGGGGATGCACTGTAGCAGACACAAGAACCCGGCATACAAAGGAAGCATCCTGGGAGGCGGAAGTATCAAAGGCATAGAACCTGATGAACATGTTCACAGAGGACCATGTAGCCGCCTTGCACAAATGTTCAGCGGATCCGCCACGGTGGGCCTCCCAAGAAGGTCCAACCAACCAAGTATAATGGGCCTTGATAGCAGCAGGAGCTGGGAGCCCAGTCTGCGCATAAGCTTGTGCAATGACCATTCTAATCCATCTGGCCAAGGTTTGCTTATTCGCAGGCCAACCACGTTTGTGAAAACCAAAAAGTACAAGAGGGAATCTGACCTCCTGATGGAGGCAGTCCTCTCCACATCAACACGGAGAGCCCGTACCACAGCCAAAGATTCTTCTTTGGAAGATAGACCAGAAGAGGTGAAGGTCGGAACCACATTCTCCTGGTTAAGGTGAAAGGATGATACCACCTTAGGCAAATAACCAGGGCGAGTTTGAACAGCCCGGTCACGGTGAAAAATCAGAAAGGGTAGATGACAGGACAAATCGCCTAAGTCCGACACCCTCCTAGCAGAGGCAATAGCTAACAGAAATACGACCTTAAGCGTAAGGCATTTAAGGTCCACAGACTCAAGAGGCTCAAATGGAGACTCTTGCAGGGCATTCAAGTCAACAGACAGATCTCATGGAGCCACAGGAGGGACATAGGGAGGCTGAATCCATAAGACACCATGAGTGAAAGTGTGAACGTCAGGAAGAGACGCAATTTTTCTCTGAAACCACACCGACAAGGCAGATATATCAACCTTGAGGGAGGCCAGACGAAGGCCCAAGTCTAGGCCTTGCGGTAGAAAAGCCAATAGTCTGGAAGTTTTGAAAGTATATGCATCATAAGTCTTAGCAGCACACCAAGTGAAGTAAGAATTCCAGACCCTGTAATAAATCCGAGCCGAAGCTGGTTTACGGGCTTTCAACATAGTGTGAATGACCGCCTCAGAGAATCCTTTTGCTCTCAGGAGTGATGCTTCAAAAGCCACGCCGTCAAGCCAGTCTGGCAAGGTCCGGGTAGACACAAGGGCCCTGAACGAAGAGGTCTGGGCGTTGAGGAAGTAGAAGAGGACGCTCTATCGAGAGACCTTGTAGGTCTGAGAACCAATGCTGTCTGGGCCATACTGGAGCGACTAGAAGTAGTATTCCTACTTCTTGCTTGAACTTCCGTATTACCCTGGGCAGGAGTGACACTGGAGGGAACACGTATGGCAGCCGAAAGTTCCATGGAATTGCCAGTGCGTCCACGAACGCTGCTTGAGGATCCCTTGTCCTTGCTCCAAAGACCGGAACCTTGTGATTGTGTCGAGATGCCATCAGATGCCGTAGGCCCCACTTGTCCTCTAGGAGTTGAAAGACTTCTGGATGAAGACTTTACTCTCCAGCGTGTACATCCTGACGACTGAGGAAGTCTGCTTCCCAGTTGAGGACTCCTGGAATGAACACTGCCAACATGGCTGGTAGATGGCGTTCCACCCATTGGAGGATTTTTGACACTTCCATCATTGCCATGCGGCTTTGCGTGCCACCTTGATGATTTATGTACGCCAACGTGGTGGCGTTGTCTGATTGTACTTGAACAGGCCTGTTCTGTACCAAAGGCAAGGCCAGTGTCAACGCATTGAACACTGCCCGCAATTCCAGAAGGTTATTGGGAGGAGAGATTCCTCCCTGGTCCACCGACCCTGGTGAGAGTGTTGCTCCAACACCGCGCCCCAACCTCGAAGACTGGCATCCATTGTCAGAAGGACCCAGTTGGAGATCCAGAAGGGACGGCCCCTGCTCAACTATTGGTCCTGTAGCCCCCAGCTCAGTGACAGACGAACCTCCGTAGTCAAGGAGATCATTTGAGATCTGATCCAATGAGGCAGGCCCTCCCATTTGGAAAGGATTAACCTCTTTTAGAACCTTCTCCGGAGACAGAAACAGTCTTTGGCTGTGTGTGTCCAGCATCGCCCCCAGGTGCACCATGCTCCGAGCAGGGACCAGCGAGGACTTCTTCCAACTGATTAGCCACCTGTGGGCTTGAGGGAAGTTGACGACATCTCCAGATGACTGAGGAGGACAGAATCAGCCAGTCGTCCAGATATGGCAGGATTCTGATTCCTTGATGACGGAGAAAAGCCATCATCACGGCCATTACCTTGGTGAAAATCTGAGGCGCCATGGCCAGTCCAAATGGCAGAGCCTGGAATTGAAAATGAAGGTTGCCAATAGCAAACCACAGATATGCTGATGCAAAATAGCAATAGGTATGTGCAGGTAAGCATCCTGTATGTCCAGGGATACCATATAGTCCTCGGGTTCCATGGCCTGCACAATAGAGCGCAGAGATTCCATACGGAATTTGGATACTCTCACAAACTTGTTCAATGATTTGAGGTTGAGTATAGGCCGGAAAGACCCATTCTGTTTCGGAACTAGAAACATGGTCAAATAGTATCCACTGCCTCTCTGGGACTATTTACAGGAGGGATTGTACAACCAGGTGCAGAGCTTTCGCTTTCAACGGATCTGAGGGGATAACCGTTGAACAGAACTGGCGAGGGGGACGTCTCTTGAAAGAGATTGCGTACCCGTGAGAGACAACTTCCCATACCCAGGCATCTGAAGTGGTCTTTAACCAGACCTAGGTGAACTGCAGAAGTTGGCCTCCCACCCTGGGGTCCCCCAGGGGTAGGCCCACCCCATCATGCAGCAGGCTTGTCTTGTTTGGAAGCAGGCTGACGGGCGGCCCAGGATTGTGGGTTTTGGAAGTACGAGCCTGTCTCGGGTACGCCTAACCTTTTCCTTTACTTGGAGGTCGAAAGGAATGAAAAGTGGTACTCTTGGGGGTGTGGCTTGCCAACTAATCCAGGCAGACATGTGGAATTGGGGCTCCTGCCTTGAACGCCCCAATATTCCTCTCCTGCTGCCTCTGCTTGGTCCTGGGGTGCCCTCCCTACTTATCAGGGTCCCCCTGCACTGGGTGTTGAGGTCCACAGAGCCGACAGACGCCTCCTGCTTCTGTGCGGGATGCGGCCCAGCAGCCCGGGAGAAGCCGGGACCTAGATTTCCTGAGGGAGGCGGATCATCGATCGAAATCCGGGCTGCGGACACCCCTCCCTCCTCTGCGCTGACACTGCTGCAGGAGTCTCCTACCTTTGTGGAGGTGAGTGCAGCTCGCAGCTCCGTCCCTCCGTGAGACTCCCGCTACTGACCGCGGGTTGAGGAGAGACCCGCTGACGATCTCCACCGCTGACCGGCGCCTGACCGGTGGATCCCTCTGTGGCATCTTGGTGCGCGCCGGGACTTGCTCGTCAGTGCGGCTGGCGGGTCCCCGTAGCACGGCGCCTCTGTACTGGACAAGGGGCTCTCTGGGCTGGCTGCCGGGAGTACTGTAGATCGTGTGTGTGCAGGGCTGTGACAGCCTATTCTACTACTGTCCCTGATTGTGCTTTGAATAGTGCTGCTTCTGGGCTGATTGGGGCTGAGCTGGCTGCCATCGGGGAAGTTGGGGAATGTGCTGGACTGCCTGCAGCCTCCTGTGTTTAACCTGGGGTGAGCACCCCCTGAGAGTGATTTATTGCCATATGCTCTATCCTGGCTCATATTGTGTTCCTGCTTGAGCCCCTGCTTACACTGCTTGCACTTGGAGGTTGTTGTGGGGCACCCCAGTCTCTGGCTGGTCCGTGACCGGGGCCCACCGCATCCTGGCCCCTACTGGGCGATTCCTAGAGATCCCTGATGCGCTATACAACGGGAGGTGTCGGAAAGTAGACGCGGCAGCCTCAACTCTGTATTGCAGCCGCCTATGAATCCCCGCTCCCTCTCGCCACTGTCGGATGTCCCACCACTTTAAGTTCCAGTGTCCTGACCCTGGGACGATCCCCTGGGCTGTGCTCTGACTACGCTGTTGTGGCTCCTCTGATTGACAGCGATAATTGTTTCCCACAGCTGCGCTATATTCTCTTCGTCCTTGCCACTGCCACGGTCTGGCCCTGGTGCTCCTCGTGGCCGTGATGGTATCTGGATGAATAGCACCCCATGGTCGGCCTGACCGCCTCATAACTTTCCTGTGTCAACTACCACTCTCTACCTCCCTACTCCTCTCCCCTTTATATTGCATCTTTACCGGAGAAGATAGACCTCTCCCCTCCTCGCTTTCATTATGTCACAAAGGAACAAGAAGGCTCCCCAAGCACCCACAAATTCTTTGGCGGCAAGACTAAGGGTTCCCAGAGCCAGGCACACTCTCCGGAGTCTCCTTCATCCCCGCGATCTTCGGAGCTGGGTATTGACCCTCAGATACAGGCAGTGATGTCTGGCCTCTTGGAGGGCGTGCAAACAGCTTTCAAACAGGAATTATCCAAAGCGGTCCTGGATTTCAAATCAGAGATTGCCTCGCTTGGTAATCGTACAGATGCCTTGGAAACTAAGACCGACGATTTATGCCGCTCGCTACTGCGCCTAGAAAACGAGCTCTCAAGGCTCCACGCCGAAGTGGAGACCCTGAAGGAGCGCCAAGAAGACCAAGAGAACTGGTCCCCTCGCAATAATGTGCGGATACGTAATGTGGCGGAATCAATTTAGAGCTCTATGTTGCCCTCCTTTTTGAAAGACCTTTTCCAGCATTTGGTCCTGGATCTATCTGATGAAGATTGCCTCTTTGACAGGGCACACAGGGCCTTGCGGGCTAAACCATCGACATCCCAGCCTCCTCGGGACATTATAGCCCGTCTCTATTATTACCGCTCGAAGGAACAAATAATTGCTTCCTTCCGGGACTCCACTGACATAGTCTTCCGAGGCATGCAGTTGCAGATTTACCAAGACCTGACGCCCTTGACCATTCAGAAACGACGGGACCTCCAACCGATTACTAGGCTTCTACGTCAACACCAAATTTGATATCGCTGGGGATTCCCCTTCCAATTGCAGCTCTCTTGTAAAGGCACCAATTATGCAATTAAAACCCTGCCACAAGGGCAAGAACTGCTTCACAAGCTTGATCTTCTCCCAGAATCATCGTCCGCTTCTGTTGACCCATCTGCTTCCCCGAAGTCACAACGACCCCGTCCGCCCCAACCGGACTGGACGAGAGTGTCTCGTCATGGGGACGAAGATGGTACTCCCCCCTGATCTCCCACCCTTTGCTCTCCCATTGTTCTCATTGTGCAATTGCATCTATGTGCTGGAGGCTCCCCCCTGGACTAGACTGTTCGTCCTTTATTCTCCGGTCCTCCTTGTTTTTTTTAATGATTGACTTGATATAATGCTGTTAATGTTATATATCTAATGACAATAGATTTTTTTGAAAGCTGAGGGCCCTCCTCAGAGCGGGTTAACCTGGTCCCTGCTCTGTGGACCCCCTTGGTTTATTTCAGGCACTATGTATGATGGCCCTATAGATGCCTCATCCGTTATGTCTATAACTGTTCACTTTGCCTCTAGGTTTCTGGTCAATAGTTGACTGGTCGTTTTGCGGTTTGGTCCTTTGGGACTTGGCCTACTGTACGGACCACATGCTGTTGCTTTTCTACTTCCTTTGATGTTCCCCCTCCCCTCTCCTTCCTTTCCAATTCTCCCCCCCCCCCCCTTTTTTTTTTTTTGCCCTCTCTTTTTCCCTTCTCCCTCCCCTTTCCCTCCCTTCCTGACACAGGTTTTGTCTTCATGTTGCATACTTCTTTGGCCTCGCCCATTTTGTTCTCGGTCAGGCCGCCAACCTGATGTGTTGGTGCGTGCCCTTACCCCCATGCTCCCCTTTTTGAATACTCTATTGATTGTATTTTTCCTTTGTTTGGCGGCCCTGTTACGGGCCCCATTGTTACAGGGTTTCTGCCCGAGTGGGCTTTTTCTTCTCTCTTCTTGCTCTTCCTTGTTTTCTTTCTGTGGCCTTCCTTTTCCCTCAATTCCTTTTTCTCCCATTGTCCTTGTGGTGGGTTCCGGGTATCCATTTTACTTGCCATCGTTCTTTCCTGGGTAGCTTGGCCCCGGGAGGCCTTTGTTTTTGTACCCCCTTTTTTATGATTTTAAATGAGCTATTGATTCTCAGGCCACAATGCCCCTAAAGATATTATCTGTTAATGTAAACGGCCTCAACTCCCCGAAAAAAACGGACGGTGCTCCTGAGTGCCTGTAGACGTGAGAAAGCTGATGTAGTTTTTCTCCAAGAAACTCACCTTACGGGCTCCCACACGCAACTCCGTGGTAAGCAATTTACACAAACTTTCTTCGCCTCAGCGGATTGTAAAAAACGTGGGGTTTCAATTTTAATTAATCGTCACATTCCATTCACACATAGTAAAACTGTGGCGGATCCAGACGGTCGATACTTGATGGTTATTGGTACACTCCGTTCTGAAATCCTGACACTTATCTCTGTATATGCTCCTAACCAAGATCAACCTCAGTTTTTCCACTCCCTTTTCCGTCACATTGGTAAAGTTGCACAGGGTCACATCGTATTGGGTGGGGATTTTAACACTATTCTTGACCCCTTATTAGATAAAACTGCCCCCCCCCCTGCCTCTAGAGCTTCACGCACGCTCACAGCCTCCCTTAAATCTCACGATCTCCGAGACTCATGGCGTCTATGCTACTCGGTCTCCAGAGACTATACCCACTATTCAGCCCCGCACCAACACTACACTCGGATTGATATGCTACACATCTCTTCCTCCATTGCCTCTAGAATTACTGATGTGGTAATAACCCCTTTCACTTGGACTGACCATTCTGGTGTTTATATTTTCATAGATCTATATCATTCCGCACACACTGTTTGTACATGGCGATTCGATGAATCCATGTTGCTTAACCCGTCAGTTTCCGCAGAAATACAACTGGCGATAGAACAATACTTTACTGAGAATACCACACCTGACATCTCTTCTGGTATTATTTGGGAGGCTCATAAGGCCACCTTGAGGGGTCTTCTTATGGCACGGACCTCCTCGCTTCGCAAAAAAGCGATGCAGGAGATACACTTGCTAGAATCGCAAATTGCTACCCTAGCCACCCAACATAAGCTAAATTCCTGCCCTGCTTTGCTTGCACAATTGACTAACTTGCAAGGCCAATTGAATGCGCTTTTGTCTGGTCGTGCGGCTCTCATTCTCCGTAAATTAAATCAGTTCTATGATAAAGCGGACAAACTCGATTCCCTACTGGCGAATAAACTGCGATGTAAGCAAGCGAGTGGCGCAATTGACAAATTGTACTCCCGAATCTTGGGGGATCTCACTTACGACCCTAAACAAATGGTCGAGGAGTTTAGGGACTACTATAGCTCTCTTTATAACTTGCCGATCCCAACGCACTCCCCTCCCCTCGACCCAGGGAGACTATGTTCCTACCTGTCCTCGACCCCTCTCCCTGGCATTTCCGCAGCCCAATTAAATAAACTGAACCAGGATATCTCAGTAGAGGAGACGTTAACAGCCGTGAAATCTATGCGGCCCTCGGCTGCCCCCGGCCCTGACGGTTTCACGGCACACTATTACAAACACTTTGCTAAAGTATTAGCCCCTCACCTTACCGCCCTCTTTAACCAGATCTTGGGTGGCGCATCCTTTGCTCCGGCAACCACTCAAGCTGATATTGTTGTGATCCCAAAACCTGACAGAGACCCCACCCAGTGTGGCAATTATAGGCCTATCTCACTACTCAATGTTGATTTGAAAATTTACGCCAAAATCCTAGCCTCCCTTCTTTCTACATTGGTACATCCCGATCAGGTCAGATTTATTCCAGGCCGGCAGGCCTCTGATAACACTAGAAGGGCCATCGATATTATCCACTCTATCCATCGTCAAAAGTCCTTTTCCCTGTTATTAGCCTTGGACGCAGAGAAGGCGTTTGATCGCATTTCGTGGCCTTTTGCCTTCTCCGTTCTTCAACGCATGGGCTTTTCCGGTAAGCTTTATGATGGTGTCTCGGCATTGTATCGCAACTCCTCAGCGCGGGTCTCTGTCAATGGGGTCACTTATTCAAGTTTTGCGATATCTAATGGGACCAGGCAGGGATGCTCACTCTCGCCCTTGATTTTTGCCCTCGTCATGGAGCCTTTAGCGGCCAGGGTTCGTCTCAACCCAAATATCAAAGGGGTTCAAATCGACCATACGGAACACAAAATTGCACTTTATGCTGACGATGTATTGGTTTCCCTTACAAATCCAACATCGTCACTCTCTCCTCACCTCTCTGAGATAGACCTATATTCACAATACTCTGGATATAAGATTAATACTACTAAAACAGAAGTACTTGACTTTTATATTACTTCTGCGTCTAGGACGCAACTTGAAGCAACATAACCATTCTCCTGGCATAACCATAAAATGAAATACCTCGGAATTTACCTTACCCACAGACACCACCAACTTTTTCAAGTGGACTTCCCACGACTTTTGGACCAAATTCGTTCGGACCTCCAAACTTGGTCCTCCTATTTCATTTCATGGATTGGACGTGCCAATTCTGTAAAGATGAATGTCCTTCCTAGGATTATATACCTTTTCCAAACGCTCCCGATCTATATTCCCCCCTATGTCTTTAAATTCTTGCAGCATCAAACTTCCCGTTTCGTTTGGGCCAATAAACACCCTAGAATTAAACTGTCATTGTTACAACGGCCTTCTTGGTGCGGAGGCTTAGGCATACCCAATTTTAAACACTATTACTATGCGGCTCATATAGCCTCCTGTGTTCAGTGGTGTGGTTTTGGGACGGACAAGGTTTGGATAACTATTGAAGCCGGTGAGCTAGGACTCTCCACACTTTCTTCCCTCCTATGGCTTCCGAGATCCGCCCGTCCCCGTGCCACCTCACTTCACCCAGTGGTGGCCCGCTCTCTGTGTATTTGGGATCTCGTGCTGAGGAAACTACAATTGGCCCCTAACCCTTCCCCCCTTATACCTCTGTTCCATAACCCAGCCTTCCCTCTGGGAATGGTTAAATCTGCTTCTTCACTCTGGAAACAGGGGAACATTTACTTTCTCAATGACATCACCTCTAGTACACCTTTTCCTTTGTTTACCCAGATTCAGACACAATACTCTCTCCCTGATAGTGAATTTTTTCGATACCTCCAACTTAGACACTTCCACTCCGGGGTTCATTCCACTCTCTCTTCTAGGCCTCTCACCACTCTTGAAAATATATGTCTGAGACGCTCTTCTACGAAAGGTCTTATCTCTGACCTCTATGCTTTGCTATTGCAGGGCTCTGCCGCACCCAAAGATAACAGAGAGTTGGCCTGGGAGAGAGATCTGGGTGTCACTTTGGATGAGGAGGAATGGGGAGAAATGTGGAGTAATGCGTCCTCCAGTTCTGTTTTCGGATAAAGGAAAATGTATATAAATTATTATACCGTTGGTACTATGTACCTTCTCGTTTAAAGGCGATGTACCCCGATGTTACAGACAATTGTTGGAGGGGTTCCACCGCACAGGGGACATACATGCATATATGGTGGATTTGCCTGAAGTTAGTACCTTTATGGAAAGACGTTGTTAGACTTCTCTCGTGCCTATTCGCTGTCCCAATCCCCCTTGACCCTAAATACTTCCTACTGCCTCTAGACCTCTCGACCCTAACTAAACATCAGAACAAGCTATTGCGTCATGTGGCTACTGCTACGACATGCCAAATAGCGAAAGCCTGGAAATCTCCCACTTCATCCCTGCAATCCGTTATCTCTTACATTTGGTATGTGTATAAGATGGAATATATGACCAGTTTTATCAGGCAATCTACTGGGGCATTTGAAAAAGTCTGGACACCCTGGCTAGCTTCTCAAAATGCCCCCTCCCCATTCTGTAGCTAATTAAGTTACCTTCCCTTCTTTTTGTGTTGACTGCCTGGACCCCGCCACTCGGACCCCTCTCCTCTCTATTTCTCTCTTTGTTCTCGACCTTGTTCTTTTTTTCTCCCTGTCTCTTTTCTTTCCGCTCTCTCACTCCCCTAGGCGGGTTGGCCACACCATGGGCCTGAGGGACTCTCTACTCTCTTACACTGTTCCTGTCATCTTGCTTAAATAAGAAACAAAAAAAAAGATTTACTCAATTGTTTGCTAGATTATCCCCTTTCTGGGTTTATATGTGTACCGTAATTGTTACTGTTCGTGTACAACATTCTGATTTGGTGTTTCACTGTAAATCGACTAATAAAACTTTACTTAAAAAAAAAAAAAAGAAAAGTGGTACTCTTAGCCTTCGAAGCAGAAGGATTAGTACTTGGGAGATACTCAGTCTTGGCCGTCGCCAAGTCAGTCACAATCTTATTCAGTTCTTCCCCAAACAGGATGTCTCCCTTGAAAGGGAGTACCTCCAAGGTCATTTTAGAGTCCTGGTCCACTTTCCAGGACCTCAACCACAGAATCTGGTGAGCCAGGATAGACGTAGTAGAAGCCTTGGCCGCCATGACCCCTGCATCAAAGGCCGCCTCCTGAATATAGTGAGAGGCTGTGGTAATATATGACAGATATTGTCTGGCAGTGTCAGAAAAATCCTGAGGTAGCTCATCCTCAATTGCCTGAACCCATGCTTCAATTCCTTTTGCTGCCCAAGAGGCAGCCATAGTGGATCTATGTACAGCACCAGTAAGAGTGCAATAGACTTCAGGCATCCCTCCACACGCTTATCTGTCGGTTCCTTCAGTGAGGTGACAGTGGTGACAGGCAGAGTTAGAGGACACCACAAGACGGGTGACATGAGACTCCACCGGCGGTGGAGTTTCCCACTTGTTGCTCAACTCCGCAAGGATAGGATAACGAGCTGGCATGTTTTTAGACAGGGAAAACTTATTTCCTGGAGATGACCAGCAACCTTCTGACGTTTAAACTTATCAGGTTTCTTAGATGTAACAGGAGGCTCAATGTCATCTTCAATTTGGAGAATCAGCTTGATAGCCAGCACAAGGACAGGAACATCAACCTGGGTTGCAGATTCCTCATCAGAAGCAACTGTATCAGTGTCTGACGGATCAGTATATTCCCCATCTTCATCGGAAGAATTATCAAAAAAATGAGTGGCTTGTGAGGAAGAAATGGCCCGCTTAGAGGACCCCTTGGCCCCATAGGGACATGGGGTGGACTTTGTCTAACCAAAGTCTGATTTAATTGCTATAATTGGGTAGACAAAGTATCCGCCCATGGTGGATTAACTACAGGGACAATATGTTTAATGGCACGTGAGAAGCGTTACAAGCGTAGTCAGCATATTTGAAAAAGCTGCCCAAGGTGGGTCTTGATTGACCACAGGTGCCACAGACGGACAGGGAGATGTATGAACCCCAGTGCCTGAACCAGCAGCTAACACTTCCCCCACTGGGGAATCCGTGACGACAGCACTGCATGATGCAGGAGCGTCCGCGGATGTCTCACCCTGTGTAGCAGACATCATGTGGGATGTAGCCTTAGGATGTAATAGTACAATATAGCCAGACAAATACAAAAACCAGCAAATAATCCCCTGTGTTTTGTGACAGTAAATACAGAGCACAAACAGAGGATATAACTGGTGTGGGGTGACTGAAAAACACAGTGAGAAATACAAACAGTATACCCTGTGTAGCACTATATATTATATGAGACCCTGATGCACCTAGTTCCCCAGGGTACAGAATATAGTGTTAGCAAACGTGTGATACACAAGAGTGGAAGCCACACAGCAGCTATAGGCACACTCAGTCACAGGTACAATGCAGAAATGATCACATATAAACAATAAAACTGCACTGGACTAGAATCGCATATACAGTAGTTATATACAGCTGTGCTCATAAATTTACATACCCTAGCAGAATTTGTGATTTTCTGGCCATTTGTCATAGAATATGAATGATAACTCACAAACTTTTCTTTCACTCATGGTTAGTGGTTGGGTGAAGCCATTTATTATCAAACAACTGTGTTTACTCTTTTTAAATCATAATGACAACAGAAACTACCCAAATGACCCTGATCAAAAGTTAACATACCCCAGTTCTTAATACCAGGTATTGCCCCCTTTAACATCAATGACAGCTTGAAGTCTTTTGTGGTAGTTGTGGATTAGGTTCTTTATTTTCTCAGATGGTAAAGCAGCCCATTCTTCTTGGCAAAAAGCCTCCAGTTCCTGTAAATTCTTGGGCTGTCTTGCATGAACTGCACGTTTGAGATCTCCCCAGAGTGGCTCAATGATATTGAGGTCAGGAGACTGAGATGGCCACTCCAGAACCTTCATTTTATTCTGCTGTAGCCAATGACAGGTTGACTTGGCCTTGTGTTTTGGATCATTGTCATGTTGGAACATCCAAGTACGTCCCATGCGCAGCTTCCGGGCTGATGAGTGCAAATATTCCTCGAGTATTTTCTGATAACATGCTGCATTCATCTTGCCATCAATTTTGACCAAGTTTCCAGTGCCTTTGTAGCTCACACATTTCCAAAACATCAGCGATCCTCCTCTGTGTTTCACAGTAGGAATGGTGTACCTTTCATCATAGGCTTTGTTGACTCCTCTCCAAATGTAACGTTTATGGTTGTGGCCAAAAAGTTACATTTTGGTCTCATCACTCCAAATGAAGTTATTTATGGATTTTTCTTTGCATCCCGAACAAATTTCCTGGCAATTGTGGCTGAAATTGTTGTTGGTCTACCTGACCGTGATTTGGTGTCCACAGAATCCCTCATTTTCCACTTCTTAATTAGAGTTTGAACACTGCTGATTGGCATTCTCAATTGCTTGGATATCTTTTTATATCCCTTTCCTGTTTTATACAGTTCAATTACCTTTTCCCGCAGATCCTTTGACAATTTGTTTGCTTTCCCCATGACTCAGAATCCAGACACGTCAGTGCAGCACTGGACGAAAGATGCAAGAGCCTTTCAGGAGTCCAGAAACTCACTGACCTTTTATACACACACACTGATTACAAGCAAACAGATCACAGGTGAGGATGGTTACCTTTAGTAGCCATTCAAATCCATTTGTGTCAACTTGTGTACATGTTATCAGGCCAAAATCTCCAGGGTATGTAAACTTTTGATCAGGGTCATTTGGGTAGTTTCTGTTGTCATTATGATTTAAAAAGAGTGAACACAGTTGTTTGACAATAAATGGCTTCACCCAACCACTAACCATGAGTGAAAGAAAAGTTTGTGAGTTATCATTCATATTCTCTGACAAATGGCCAGAAAATTCTGCTAGGGTATGTAAATTTATGAGCACAACTGTATGTATACAGATATAACAATGTACAGTAAACACTGGATGTATATCACAGAATACCTGTACTAAATATTCAGATAGCAGTACACTTGTTCTTAACCAACACTGTCTAAAATGACATGTAGACTACTTACGTGCCTGTAAATGCACAGCACTGATGATACAGGCGGATTTACAGAGGAGACAGTGCCTAGCAGTCCCGAAGATCAGCCCAGCTATGTAATGGCACCAAACTCTCTTCAGGGAGTGAGAGAGATGCAGCTCCAGGGCGGGAACACCAGCAGATGGCGCCCGGAGCTGGGGGAGGGGCTACAGGTCAGCGCCTTATCCCCTCTGCTGGACTTCACCACCGGGCACTGTGGAGCCTTTTGCAAATGGATTTTAATAAATCCGACCTGTGCTCCTGGTGGATATAGTGGAGTCCCTGTGCGAAACAGTGTCCAATCCAACGGCACGGTCCGTCTCCTGGGACTACGACCGGATCACGATTTACCTTACCTCCTCCCTTCAAGTGCAGCCACAAGATCCTGGAGAATAACAGCGGTGGTGTGCCTGAAGAAAATCGGTGTGTCTCTGCTGCAAGTACCTGGGAATCAGGCCACGGGAGTATGCAGCGCTGCTGAGGGAGGTGATGGAGCCGCAGCATAGCATGTCATAAAGAAATAGAAAGTGCTGCGGCCCTTGAAGTCTTCTAAAAAGCTCTTTTAAGGGCTGCCTAGCGCAGCCCTACCTGTTAGTGACCTGCACTGCAGGCACCAACTTACAAACTGAGCTCCAGTGCCTAGAGGCGGAGCTAGAGGTGGCGGTGCAGTGAATCCTGGGAACAGTCAAAGTTTTAGCCTGTTGGTGCCTCGGATTGAGATCCAACTCTACACCCCGATGTTATTCCCTGTGGAATACCAGTGTATCACGCTGCAGAGATTCAACATACATATTATTATATACTGATTAACATAACTCTGCTTAACATTTATGAAAAAAAATGTCATTAAGAATTTTTTTTTTATGTTTTGTTCAAAAAGAATTTAGGATTATTGCAAAAAAAAAAAAAGGGCCACCGTTCCAAGATCAAAAATCCATTTTGCCTCTCGACGCTTTAACAATTTTCTCTATCACCGCCACAAATAGGTATAGGAATCTGGTCTATCAACATGCAGTTTAAGCTTGATACTGAGTGTCCATACTGTAAGAAATGTTTTGCAACAGGTTTGTCAGTTTCCAATGCCACACGTATAGAATACCGGTGATTTGCCATCCGGTCTCTGAAAGTGCGTGTTGTCATTCCGACGTAGTAGAGCCCACAAGGGCAGATGACAATGTAGATCACAAAGTCATAGGTACATGTTAATTTATGCTTGCAAATGTGGGAACGAAGGGCCAGACAGCATAGATTTACACATAGTGCAATCGGCACAACGGAAACAGCCCATCTTACGCATTGTCAACCATGTGCTATTGCTCTTTTGTGGCTGTAGCATTGGTCTCATTAGCAGTTGTTTTAGATTTGGACCTCTGCAATATGAGTGCATTGGATGGTGAAGATTGATGCCCACAAATTTCGGATCCGACACAATAATTGCCCAGTTTCTCTTCACTATCCTTTCTGCCACATGTGATGTCGTATCAAAGGTAGAAGTGAAGATAAGCCTTGTTAGATCCAAAGTACGGGCAACTGCTTTATCCGACTGCGCAAACCTACTTTTAGCTTTTATCAAGCAACTCTTAATGGACTTATGCGAGTTATTTCGAGCAAGGAATCTTTCTTCCATTTCAGCAACTTGGTCATGAGCCTCTGCAGGAGATGAGTTGTTCTGCAAGACCCGTAAATACTGGGAGATGGGTAGACTTTCCTTGAGTGTGTTCCGTTGATGGCTTGTTGCATATAGCAACGTATTACGGTCAGTCTCTTTGCGGTATAGAGTAGACCCCAGCTGTAGTTGGTCATGGTAGATAGTAACATCAAGAAAGTTCATTGTATTACGATCAATATTGAAAGAAAAACGGATTGGACTATCCAGGGAGTTAAGGTGTTGAACTAATGTGCAGAACTCACTCTCAGTACCCCTCCAAATTATAAAAATATTGTTGATATAGCACCTGTAATAGGCTATTTTTGGTCTATACTCAGGCATAATATGACAATTCTCATATTGGTGCATATAAAGGTTTGCGTAGGAAGAGCTAGGTTAGATCCCATAGCAGTCCCCATGTTTTGGACAAAAGTATTTGTCATAACAAAAATGTTTTTTACTTAGGACCAGCCATGCAAGCACGAGAAGGAATTCAACAGGGGGACCACTATGGGAATCATCCAAAAAGGCCCACTTTATTGCCTCCAAACCGCCATCATGGGGGATAACGGTGTATAAAGAACTGACATCCATGGACACAATATCTCGCAGTTTAGCAAGAAAGTCTGTAGTATCTTTTGTATAACTCCACGTCTGCTGGACAAGAGGTTGAAAAAAAGCTATCTACAAATCTAGCAATAGGTTGCAAAACTGATTCCCGTGCAGAAATAATAGGGCGGCCTGGAGGGGCTACCAAGGTTTTATGTATCTTAGGCAAAGAATAGATCAGGGGACAGATAGCTTCCTATCTAAAAGTAGATCATCCTATCTTATCATCTATCCACCCCTGTTGTACAGCCATATTGATTGTGGCATCAACAGTTTTCTTAATGTCATACATGGGGTTAGTAGCCAATTTAGTGTATGTTGTTACATCTGATAATTGGCAGCGTATCTCGCAATCATATGTATGCCAGTCCTGCACCACTAGAGCTCTGACCTTATTGGCTTGCATATTACCAGCTGATTTTGTAAGGCTTTCCTCTGGGTAACAGACAGGTTGTCATATACAAAAAGTTGTTTATATGACCGCATTTCATGTTCTGTCACTCTCAGGAATGTCTTTATACTGGCATTTGAGGACTGGGGGTCAAAAGATCTTGGTCTAGAGAAATTCATAGGACTCTGGGTATTAGTGGTACTGTTAGTAAGAAACTCCCTTAGTCTAAGTTTTCATACAAATTTTTAATGGTCTTCAGACCAGTCAAAAGCATTATGTCTGACTGTGGGGACAAAAGAAAGGCCAAGAGCAAGTACCTCTTTTTCTTCATTAGTTAAGGGAATACTAGATAGGTTATAGACAACCTCTAGGTTGTCCTGCCTCTTTTTATGCCCCCTCCCCCCCCCCCCCCCCCTCCTCGTGAGGTACTGGTGGTACGGTTTCCTGGGGGATTCGTAGTGTTGCATGTGACCCAACCTAAAAAAGTATCCCTAGGGGGTCTTGCATCAGTGGAATCACTATCAGAATTCGATTGTGAAGAGCTATCTAAATTTCTTGGTGATCTATAGCTTGACCCTCATGTATTTCTATGGTAAGACTTAGGCCTAGTTTCACCTTTCAACCATCTATATACTTGATGATTAGAATAATCTGAATTTACCACATTGAGTTTCTTGCGTTTGAAAGCAATCAAATCCCTTTGGTAGAAGGCCACCTGACTTTTCAATTTGTCAATCCAATGATCAGATTTTTCCCGTGTAAGAATGGTTAAATTCAGAGATCTCCTGTCGAACCTTACAAAGCTCCACTCCTACTTCCTCTATAACCAACAAGATGAGGTCTAATGAACACTTATTCAACACCCCACACCACCGGGTGCAAAAAGCCGAAATATTACGCCCGATGGTGGGGATGTTGTTTACATAGAAACCGCATGGATTTTTTTTTTCTGATAGTAATCGGACAGAAACTGTCCATGTAAGGTTAAATCAACCTCCCTTCTCTTGAGCCTGAGGATTTTGTGATAAAGATCAACAGAAGTCTTGTCAGGTAAAGTCAAACAGTACTTTATCAGCATCATCATCTGTAAGGGAAACAAGATTGCTTTGCGCTACATTTAGTATGGCTTCATCCAACACATTACCTAATCCCTGAGACATCATCCAAAACAAAGGGAATAATCGCACAGTATAAAGATAGATGATGATAAAAGTACTGTCCAGACTTCATTGAGAATGAGTTCCACACATGGCCATCATATAACACCCAAATGTACAGCAGAGTTTACAAAGAAACACATTTAAAAAAATATACAAAACACAAAAAAATCAGCATATAGCATCCCACAAATTGAAGAAGTGGCTTGCGTGCTTAAATCTAGGCAGTACAGAGCAAAGTATATATTCAGTCAATGAAAAACTCACTATAGAATATCCACATAAGTGCTGGATCAAAGGACTATCCTACAGGGCAGGCAGGAGATCCAAAAATATGTATTCAATATCCGCACACTTTGTCTTGCTTTAAATACATCCAGATAGAGGGTTCAGGCAGGGAATTGTGCACTAACACCTTCTCTTCATTTGACCCTACAAATGAAGATGAAGTATCTGCACTCTTTTCATCTGCCTACTCTACTTCCTCTCCCCTTGACTCTATACCCTCACAAATTAGTAAAGCTCTGTCTGCTGTGCTCATCCCAACCTTAACTAAAATCTGTAATCTCTCTCTGTCTACTGGTATCTTTCAGTGATTACTCCCATTCTGAAAAAAAAAAAAACTCTGACCCTAACTCTCTCTCAAACTACTGTCCCATCACTCAGCTCCCATGCCCCTCCAAGCTACTTGAGAGACTTGCCTACACTCGCCTCACACACTTTCTTAACTCACACAGCCTACTGGACCCACTTCAGTCAGGATTTCGTGCCCAATACTGCAGAGACAGCCATAGGCGTGCGCAGCTAATTTTATTAGGGGGTGCACCACCGGAGGGGCGTGTCTAGCACCGCCTTTTGGGCCTGTCTAGCACCGCCTTTTGGGCGTGTCTAGCACCGCCCAGGGTCATGTCTAGCACTATTTCACATTTCCTCAGTAAAATCACATGGCTTAATCTAATTTCTCCCTAGTTCCTAATAAAGTTAATATAATACACCCCAGAGAAATAAAATAAAACATAATGGTGCAACCACCAGTCGGTACTGACTGTCTGCTACGGCATAACCCTGAGTTCTAGCTGCCGCCGCACCTTATCATTGCTTACACTTCCCCAACCTATCCCTGATCCAGTGGCGGAAATATAGAGTGGTGGGCCTAGCTGCATATGCATTCCCCTCCCCCACTACACCCCAACCCTTGCACCCCCCAGCACTAACATCCTGATTTTGAGTGGGCCACTCTGAAAAGTACGGGAGATTTAGGGGGCCAAACATTTGAGCTTTAATACAACACAAGTAAAGTTTAATATTTACACATGCGCCATGAGAGTCACATCTGCCTCTTTCTATGCCACCAGACTCCTCCTCCGCAGTACATGTGTGACATTTGTCGAAATTTATATTACGCCACACAGTATGAGCTGAAATTCACATTACGGCACACGGGGGTGGTATTCAGTATGCCGGCTGTTGGGATCCCGGCGCTCAGTATACCGGTGCCGGAATCCCGACACCCGGCATACCGACAACTATTCTCCTTCTTGGGGGTCCACAACCCCCCTGGAGGGAGAATAAATAGCGTGGCGCCGGCATACCATACTACACCCCCACACGGTATGAGCTGAAATTCACATTAAAGCACACAGTATGAGTGGAAATTCACATTACGCCACACGATATGAGCGGAAATTCACATTACGCCACACAGTATGAGCGGATATTCACAATACGCCACACATTATGAGTGGAAATCACATTACGCCACATGGTAACAGCAGAAATTCACATTAAGCTACACGGTATGATCCAAATTCACATTACGCCACACGGTATGAGCTGAATTCACATTATGCCACATGGTATGAGTGGAAATTCACTTTACACCACATGGTATGAGCTGAAATTCACATTACGCCACACAGTATGAGCGGAAATTAACATTACTCCACACAGTATGAGCCAAATACACATTATGTCACAAGGTATGAGCAGTAATTCACAATACGCCACACAGTCTGAGCCAAATTCACATTACACCACACGGTATGAGCCAAAGTCACATTACGCCACTCGGTATGAGCCAAATTCACATTATGCCACACAGTAAGCCCCCAGCAGTGCCAGATAGGTTGTGTCTATGTTGCCTTCGTGCTAAGGACCTGGACGTGACAAAACGAGAGGGCAGGAGAGCACTTCCGCCCTTACAGCATCTAAATGTCTCCTTCGTTCTCCGATCGTTTGGGGCAAATTTATTTCTCTATGCAGCATTGGACGCTCGCCACGCATCGGGCTCGGTGTCTCGCTCCGCTCCGCTCGCCACACTTTACTATTCCAAATAGATTGTGACATGGACCCAGGGGGTTATGGAAAAGGTCCTTAGCGCGAAGAGAATCTAGACGCTACCGTGCCGGATACCCTTAAAACCCCACTCAGGAAAAGGAAGGGGACATAGGCACATAAGGGGGAGGAGCAAACACAAAGGGCAGGGGTGTATAGGAGTAGAGACGCAGATGGGGAATGTCTTCTGAGTGACTCTGTCCAGCCTACCCAGGGGAAGCATGGGGGCAAGGGATAGGGAGGGAGCTGAGACTTTGGGGCGTGGCAACATATGGAGATGGAGCAGAATTACTCCAAGTCCGGACTGAAGTTCCCTGGAAAGAGGGGGGAGCACACAACCCCCATGCCACCTTGTTACACCTGTACCTGATGATCAACTGACAGAGGAAGCCACTGGTGCTGATGACACTTGCACAGGCAGACATTTGCCTGTGAGTGAGAACTTAGATGCAGACTGGATCATCAGAATCATCAGCACCAGCGGACCTCTCTGTCAGTGGTACTTACTTCCCACTGAGTCTGCACTGCAGGATATAATCCTCGTGCATCTCAGGATCGCCTCCAGCTGCTCCTCAGTCAGCCCGGCCTCTCAGCACTACAGCACGGCCAGCTGCCTAAGATCACTGTGCCGCCCCCTCAGTTCCGGCCGCCACACGCTTTGTCAGTCATCTAGCTGAGCTCCGGCGGCTGGCTGATACAATATAGCTGGCCTGCCCGCACACCCGTGATCCCTCATCAGCGGCCGCCTGTCACTCTGCGGTCCGGCCCCACAGCACATCTGAACGGCTGCCTGGCTGTCCTGCAGAACTGACATGAGCCAGCAGCCGCGGGGACAGCAGCAGACACATGGGTGACACGTCACTAGGGTCTGTGCACTAAGGCAGGTGGGGGAGGCCGCGTAAAACTGCGGCAGGGCATGTAGGGCTGAAGTGTACCTTGCGGCTCCGATCACGGTGCTGCAGTCCTGGCGTGCGGGGTGTGACGGACATTAGGGGGTGCCTGTGCGCACCAGGCACCCCCCGTGCGCACGCCTATGGAGACAGCACTGACAAAGGTAGTGAATGATCTGGTCACTGCTAAATTTAAAGGCCATTACTCACTACTTATTCTCCTTGATCTCTCTGCGTCTTTTGACACTGTTGACCACTCTCTTCTCATAAGAACACTACAATCTCTAGGTATTCAGGACACAGCCTTTCTTGGTTCTCATCCTACCTATCTAATCGCTCCTTCAGTGTTCGTTTCTCTGATTCCACCTCCTCTTCGCTACCTCTCTCAGTTGGAGTACCGCAAGGCTCAGTCTTAGGTCCTCTGCTTTTCTCTATCTATACCACATCTCTTGGCAAACTAATCAACTCTTTCGGATTTCAGTACCATCTGTATGCGGATGATACTCAAATCTACCTATCCTCCCCATCTGTATTGAGCCCCGTCACTGAATGCCTTTCTGCCATTTCATCTTGGATAACATATTGCCATCTCAAACGTAATATTTCCAAAATTATATTTCCACCGGCCAATAGTAGTTACCAACCTGATATCTCTATCACTGTTGATAATTCAGCAATCATCCCTACCCCACAAGCTTGCTGCCTAGGTGTCATTCTTGACTCTGAACTGTCCTTTGTTCCCCACATTCAATCTGTCTCAAGATCATGTTACATACATCTAAAAAACATATCCAAAATACGACCATATCTTACACAAGACACAGCAAAAACTCTAATCCATGCTCTCATTATCTCCTGCATTGATTATTGTAATAGTCTCCTGACCGGTTTTCCCAAGCAGGCTCTCACCACTACAATCCATTTTGAATGCAGCTGCGAGGCTAATCTTCCTTGCTAGACGTTCATTGTCTGCAGATCCGCTCTGTCAGTCCCTCCATTGGTTACCGGTATTCTACCGTATTAAATATAAAATACTTTTACTTACATACAAGGCTACTAACCAAACTGTACCAACATACGTCTCTTCACTCATCTCAAAATATCTCCCTACCCGACCTCTCCGCTCTGCACAAGACCTGCGTCTCTCCCATCCACACGCATTACTTGTTCACACTCAAAATTACAGGACTTTATCTGGGCTTCACCCACTCTGTGGAATGCCCTCGCACAATAAGACTGACCTCTTGTCTTTAAACGTTCCATGAAAAAATATATGATATGCAGTGGAACGACTTAGCCAGGTCGAGCCGGGGACTCTATTCCATGAGCACCAGTTACTATATACTTTGTTCATTGACCGGAGTTTGCAGCCGAGGTGAAAGGTGGTCACTTCTGGTCTGCCTGCACCGCCGCGACTTTCGGTTATGGTATGCGTTCCACAGTGCGGGATCACATACTACTTCCAGTCCGGCGGCACATACACTGTTTCATACATATGTTTTCAGTATTTGAGAATATAATTTGGTTCAGTCCCTATTCGTCGCTCCAGTGTCCCTCTGAGAATATTTTTTGCTGCTAAAATTGTGTTATTATGGTCTTTTAGTGCAACTTCCTGTTTTTGGTGTAACAGGAAGTGTGGACAGAGAGGGAGTGGTCTAGCTCCATTAGTACAAGGTATAAATACCTCTACCTGGGTCAGTGCTGCTCTGGGGTTATCCCCACTCCACAATTGAATGATGTCTTGGAAAAGATCATTGTATTGATCGAAACATCGACCAGACCTATGTACCTCTATATTGAATAAATGACCTACGGAACTTTTCTTATAGATTTGGTAAGTGCACTCTGTTCCTACATATATATCAATGGATTAATCTCCATGGAGCTGTGCACCATCTGGATGTATTTAAAGCAAGACAAAAAGTGTGCGGATATTGAATATGTGTATATCTATCTCCAGTGCACCGGCACTCCTATGGTAGCTAAAGCTTACTTCTCAGGGTGCCATCCTAGGGAAATGCCTATCCAGGGCCGGCCCAAGCTTATTTTTTTAGTAAGCAAAAATCTATTTTGGCGCCCCTTGATGGGATAAAAGGGATGTGGTCTTACAAGAAAGGGGTGTAACTACACAATTGTACTCCCCGTGGTACAGGGTGATAGTGGGTGACAGGGAGATAATAGGTTACTGGTGAGGCAGGGGTGACAGGGAGATGGTGGGGGACTGAGACAGGGGTGACAGGGAGATAATGGGTGACTGAGGCAGGGTGACAGACATAGTGGGTGACTGATGTCCCCAGTGCTAGATACACATGTCCCCACAGCGCTAGATATAACCCCAGTGCAGATACACATGCCCCCACAGCTCCAGATATGCCCCAAGTGCCGAATACACATGTACTCACCGCGCAAGATATGCCCCCAGTGCCAGATATACATGTCCCCACAGCGCAAGAAATGCCCCAAGTGCCAGATAAACATGTCCCCACAGCGCCAGATATGCCCCCAGTGCAGATACACATATCCCCACAGCGCCAGATATGCCCCCAGTGCAGATACACATATCCCCACAGCGCCAGATATGTCCCCAGTGCAGATACACATATCCCCACAGTACAAATATAGAAAAAATGGGGTAACCCCTTCTCTGCGCCTCCTAATGAAATTAATACCATATGTTTCTACTTAACTTATGGATGGGTGGAGCTCTCTCAATCTGCTAACTTCTTCTTAATTAATGAGAGATGTGGTGTCCAGATAGGTAAACATGTAAAAATAGAAAAGAGCAATCCAGTGTAGCATATTTTGCAAGCGATATCAGTCATATAACTTTATCAACCTGTGATTCACTCATAACAGATAAGCATATATTTCTTTAAAACAGGTTTTTTAATAATAAAAATTTGTCATAAAATATCCAGGCAAGGAAATTATGAATAATCCACAGATGTTACATCCATACGAACATTTATGAGGGTGGCTTCCTACCAGATTTACGGAGTATAAGGTAACAATGGATGTAAAGCATTTGTTTGGAAAGAGGCAGTGTGGAGACTCGGCTGCTGTCCAATCTGTGAGCAATTTTCTCTGCTGAAGGAGGAGATAGCAAAACTGCATGCTGAGATTTGTAGGATGTCTGTGTCTTTGAAGCCTCCACTGCCTCAGAGAGCCACCAGAAGACATTCTGCCTGGACTACTGTGGGCTCTCAAGGGCAGAGATTTCCAGAGGGACACAGACACCTCCCGCAAGCGGTGACACTGCAAAACTCGTATGCTACTCTTGCAGAGCTGGAAGATACAACTAATAGAGGCACTACAGAACAGGAGGATATGGGGACTTCTACCAACTATAGGAACAGGAAATGGAACAGGAAAATTGCATCTCCAAAAAAAACCTGCACTTCTCTTGGGAGATTCCATTATTAGAGGAATACATCTGGGAAATGCAAATGAAGTAGAGAAACAAGTAAGGTGCTTACCTGGAGCCACAGCTCCAAGGGATAAAGAGCGCATGCAAAGAATTGTAAAGGCAGCAAGAAAAGATGGGGAGGTGGATGTCATTGTCCACCTAGGGACAAATGACCTGGCAAATGCTGAAATCATGGCCGTAAAAGATGAATTTAGGAAGTTAGGGACTGCTCTGAAGCAGGTGGCAACCACTGTATCTTTTTCAGAAGTATTGCCAGTACACAGAGGGGAAGACAGAACTCATCGCATCAGAAACTTCAATGTTTGGCTAAGGACATGGTGCAATGAGGAGAGATTTGGATTTATAGGCCACAGTCACACCATCTGGCAAGATAGGAGATTATACAAAAGTGGCGGCCTGCACCCATCTTCAAGGGGAACAAGAATACTAACTGAACAGTTTGGATGCTTCATCAAGAACTATTTAAACTAACAAAGGGGGGCAGTGAACCAAACAGGAATAAAGAAATCTGCTCCCCCAACACAGAGGTACTGTTTCTGCAGGCAAAGGGAATAGGAAGCATATCCACAGCAACAGAAGATAATTCAGATCAAAACCAAATAAAAATAGGCAGAGAGAAGAACATAGCTAGGAACAGAAAAAGCACAAACAAAACTCTAAAAGCTTTGTGTACAAATGCTAGGAGTTTAGGAAATAAAATCCCAGAACTAACTGCAATAATGACAAGGGATGATCTAGACATTGTGGCAATTACAGAGTCATGGTACAATGAAAATCATGACTGGGACATAGCTATACCGGGATATACTTTATTTAGGAAGGACAGAATTGGAAAAATCGGAGGAGGGGTAGCAATGTATGTAAAAAATGCCATAAATACTACATTAATACAAAGTATTGAAGAAAAAACTGAGGCCCTTTGGGTGACCATAGAAACAGGGGAAAAGTTGATTATTAGTATTGGCGTGATATACAGGCCACCAGGTCAGGAAGAGGAACTTGACAAGAACCTATTGCAGGACATAACTAAAATGGCATTAAAAGGAGAGGTAATAATCATGGGAGACTTTAATCTTCCTGATGTAAACTGGGAGGTGTCTGTTGCTAGTTCCACTAGAAGTAGGAACATTTTAAATTCCCTTCAGGGAGCATCCCTCCACCAATTGGTGAGGGAGCCCACTCGGAAAGACGCAATATTAGACTTAATACTTACAAATGGAGACAGATTATCGGACGGAAAAGTGGGTGAAAACCTGGGATCCAGTGATCAAGCAGTATGGTTCAGCATTAAGACAGAGACTGACTCGTCCCATACAAAAACAAAGGTGTTGGATTTTAGGAAGGCTGATTTTGTAGGGATGGGAAAATGTGTAAGCGATTCTTTGGCAGAGTGTGTTAGGCGCCGAGGGTCCGCCCGTCAGTGCGGCCCGGCGCCTAGCAACTAGGGACGCAGCATGCGGACAGCCGCCGGCTCCCTAGCAACGTTAGACGCCGGGCGCACGGAGCCGCTCAGACCCTAGCAACGGGGACGCCACTGTCGGACCGCGTTCCCCGTTGCTGGGTCTAGATTAATCACCTCATTGGTATCCTGGCCGTGCAGCATGCAGCTGCACGGCATGATTGTTAATTACCCTGTCTGGCTCCTGATTGGAGAGCTCCCAGTTAAAAGCACTCTCTGGACTTCTCACAGACGCCGGTAATAGCTTCCTGTTTGCTGTGTCTGTTGCAGAGAGTTTTCCAGTCCTGTCTATCCGGTCGTTCTTGTCCTCAGTGGTCCAATACTCGGAAGTTGTCATCTTTTCCTGGAGTCCTGACCGAGCACCTTTAACATCCTGTGGTGTTCGTGAGTCGCGGCGTAGCCGTGTGTTGCGGCTTGACCGCTTACCATTTATTATTTGGTTATATTGTGTTTCGGAGCTTTTGCGGAGGATTCCGCTCCCACAAATCCACTCTGGTATCCAGCGGTGCTGGATAGGAGTAACGGATTCGTGGATTTTTGGTTGTCCTTTTCCCTGGCGGTTTGTCCGCACATACTTCTGGTTTAAGTTAGTTAGCTTGTAGCCCCTGGCCTGGTTGCTTAGTCAGAGGGCCCCTTGTTATCACCCTGTCTCGGATTTCCCTTTGTCTCCCATTAAGACCTGAGGGGGCATCGGAGTTGGGCAGACATAATCCGCCCTTCAAACGCGGCTGCCATGGGCTCAAGCAACCATAGTCTCGCAGGGGATTTCTGATAACACGGGCGAGACAACGGAGTTAGGGCGCCAGGGGTTACTAGGCTATCCTGCTCCCGTAACCAGCATTCCATTCCAGTACTCTGACCTCCGTCATAAGATCACCTCTGGTCAGACGTACTGGTATCATAACATTATTACCGGCCAGACTAAAATTTAAAATTAAACAGGGTTTGATTTTTTCCCTTATTTCACTTTGGAAGATTTGGCGGCCTCATGAATCCCACTGGTGTAGGGCCAAATCCTGGCCAGCTTCTAGTTAGTCAGATTCAAGAACTTACTCAGATGGTTCAGGATCTATCCCTTCGGGTGAGGTCACAGGAAGATCAGTTACGGACTTCCCCGAGGGTCGTTCCTGAACCAAAAATGCATTTGCCTGACCGTTTTTCTGGGGATAGAAAGCAGTTTTTTAATTTTAAAGAGTCTTGTAAACTTTATTTTCGTTTAAGACCAGTCTCCTCAGGTACGGAATCTCAGCGAGTCGGAATTATTATTTCTTTACTTCAGGGGGATCCCCAGACCTGGGCTTTTGGTTTAAGAACAGACGATCCGGCATTGTTGTCTGTAGACGCCTTTCTGGGGTCTTTAGGGCTATTGTATGATGACCCTGATAGAGAGGCATCCGCCGAGAGTCATTTGCGTGCTCTCAGACAGGGTAAGAATCCCGCAGAGATTTATTGTACGGAGTTTCGCCGTTGGTCGAACGACTGTGGATGGAATGACCCAGCCCTGCGCAGTCAGTTTCGCCTCGGCTTATCTGAGTCTATAAAAGACAGTCTCCTTCAGTATCCCGCTCCTGAGACTCTTGATAAACTCATGGAGCTTTCTATTAAGATTGATCGTCGTCTCAGAGAGCGGAGGGCTGAAAAAGGAGCATCTGTCGGGTCTACTCCTGGTGTTTTTTCCATTCCTGTGGACATAGAGGAGCCCATGCAGATAGGTCTCTCCAAGCTGTCTCCGGAAGAAAGAACCAGAAGGCAAAATTCTGGTCTTTGTTTGTACTGTGGGAGTAAGGGACATTTTGCCCGTAATTGTCCGAACAAGTCGGGAAACGCCTCGACCAAGTGAATTGTGAGGGGGTTCACTTTGGTCTGCAGCTTATCTCCTCAAATAATTCACTGTTAGTCCCAGCTAAAGTTTCCTTTGGCAGCCTCTGTTCCTCGGTGTCGGCTTTTGTTGACAGTGGAGCTGCAGGGAACTTTATGGACTTAACGTGGGCCAAGGCCTTAGGTATTCCTCAGTTAGCCTTGGGTAGGTGTATCACCATGCATGGTTTAGATGGGAGTCCCTTGTCCAATGGGGTTATTTCTCTCTGTACACCTCCTGTACTATTTTCGGTAGGAGCTCTTCATTCCGAAAAAATTGAATTTTTCCTTACCCATTGCCCAGCAGTTCCAGTGGTTCTGGGTCACCCTTGGCTGGCCTTTCATAATCCCATCATTGATTGGCAGTCGGGGGAGATCTCACAGTGGGGTACCATCTGTAATAAGGAATGTATTACGCTTCCCATCAGAATAGCTGCTGTCATTCCCGCACCCATTCCTGTGGAATACCAGGATTTTGTTGATGTATTTTCCAAGGGCAATGCGGACATTCTGCCTCCCCATCGGCCTTATGATTGTGCTATTGAGCTAATTCCTGGTGCCACTTTGCCTAAGGGAAGGTTATATGCATTGTCCGGACCAGAAACTGTGGCCATGAATGAATATGTTAAAGAAAGCCTAGGGAAAGGATTTATCAGGCCGTCTAAATCCCCTTTAAGTGCAGGCTTCTTCTTTGTGGAGAAGAAGGATGGATCACTCAGACCTTGCATTGACTTTAGAGCCTTGAATAAAATGTCAGTAAAAAATACTTACCCTTTGCCGCTGATTTCTGTCCTCTTTGATCAGCTACGTTCGGCTGTGATTTTTTCTAAGATTGACCTGAGAGGAGCATATAACCTCATCCGAATCAAGTCAGGGGATGAGTGGAAAACGGCATTCAGTACTCAGTCGGGTCACTATGAGTATCTGGTTATGCCATTCGGCCTGTCTAACGCTCCGGCAGTTTTCCAGGATCTCATTAACGATGTGCTCCGTGATTTTCTTGGAAGATTCGTAGTTGTCTATTTAGACGATATCTTGATATATTCTGACTCTATTGAACAACACGTTACCCAGGTGCGTCAGGTTCTAAAAAAATTACGTGAAAATCACCTATATGCCAAGCTGGAGAAGTGTGAATTTCATGTCACGGAGGTATCCTTTTTAGGGTACATTATTTCCCCTCGGGGATTCTGTATGGAACCGAAGAAGCTCCAAGCCATCCTTAGTTGGGCGCAACCCACCAACTTAAAAGCAATTCAGCGCTTTTTAGGGTTTGCGAATTATTATAGAAGATTTATTCATTCTTTCTCCGACCTAGTTGCTCCCATTGTGGCACTGACTAAGAAGGGAGCGGATCCAACCAACTGGTCACGTGAAGCTGAGTTATCTTTTCAGGCCTTGAAACAAGCCTTTGTCTCAGCCCCGGTCCTCAGACATCCCAACCCAGAATTGCCTTTCATTGTTGAGGTTGATGCCTCGGAGGTTGGAGTAGGGGCTATCCTATCTCAGAAGGATCCGGATTCTCTAGAATTACATCCTTGTGCCTTTATGTCCAGGAAATTCTCATCTGCTGAATCCAACTACGATGTTGGTAACCGGGAATTACTGGCTATTAAATGGGCTTTCGAGGAGTGGAGGCATTGGCTTGAGGGAGCAACACATACCATTTCAGTTTTGACTGATCACAAAAATCTTCAGTACATTGAATCAGCTAGACGGCTGAATGCCCGGCAAGCTCGTTGGGCTTTATTTTTTACTCGTTTCAAGTTTATTATCACCTTCAGGCCAGGTTCCAAGAATGCCAAGGCGGATGCCCTGTCACGCAGTTTTCTTCCAGTTCATGATAACAGTCCTGTTACTCCCATACTTCCGTCTTCAGTCATTCGGGCAGGCCTCACACAAGATTTATTTACTCAGTTAAAGCAGCTTCAACATCAAGCTCCTGGAAATACTCCTGCTGGTCGTCTTTATGTCCCTGAGTTTTTGAGAGCAACTGTTTTGACGGAGTTTCATGATAGCAAAGTTGCCGGGCATCCGGGGATCGCTAAGACTTTGGAATTAGTCTCCCGCTCAGTATGGTGGCCTGGTCTTTCCAAAGACATTAAGGAGTTTGTTTTTTCGTGTCAGGTCTGTGCACAGCATAAAGTTCCCCGTTCCTTGCCTATCGGTCAACTTATGCCCTTGAATGTTCCTCTCAGGCCATGGTCTCATATTTCCATGGATTTTGTGGTGGACCTCCCTCTGTCAGCCGGATGCCGAGTCATATGGGTGGTAGTTGACCGTTTTAGCAAGATGGCCCATTTCATTGCCCTTCCCCGATTGCCATCTGCCCAGGGATTGGCAGTTTTGTTCCTCCGCCATGTTTTCAGACTCCATGGGTTACCCACTGATATTGTTTCTGATCGGGGTCCACAATTCATTGCACAATTTTGGAAGTCTTTTTGTGCCTCTTTAAAGATGAAATTGTCGTTAACGTCTGGCTACCATCCCCAATCCAACGGGCAGACTGAGCGAGTTAATCAATCATTAAAACAATATTTGCGTTTGTACTCGGCCAAACTCCAAAATGACTGGTCCGAGTTTCTTCCGTTGGCGGAGTTTGCTTACAACAATGCCTGTCATTCCTCCACCAATGTGTCTCCATTTTTTACAGTTTTTGGTTTTCACCCCAGAGCTAATTCCTTTTTTCAACATTCCTCTGTCTCCTCACTGACCTTGACCGCTCATCTCAGACTCATTTGGAGAAAAGTGCACCTTGCTCTCAGAAAAACGGCATTTCGGGAGAAAAAATTTTCTGACAGGATCCGGCGGCCGTGCACTTTTAAAGTTGGAGATAGGGTGTGGTTGTCGACTCGCAACATTAGACTTCGACAAACCTCAGCCAGATTGGGCCCTAAATTTATTGGACCATTTCATATTATAAAAAAAATCAATCCAGTTGCTTTCCGGTTACGTTTACCAAGAACTCTCCGGATCGGAAATACTTTCCATTGCTCCTTGTTGAAACCATACGTTTCTTCCAGTAGATTTCCTCGGAAGATCTCTCAGGGGAAATCACCAATAGATGTACAGGGTCAGCAGGAGTTCTTGGTGGAGAAGGTTCTCGATTCCAAGTTGTCCCGGGGTCGGCTTTATTTTTTGGTACATTGGAGAGGTTATGGTCCAGAAGAAAGGTCTTGGGTCCTGGATGAGGATCTCCATGCCCCGAGGCTCAAAAAGGCATTTTTTCGAGAATTTCCTCAGAAACCTGGCCTTAGGGGTTCCTTGACCCCTCCTCAAGGGGGGGGTACTGTTAGGCGCCGAGGGTCCGCCCGTCAGTGCGGCCCGGCGCCTAGCAACTAGGGACGCCGCATGCGGACAGCCGCCGGCTCCCTAGCAACGTTAGACGCCGGGCGCACGGAGCCGCTCAGACCCTAGCAACGGGGACGCCACTGTCGGACCGCGTTCCCCGTTGCTGGGTCTAGATTAATCACCTCATTGGTATCCTGGCCGTGCAGCATGCAGCTGCACGGCATGATTGTTAATTACCCTGTCTGGCTCCTGATTGGAGAGCTCCCAGTTAAAAGCACTCTCTGGACTTCTCACAGACGCCGGTAATAGCTTCCTGTTTGCTGTGTCTGTTGCAGAGAGTTTTCCAGTCCTGTCTATCCGGTCGTTCTTGTCCTCAGTGGTCCAATACTCGGAAGTTGTCATCTTTTCCTGGAGTCCTGACCGAGCACCTTTAACATCCTGTGGTGTTCGTGAGTCGCGGCGTAGCCGTGTGTTGCGGCTTGACCGCTTACTATTTATTATTTGGTTATATTGTGTTTCGGAGCTTTTGCGGAGGATTCCGCTCCCACAAATCCACTCTGGTATCCAGCGGTGCTGGATAGGAGTAACGGATTCGTGGATTTTTGGTTGTCCTTTTCCCTGGCGGTTTGTCCGCACATACTTCTGGTTTAAGTTAGTTAGCTTGTAGCCCCTGGCCTGGTTGCTTAGTCAGAGGGCCCCTTGTTATCACCGTCTCGGATTTCCCTTTGTCTCCCATTAAGACCTGAGGGGGCATCGGAGTTGGGCAGACATAATCCGCCCTTCAAACGCGGCTGCCATGGGCTCAAGCAACCATAGTCTCGCAGGGGATTTCTGATAACACGGGCAAGACAACGGAGTTAGGGCGCCAGGGGTTACTAGGCTATCCTGCTCCCGTAACCAGCATTCCATTCCAGTACTCTGACCTCCGTCATAAGATCACCTCTGGTCAGACGTACTGGTATCATAACAGAGTGGAGGAACTTGGAAACAGTGCAGGAGAGGTGGGAAACATTAAAATGTGCAATATTGAAGGCAACAGACCTTTGTATCAAAACTGTTAGGAAAAACACAAGGAAAAGGAAGCCAGTGTGGTTTGCAAAAGAAGTAGCAAATATTGTGAGAGCAAAAAAGATGGCTTTTAGGAAATATAAGCAGACACAAAATAATGAAGACAAAAAGATATATCTTGTTAGACAGAAGGAGACAAAGAAGGTAATCAGATGTGCAAAGGCACAAGCTGAGGAGAAAATGGCCCAGTCAGTGGGTAAAGGAGGCAAAACTTTTTTTAGGTATATAAGCGAAAGGAGAAAAACAAAAGGCGGAATTATAAAACTAAAGACGGACACTGGGAGTCTTGTTGAAGGAGACAATTTAATAGCAAATCATCTTAATGATTATTTTTGCTCAGTATTTACTACTGAAAGAGAGGGGAAGGGGCCACAGTTAAGTTGCAGGGATATTCAGGAAAATGAAACAAGTACATTTACAGAGGAGAAGGTCCTAACAGAACTCTCAAAGCTGAAAGTGGACAAATCTATGGGGCCAGATGGGATACATCCAAGGATACTAAAAGAACTTAAAGAGGTGCTGGTAGCACCATTGACAGAATTATTCAACCAGTCATTCGCTACAGGAGTAATTCCAGAGGACTGGAAAAGAGCAAACGTAGTCCCACTGCACAAAAGTGGAAGCAAGGAAGAGGCAAACAACTACAGACCAGTGAGTCTTACATCAGTAGTAGGGAAATTGATGGAAACACTCTTAAAAGAAAGAGTTGTAGATTATCTCAAATCTGGCAATTTACTGGATCCCAAACAGCATGGATTCACTGGGGGGAGATCATGTCAAACAAATCTTATTGACTTTTGTGATTGTGTGACTAAAGTGATGGATAAAGGTGGAGCCATGGATATAGCTTATCTAGACTTTAGTAAGGCTTTTGACACTGTTCCACATCGCAGACTGCTAAAT
Source organism: Pseudophryne corroboree (assembly GCF_028390025.1). NCBI lineage: Eukaryota > Metazoa > Chordata > Amphibia > Anura > Myobatrachidae > Pseudophryne > Pseudophryne corroboree. The sequence goes on from NC_086447.1 coordinate 603,065,239, forward strand.
AAACTTGAAAGTTTGGGATTGGATATTAGGATTATTGAATGGATAAGATCTTGGTTGAAGGATAGAAAACAGAGAGTTGTGGTAAATGGAGTGCATTCACAGGAGGGAAATGTTACCAGTGGAGTACCCCAGGGATCTGTACTTGGACCAGTGCTTTTCAATATCTTTATTGGTGACATTGCAAATGGCATTAAAGGGAAAGTATGCCTTTTTGCAGATGACACAAAGGTATGCAACAGGGTAGACACACCAGGTGGGGTAAAACAAATGATTGAGGATCTAGGTAGACTAGAGCACAGGTTCTCAAACTCGATCCTCAGGACCCCACACAGTGCATGTTTTGCAGGTCTCCTCACAGAATCACAAGTGAAACAATTAGCTCCACCTGTGGACCTTTTAAAATGTGTCTGTGAGTAATTAATACACCTGTGCACTTACTGGGTTACCTGCAAAACATGCACTGTGTGGGGTCCTGAGGACCGAGTTTGAGAACCCCTGGACTAGAGGAATGGTCAAGAGTCTGGCAATTACAGTTTAATGCCAAAAAATGCAAAATCATGCACTTGGGTCTCAAAAATCCTAAAGCTAAATACAGTATTAATGGCACTATACTGGAAACTACTGAGGAGGAAAGGGATCTAGGAGTCACTATTTCAGATGACTTAAAGGCAGGTAAGCAATGTAACAAGGCAATGAGGAAGGCTAGTCAGATGCTTGGCTGCATTGGGAGAGGAATCAGCAGCAGAAAGAAAGAAGTAATAATGCCACTGTATAGGTCATTGGTACGGCCTCATCTAGAATACTGTATTCAGTTCTGGAGGCCATATCTTCAAAGGGATATTAACACATTAGAAACTGTACAAAGGAGGGCAACTAAAATGGTGCATGGCCTACATCACAAAACATACCCAGAAAGACTAAGAAATCTCAATATGTATAGTTTGGAGCAGAGAAGGGAAAGGGGGGACATGATAGAAACTTTCAAATATATCAAGGGTCTTAAAGTCCAGGAGGGAAACATTCTCCAAATGAAGAGAAGCAATAGGACACGAGGACATGCACTGAGACTGGAAGGGGGGAGGTTCAGGGGAAATTTGCGGAAAAATTATTTCACAGAAAGGGTAGTGGACAAGTGGAATAGCTTCCCATCAGAGGTGGTAGAGGCTAAGACAGTAGAGCAATTTAAACATGCATGGGATAGACATAAGGATATCCTTACAAAGAAATAAGGATCAAATAAGGTTAGAGATAAAAATAATATAAAAAAATAAAAAGGGGCAGACTAGATGGGCCAAGTGGTTCTTATCTGCCGACAAATTCTAAGGTGCACATAAAAGGAACCAATAGATGTTCCAAAAAATCCCCGGGGAAGATTTCAGCTCCAAGAATGGATCACCCGTCTTCTCCTCGTCTGGTCAGGTCGCCGTTCTGTCCCTTTCATCACCAACGCGTTTCAATCAGTGATTCTGATCTTTTTCAAGGCATAGTTATGAGTGCCTCCTATCCCAGGTATATATACCCCTCAGATTGTCTCCCTTAATTACTGGGAGGAGCCACTCTCATTTACAAATTAAATTACAACAGAATAAAACATAAAAATCCCATAACAACTCAGATCTAATTTCATTTTTTATAGTGCTCCAGGTTTGGTTTTAGCATAAAACACACAATCCCTCATTTGGGGGGTCATTCCAAGTTGTTCGCTCGTTGCAGAGTTTCGCTATATTGCGATTAGTCGCTTACTGCGCATGCGCAAGGGTCGCAGAGAGCATGCGCTTAGTAATTTTACTCAAAAGTTAGGTATTTTACTCACGGCATAACAAGGATTTTTCATCGTTCTGGTGATCGGAGTGTGATTGACAGGAAGTGGGTGTTTCTGGGCGGAAACTGGCCGTTTTATGGGAGTGTGGCGTTTCTGGGAAAAACGCGGGAGTGTCTGAATAAACGGGGGAGTGTCTGGGCGAACGCTGGGTGTGTTTGTGACGTCAAACCAGGAACGAAACTGACTGAACTGATCGCAATGGCTGAGTAAGTCTGGAGCTACTCAGAAACTGCTAAGAAATTTCTATTCGCAAATCTGCTAATCTTTCGTTCGCTCTTCTGCTAAGCTAAGATACACTCCCAGAGGGCGGCGGCCTAGCGTGTGCAATGCTGCTAAAAGCAGCTAGCGAGCGAACAACTCGGAATGAGGGCCTTGATTCATACTATTATTCTCCGGGGACAGGAAGTACAATCTCTGTACAGGGTGTCCTCAAAGCTCCTTCCCCGATATTCCTTTAACATTGGTTCCGTCCCTATGTTACTAATAGGGTACTGAATCCCAGAAGTCCTCCCACAGTCATTCTTATTAAAATCGATCCGGTCACATGATCGGGCATATCAGGAAACAGTCTCTAATTTCTAAACAAGTTACAATCCCCAAAGTCCCCCCATTCGGAATACCGGTTCCCGTGCCCCACTATCTTATAATCCTCCACAGTTTTAATATTGAAATAGGTCACGTGATCGGACCGGATAACCGGAAGTGTGGTTTCCACCATTTTTGTTCTGGTCACTCACTAGCTACAATATACATCACGTGACCAGTAGGTCACATGATCGGGACTCAGCATTAGGGATGCAAATACCTCCATTTTTGTTATGATATCGCTTGCAAAATATGCTACACTAGATTGCTCTTTTCTATTTTTACATGTTTACCTATCTGAACACCACATCTCTCATTAATTAAGAAGAAGTTAGCAGATTGAGAGAGCTCTGCCCATCCATAAGTTAAGTAGAAACATATGGTATTAATTTCATTAGGAGGCGCAGAGAAGGGGTTACCCCATTTTTTCTATATTTGTATTGTTTTTGGGTTAGGATAAACACCCAAGGGGTTACTCTGTTTCTTGCTGCCTCACATATAGCGCGAATTGGTGGGGGTCCATTTCTGTTTTTGTTCATTGGTAATTAAGTTATATCCCCACAGTGCCTCCCCCCCAAAAGTGCTGCTCACCGCACAGCTGTGAGGGGAGGAGAGCGCAGTGTGCACCTCTCCTGCCCCGGGCCCTCAGTCTCTGGTGGCGGTGTCTATCTTCAATTCGGCGCCGGCCCGTGAGCCAATCAGCAGATTGGCACCAAATCGATCAAGAGCTCTGTGGCCTCCCAGGATGCACCGGCCTCGTCCATATAACCCCGCCCACCGACTCAGTCAAATCAGTTGTTTCCACAGCATATAGGCAGGAGCATTATGTAGAACCCTATTCAGGTGAAAAACCCACATGCACACTCTTCCATGCAAGAGGGAAGAGTTTTAGTGAGTATACAGATTCTTCAATCAGGTGCGTCAGGGTGGGATCCCTGTGGACTTAGGAGAAATACCGTTATCAACGGTAAGTTCTTACCATAACGTACATTTCTCCGGCAGGGTCCACAGGTTATCCACAGGATAACATTGGGATTTCCCAAAGCAATTTTTAGTGGTGGGGACGCTCCTGATTAATAGGAGAACCTTACGCCCAAATTGAGCATCAAGATATCCCAGGCATAATGTCTGATTGAATGTGTTTATTGGAAGCCATGTGGCTACCTTACATATCTGTTCTGCTCAAGTACAATATTGTGCTACCCATGAAAGACCTTCCTTACATGTAAAGTAAGCAGAGACATTAGCCGGGACAGGGAGATCAGCTTAAGAATATGCTTCTGAAATCGTAATTCGAAGCCATCTTGCTAGTGTCTGTTTAGTAACAGGCCATCTCCTCTTGTGAAAACCGTAGAGGATGAAAAGAGAATTTGTCTTTCCAATGCCACTGGTACAATCCATGTAGGTACTTAATGCCTGGACTACGTCCAGCGACGCATCTCCCGCAGAAAATCCCGATTTCTGAAAAAAACGGGACCATATTATCTTCATTAAGGTGGAATATATATCACCCCCTAGGAAGATACCCAGACCCAGTTCTGAGAACTACTTTATCTGGATAACATCAGAAAAGGAGATTAGCATGAAAGTGCTCCTAAATCTGACTCTCTTCTAGCTGATGCCATAGTCAGCCGAACGAGAACTTTAGCTGTCAACCATTTCAAATCCACGTCTCTCAGTGGTTTAAACAGAGCAACTTGACAGGCTTTTGAGGACTAGATTTAGATTTCCTGACCCTGTAGTAGGAAAAGGAAAATGTTGAATGTGCAGCATTCCCTGTGAAAAAGTGCACAAATTCTGCAATTTGGTATTTTTCTTTTCGGAACCATACAGTCAAATGCTGACACTTGTATTTCCAAGGAAGCCACCGCTAAACCTTTATCTATTCTTGTTTGAAGGAATGGCAAAAACCCGGGAAACTCTGCAAGATTTCGGGTCCATACCTCTTTTATTGCACCAATGCATATAAGCTTGTCACATTTGGTGATAAATACGAGTTAAGGAAGTTTTTCCTTGCTCTGAGCCTTTGTGAGAATCCTCTGGACCTCAGTATTTAGATTTCAAAAGCCACGCCATTAAACAGTTGATCCAGATATTTATGATAATCAAGGACCCTGTCTTAGCCTGGGCGTAGAGGAAATAGAAAAGGTATTCACCATTTTCTGCGGATCTGTGTACCAACACCTTCTGGGCCAAGCCGGGGCCTATTAGGATCCCAGCATCTTTATTGTGTTTTCCTCACTATCCTGAGTAACAGGATGATTTGAAAACCACATAAGAGAAATAAATTCCCATTAAAAAGATATCCACAAAGATCACTTCTTTTGTTCCTGACACGATTATGGCTTTTGTTGTTCAGACGGGACTTCATGAGAATGATCTCTGGCCAAACCCATTTGTCTACCAGAGTCTAAAATGACTTTAGGGTGCAAAGCCCATTCATTTACCTGAATGGTGTGTCGACTGAGAAATCAGGTCCTTAGTTTAGGACTCTCGGAACAAACCCTAAGGACAAGGCTGGAAGATGGAGTTCTGCACATTTTAGTATGTGATTTACCTCCTTCCTTGCTGTTTATCTGCGTGTTCCTGTCTGAAAGTTAAGGTACACTACTGTCCTTTCCTTGTCCTTGCAGATTTGGACCGATCCTCCTTTAGAAATGTCACGTGCCTGAATCAGGACCCAGTATATGGCCTGAAGTGCTAACAGATTTATTAGCAGGCACCTTTTTTATGTGGTCCATAATCCCCAGAATCATATTTTTCCGGAAAAATGGCCTCCATAGTCGAGAAGACTTGTATTTGTTGTCAGGATTTCTCCCCCTAATATCCAAAAAGAAAAAGGTATCCTCTCATCTAGATGGAATGTCTGTAGCCCCCAGGTACCTTTTTTTGCCAGTACCACATACTTGTTTGTGTACTGTCCCTCTGGCCCGTCTACATCACCTGGTATTCACAGACGGTCTTACGCTCTGAGAATTTAACCAGGTACAACACTGCTTAACTTCCAACATCAGTGAGATTGGACCTATTCAGTGTGATGCGGGCTTAGATGGAAGAAATGCTGAAAAAGTCTTGAGTGGGATTATGCCCACTCCATCATGTGTATTGTTATCTAGTGATGAGCGGGTTCGGATCCTCGGGATCCGAACCCGCCCGAACTTCACCTTTTTTTTTCACGGGTCCGAGCGACTCGGATCCTCCCGCCTTGCTCGGTTAACCCGAGCGCGCCCGAACGTCATCATCCCGCTGTCGGATTCTCGCGAGATTCGGATTCTATATAAGGAGCCGCGCGTCGCCGCCATTTTCACACGTGCATTGAGATTGATAGGGAGAGGACGTGGCTGGCGTCCTCTCCGTTATAGTAGAAAAGACTGAGTGACTTAGCTATAATTGTGGGGAGGATTGGGGACGGGGAGCAGCTGTTAGGGAGTACAGTGCAGGGTTTTGATTATACCACCAGTGAGTTTAATCCGTTGTTTCTCTGCCTGAAAAAAAAACGCTCCACCATATCTGTGCTCACTCAGTGTGCTGCACTGCTGCATATATCTCTGCTGAGTGCACTGCTCACACTGCCTAATTGTGGGGACTGGGGAGCAGTTATAGCAGGAGTACAGTGCACAGTTTTGCTGACAGTGACCACCAGTCCAGTATACGTTTGTCTGCCTGAAAAACACTCCTGTGGTGGCTTTTTTTTTCTTCATACTAGTTTAGCAGTCTGCTGACAGTGTCCACCAGGTCCGTTATTATTATACAGTATATTATATATATATATATATATATATATATATATATAGCAGTACGGTAGGCCACGGCTGTACCTACCTCTGTGTCGTCAGTGCACTCGTCGTCCATAAGTAATATAATACTATACTATAGTATCCATCCATCTACATTGTATACCTGTGGTGGCTTTTTTTTTCTTCATACTAGTTTAGCAGTCTGCTGACAGTGTCCAACAGGTCCGTTATTATTATTATACAGTATATTATATATATATATATATATAGCAGTACAGTAGGCCACGGCTGTACCTACCTCTGTGTCGTCAGTGCACTCGTCGTCCATAAGTAATATAATACTATACTATCCATCCATCTACATTGTATACCTGTAACCTGTGGTAGTTTTTTTTTCTTCATACTAGTTTAGCGGTATGCTGACAGTGTTCACCAGGTCCGTTATTATTATTATACAGTTTATTATATATATATATATATAGAAAAAATATATATACAGCGCCACTTGTGGGATGGATTCCAAAGTTATGTCAAACTGATTAAAAAAGAGAAAATCTTTAAAAACACACACACTACCTTGTTATAGGTGTCTGCCACCCCCTAAAAATGCAATGCTGGTAGAGTAATGCTAATAAGTATGGAAAAAGTGGGGGATAGGGGTACCGGCGACCTGTGTTGTTTAAAAAGTATGTACTAAAAAACTTTGAATTTATGAGCCAAAAAATATATATATATATATAAAAATAAACAAATTTTAATAAAATATAAAAGTTAATAGATAAAAAGTACAAATTTTCAAGAGATATATAAATATAAGGTAGGAGATTAGACTTAAAAATAGAAAAAAAACTATGCGCTCAGGTGGATAGCACTGCACTATGGTTGTCAGCAGCCTCTTGAAGAAGGGAATTGCCAGTCCCTTAAAACAGAAACTATGAAACGCATTACAAGTGGCGCTAGACAACCAGAATGTGATAAAATATTTATTTTCTAAAATGCATATAGAAGTTACAACAACCTCCCGGGGGTAATAAATCTTAAAACATCACAATATATGAATTAGCACTAAATATGCCTCATTTGTTTATAAAAAATAATAATTAAAGCATCAATAGTGGATAATCCTATTAACATATAATTAATTTTTTTTAACGCGTTTCAACGCCAGCAGGGCGTCTTTTTCGAAAGGCAGGTATACCTGGGAGTAGGGGTGGTCTGATCTTATACCTATTCCACAGGTGGAGCTAATTATCAGTAATTACATGCAACTATTTCAGAGCATCAGATTTGAATATGCTGTTTATACTCCTATTGTTTTGAAATAGTCATACATCTTTATAATAAACATCACTATATTAATTCTAATTATATGTTAATAGGATTATTAGAAAATAAATAAATATTTTATCACATTCTGGTTGTCTAGCGCCACTTGTTATTCGTTTCATAGGAGATTAGATTTAGCTTTAAAAATAGGCAGGGGGTCAGTGCAGGGAACCCAACGCGTTTCGTCACATATGACTTCTTCAAACGCGTTGGGTTCCCTGCACTGACCCCCTGCCTATTTTTAAAGCTAAGTCTATTCTCCTACCTTATATTTATATATCTCTTGAAAATTTGTACTTTTTATCTATTAACTTTTATATTTTATTAAAATTTGTTTATTTTTATATATATATTTTTTGGCCCATAAATTCAAAGTTTTTTAGTACATACTTTTTAAACAACACAGGTCGCCGGTACCCCTATCCCCCACTTTTTCCATATATATATATATATATATATATATATATATATATATATATATATATATATATATATAGCAGTACGGTAGGCCACGGCTGTACCTACCTCTGTGTCGTCAGTGCACTCGTCGTCCATAAGTAATATAATACTATACTATCCATCCATCTACATTGTATACCTGTGGTGGTTTTTTTTTTCTTCATACTAGTTTAGCAGTCTGCTGACAGTGTCCACCAGGTCCGTTATTATTATTATACAGTATATATATATATATATATATATAGCAGTACGGTAGGCCACGGCTGTACCTACCTCTGTGTCGTCCGTGCACTCGTCGTCCATAAGTAATATAATACTATACTATAGTATCCATCCATCTACATTGTATACCTGTGGTGGTTTTTTTTTTCTTCATACTAGTTTAGCAGTCTGCTGACAGTGTCCACCAGGTCCGTTATTATTATTATACAGTATATTATATAAATATATATATATATATAGCAGTACGGTAGGCCACGGCTGTACCTACCTCTGTGTCGTCAGTGCACTCGTCGTCCATAAGTAATATAATACTATACTATAGTATCCATCCATCTACATTGTATACCTGTGGTGGTTTTTTTTTTCTTCATACTAGTTTAGCAGTCTGCTGACAGTGTCCACCAGGTCCGTTATTATTATTATACAGTATATTATATATATATATATATATATATATATATATATAGCAGTACGGTAGGCCACGGCTGTACCTACCTCTGTGTCGTCAGTGCACTCGTCGTCCATAAGTAATATAATACTATAGTATCCATCCATCTACATTGTATACCTGTGGTGGCTTTTAGTTGTACGCATTAAAATATGGAGAACAAAAATGTGGAGGTTAAAAAAATAGGGAAAGATCAAGATCCACTTCCATCTCGTGCTGAAGCTGTGCCACTAGTCATGGCCGAGACGATGAAATGCCATCAACGCATCAACGTCGTCTGCCAAGGCCGATGCCCAATGTCATAGTACAGAGCATGTAAAATCCAAAACACGAAAGATCAGTAAAATGACCCAAAAATCAAAAGCGTCTGAGGAGAAGTGTAAACTTGCCAATATGCCATTTACGACACGGAGTGGCAAGGAACGGCTGAGGCCCTGGCCTATGTTCATGGCTAGTGGTTCAGCTTCACATGAGGATGGAAGCACTCATCCTCTCGCTATAAAAAAAGAAGAGTATTTTTTTGAAGGGCCATCCTGCGTGACACTGCAGTGCCACTCCTAGATGGGCCAGGTGTTTGTGTCGGCCACTAGGGTCGCTTAGCTTAGTCACACAGCTACCTCATTGCGCCTCTTTTTTTCTTTGCGTCATGTGCTGTTTGGGGAGTATTTTTTTTGAAGGGCCATCCTGCGTGACACTGCAGTGACACTCCTAGATGGGCCAGGTGTTTGTGTCGGCCACTAGGGTCGCTTAGCTTAGTCACAACAGCTACCTCATTGCGCCTCTTTTTTTCTTTGCGTCATGTGCTGTTTGGGGAGTATTTTTTTGAAGGGCCATCCTGTCTGACACTGCAGTGCCACTCCTAGATGGGCCAGGTGTTTTTGTCGGCCACTTGGGTCGCTTAGCTTAGTCACACAGCTACCTCATTGCGCCTCTTTTTTTCTTTGCGTCATGTGCTGTTTGTGGAGTATTTTTTTGAAGGGCCATCCTGCGTGACACTGCAGTGCCACTCCTAGATGGGCCAGGTGTTTGTGTCGGCCACTTGTGTCGCTTAGCTTAGCCATCCAGCGACCTCGGTGCAAATTTTAGGACTAAAAATAATATTGTGAGGTGTGAGGTGTTCAGAATAGACTGGAAATGAGTGGAAATTATGGTTATTGAGGTTAATAATACTATGGGATCAAAATGACCCCCAAATTCTATGATTTAAGCTGTTTTTTAGGGTTTTTTGAAAAAAACACCTGAATCCAAAACACACCCGAATCCGACAAAAAAAAATTTGGTGAGGTTTTGCCAAAACGCGTTCGAACCCAAAACACGGCCGCGGAACCGAACCCAAAACAAAAACCTGAAAAATTTCCGGTGCACATCACTATTGTTAACACCATCAAACCCACCATCCGCATTGCTGCGTGAATCAATATTGTTTGACATTGTAACAACTCTCCTAGTTTTGCCTTGGATATCTTGTTCCGAGGTAACTACTTTCTGCAAACTCGAATTCAGTATAGCCCCACCGTGAGTTATGTTCCGGAACCAGAGATGATCCCATTTACGAACCACCCGTGCCTCTGCAGACGTTATTTGTATGTTGTAGATGACACAGAACCTTTCCTGTATTTGTGTCAGGATAGGAAGGTGGTCAAGGTATGGCAATTTTTCTTAACCTCTACTAACGGAGATAAATTGACAAAATCATTTTGGTACTCTGAGGCTGTGGCTAACCCAAAAGGTAAGCCTACCTGAATTTTGCTGAAGGATGGTAAACCTTGCGATAACACTGATGGACAGTGTTATAGGAGTCTGAAGGTAAAATTTCTGACTTATCCAGGAATACCATGTATTATATTGGCTCCTCACCCAAATATGGAGTTGCCTCCACGTGAACCGTGTTACCCTAATTTCTCTGTTTTTGAAATTGATATTGGGGCGAGGGATTGTTTTTGACCCAGGTGGGAATAAACCCTCCATTGTGCATGAGTTACTGGAATGACAATTCCCGACAAACATTTTCTGAATTGCTTCATGCAAAACCCTCGCCTACGCCTTTACCCGAGACGGGCTGAAACCGGTTACCTTTTAGGAGAATGGGAAAATATAACCTTAGAGATACTGCTTCTTGCACCCAGGCATCTATTTGTAGACTGCTATCAATCTGTGCAACTGAAGTCGGCCCCTTATCCTTCTGGAATCAGCCAGAAGGAGACCTGCACCATCATACTGATGGCCTCTGGTGGAAGCTGGCCTTATGGTTGCCTTTGCCTTACCAAACTTATTGTATTAAGGCTGTTACGATCCTTTATTACCTACAAGGCCGAACCAGACCCCTATTTTGGGGTTATATGTGGAAGGGAACGTGACCTTCTTGGACTCTGGAATAACTGTTAAAACAGAAACTTCCATCCATCTTAGATTCTGAATCAGCTTCCTATATACAGATGAAGGATTTATACTATAAGTCATGTTGTGCCTAGGCACAAAACTAGTCAAGATAACTGAGGACCTATCTGTACGTGACCCAAGCTGTTCTTGAACAGCGATTGTTATGCTGATGCCCTAGAACATTAGTGTCCATATGAGCTATATGGGATTCTTACTCCCTTGCAGGCGCAGAAACCTGTCTTCCAGTACCTCAGCCTAATGTACCTACAGCACCTGGTATTTCAAGGTGGTTCCCCTCCAAGAACTAACCAGGCCGAACACTGCTTAGCTTCCAAATCTATTGAGATTGGGCCTATCCAGTGTGGTGTAGCCGTAGATTACCAGGTGAAGTCCTGGCTGGCTTTATGACTGCCCCGGACAAAGACAATATGGTCTTATTCTTTTGATGATAGAGGCCCTATAGATTTTTGCATTATCAAATGATATGCCTATCTATTTTGGGAGGCACTTCCCTATTTAAAACAGTCCCTAGCTTGAAAACGATATTGGAATCCCATTTACTGGGCTTCTACTTTATTGGGTGTAACCCAAACCTTTTTCCTGAACTCTGCCCTCGTGCAGAAACCCTTCTGGGACGTTTAAACTGAAGTGCCTTATTTCCCCAGGCTCTGCTGCCTCTATTGACAGATAGCCCATTTTTGCTCTCATTTAGTCAGCTTATTTATTTAGCTGATATCTTTTACCTGTTCTTCGTATACTGAAGTAGAGTATATGGAGCTTTCATCATCTGATGATTTCATGTGTAGCCTGTGATAGTCGATGGATTTATTTACATTCGGTTCATCAGCTTGTCTTTATTGAAGACGCTGTTGGGGATATACCACAATCAGTGAGCAGCATGTGTTAATATTGTAAGATTTAACATTTCAGCTAAACTGTACAAGGTCTGTGCAACAGTCTATACCTGATGTAATCAGGAATGTATTATGCTAAACAGCAAATCATTTTTACACATAACCATCCTGTACCAAATCATATAGGATAATCCAGTTTTTGCCGAACAATAACATAAGTGTTTTGCTGCCCTTAGACATGATAAATACTCAGCACTTTCACAGTGTACTACACAATTTTGTGACTGTACTCACTTTTCTCTAAAGTGATGTGTGACCCTTACCATGCACCTGCATTAAGGATCAGAAATATCAACCGACAATCATTTATTATAAAGTCAGCATCACACTAGCGGTCAGTCACATATTATATATATATATATATATATATATACTCTCCCAATCAAAGAGTCACTCCTGGGCTGCCAATACGGAGAATCATTAAGGTGCTTTATTCAACGTTTCGGGGTACTGCCCCCCGTCATCAGGCACACGTTGTGTGTCCTGATGACGGGTGGCAGTACCCCGAAACGTTGAATAAAGCACCTTAATGATTCACCGTATTGGCAGCCCAGGAGTGACTCTTTGATTGGGAGAGCATGTGTGAGGTTGGCAAACCTCTGGAGCGCACCCTGGCAAATTACTGAAATATCCTGTGGAGTGCCGGCTGAGCAGGTTGGATATATATATATATATATATATATATATATATACATATATACACACACACACACACTGTACACACACATCATGAGCAGATTATCAACTACGAACACATCTCAAAGCATGTAGGAGTACATATTACTGAATTCTGTCTTATACAGATATTTAAAGTATTCAGACGCATTGCGAAGAAAACCACAGTATTGTACATAAAACTCATATGTAATAGGCACTAAAGTTAACTATTCATACTACAAAGGTAGATAGAAATTTAGTGCAGTATAACCCGTACTCAGTAGAGTGGTATACAGGGAGACTTACCCCACTTCCAGGATCGATCAATACGTTAGCGTCTAGACCCACTCAGCGCTCGCTACTAGTGTACACTACCGCTCCGGTCATTATTTGTGGACACAGACGCTCAGTGAACGTTAGTGCATGCAGACGCTCCCGTCTGCGACCCCGTCTCTTAGCGGCAAACCTTAGTGTACACAGACGCAGCGGCCTAGGCTGCGACCGAGTCCCCGCATGGTAGCATCTCAGACGGAAGTGAGGCAATCAGTTCATGGTGGGAGACGCACGGTAACTGGTCATGAACTGGGGGGAGGGGCGACCAGGAGAGCGTCTGACTCCCCACTGCCGACATCAACCCTAGGGATCGCAGCCTCAAACTAATCCTGGCGCCTTATGATCCCTAAAGCCTAGCGCTAGAGCACCCGTGGTGGTGGCGCGCCAGCTACTGTTTGGTAGTCTCCTCCCAAATCAGTGCGGCTGTGTCCGTATTCCCCCTCTAAGCGGAACCGATGCCTTACCTTCTCCCCGTGCTCCAGCCACAGCCTGGTAACGTCTGCTGGACCTGCTAGTAACATCCGACACAGACGCCCGTTGATACAGCACTTGTACCGTGGGTAAGCGTTGTTGTGACCCAGCGGAGAGTTGTTAGAGCGACTCTTTCCAATATGCGTGTTAGACGCTGTTAGGAAAGATCACTCAAAAAATGGTAAGACTATAAAAATAAATAAAATTTAAAGCTTAGCCCTGTGATCATGGTCCAACTCCTGCCGCACCAAACAAAAAACTGATTTGACTGAGTCGGTGGGCGGGATTATATGGACGAGCCCAGTGCATCCTGGGAGGCCACAAAGCTCATGATCGATTTGGTGCCAATCCGCTGACGCTCCAGCATATCCCAATGTTATCCTGTGGATAACCTGTGGACCTTGCCAAGAAAAAAAAAAAATCTTGGCAATGAGTACCTGTTTGTGGGGGTATAAACGTATACTTTGTGTGCTTTGTATTCGTGTATGATTTGTCCCTGAAGACGGGGCACAATCCCCGAAACGGCGTAGGACCGTATTAAAGACTCTTTTACGTCAATATCCAGTCTGCTGAGTGCCGCTGATTTTTCCTTCAATATATATATATATATATATATATATAGAACAATTGTGGAATGAATGGGTTTATGTTGATTGTCTGTTTGGGTCCAAAATACCAAAATATGTGTGGTCCTTGAAAGATTGTCTAATGGAAAAATCCTTAAAGTACTGTACGTCCCACACCCTAATTATTTATTTATTTAATTTATTAACAGTTTCTTAAATGGTGCAGCAAATTCAGTTGCACTTTACAATTGGAAACAACAGTGGGAAAACAAAACTGGGTAATAACAGTCATAGAGGTAGGAAGGCCCTGCATGCAACCTTACAATCTATAGGGAAATAGACATTCATACACAAGGATAGGCATTATCTATATAGCATAATGGTCTACCACACTGCAAAAGGTTCTTGGTGGGCTGTATGATATGGTCACACAGCAATGTTGGCCAAGGGTCAGGAGGATGTGAAATTGAAGAAAGAGAAAATATGTGAGGATGTGTGTGCAGACTGTACAGTGGGGATGTAATTGGATATGAAAGATGTGAGAGGTTATGTGAGCGGTGTGCTGAGTGGGGGAGAGATGTGTGCTGAGCGGTCTATGCTAGATCTCTCTTTTGGTGCCTGAGCAATGGAGATTGTTACTACTTTATAGATGCTTATTTGATCATTCATTACTATGACAATCATAGTATACTTGTGATCAGCTTGTGCTGTGTTCTGAACAGGAACCTTTACTGTATGTCATGAGACTTGGCCCACTACATTTGCTTCTTAATCCATTGTACTCTCGATCATGCACATTTAGTAGCAGCATAACAGAGCTAGGGCCTGATTCATAGTTGTACGCTAATGCCGCTGCATACAGTACGTGACTTTTTACTCAGAGGAGCAGTGAAAATACGCTAAATGATTTGTAGAGAGACGCCCACTGGAGCCTTCACAGCTGCCCGCAACTGTGTACACATTCGCAGCAAACATCGAACTACTGTGTCCGTCTATGCCCACTCCGAATGGCCGCAGCAACAGAGACGCCAGAGACATGGTTCCGGTGTACAGGATCATAGACTGCAGCTGATAAATTCACCGAAAATGGTCCAACATGTCCATGTTTTTGCCACCACTCCACATTACCTCCCACAAAATGGCTGTACCCTATCAGTCACTTGTGAATGAATCCTCACTGCGACTGTAAACCCAATTCAATTGTTGCAATTGCGCATTGCGGCAGTGACCTACACACAGACCACTAATAATCACTTGCGTGAGCATCGGAATAGTGTACAACTCTGAATCCGGTGCACAGCCTGATGGCTGCACACAATACCTTCCTGCTGGAGTTCCTGTGAACAGCGTTTACCCAATACACAATTTGCTACGTATGAGCCAGGGTCAACTGCTAACAGTACAGTGTGACCATACACACTGGCTAACCAGAGACACCTAACAATAATTGCCAATGTTAGTTATTTTGAGCAGTTGTAAAATACACTATTGACTATTTCTTCCAATGGAACTCTGTCTCCTTTCTCCTGCTGTTATTTTAATTCTAAGCATTGTATTATATACAAAATAAATAAAATATAAATCCTTGCCAAAATAACATACCAGCAAATAAAATGTGAAGATGCTTTATTTACAAGTGCACAAAGAGTTAATGTACACATTTCTAAAAGGTATTGAAATGTTAATATTGAGGAAATGTAAGATCAATCTTCTCAGACCAAGCCATCAAGCCACCTTTAATATCTTTTGCTGTGAACATTTCTGTTTCTTTGCCAGATACTCTCTGTAGTATCTTCACAGCTTTTTGTGAATCATTTCCAAGTTTGCAGATCACAATCACTGTAACACAATAAAAATAGTCAGACATAATTTTTTTGTTTAAATATTGGCAAGCATGTTTGTTGACTGAGCTTCTTGCAAACAGCTTTCCTACAAGGAAGGAAAATGGACTTGGCGTGGTTAAACACATTTTTGCTATACATGTGGACAGTCATGCAAAAAATATTGGCAAAGAAAAATGTTTAAAATGCTATAATTTGGATCTCATGAGGTCTTAAAATGAATAGTCTCATGCAATTTGCTTTCATAAAGCAAAACAGAAGAGAAAACTATGGCCATATACCAGAACTGATATATTATGCCACTGCTCTGCTATTTTCTCCTGGATGAAAAAGTTCAAAACAAAGTGGAAAAAAAAAAAGCAATACATTCTAACAATAATTGAAATTAGATTTTTACTGTTTAATAAACAATGGAAGCAAAAGGTTTCTTAGTACTCCCAAACATAGAAGACCGGAAATATTTCTAGCAACAGAAACAGGATAATGACCCAGACCCACACAGCTAAAAGCACCCAAGAATGGGTAAGAACAGAACATTGGACTATTGTGAAGTAGCCATCTATGAGCCCTATCTGAATCCTATCGACCATCTATGGAAAGAGCTAAAACATGCAGTCTGGAGAAGGCACATATCAAACCTAAGACAGCTGGAGCAGTTGGAAGAGTGGGACAAACTACCTGTTGACATGTACATAATTCTCATTGAGAGTTACAGAAATCACATGATTGCCTCCAAAGTTTGTATAACATTATTTACTTTAAATATTCTGTTGAAATAAAATTCTAATGCAATGTCGGATTTGTATTAAATAATGGAATAAACAATGTTGGATCCAATTCCTCATGCTATTTCAGAGAAAAAACGGCAAACAGCAGCAACTGTAACAGCATTTACCAGCAACAGTTGTAACAGCATTCAGCAGCAACAACAACTGTAACAGCATTTAGCAGCAACACAACATTAATAGATCTTAAGACTTAACGAAACTAAATGGATACACCATATTATATTGTATTCCCATATGAGCTATACAGATACCAAATTTAATCGTTTTACCCTAAAGATTGATGCTTTTGATAAAATCATAGAATTTGATAGCAGATAAGAACCACTTGGCCATTCTAGATCGCCCCCCTTTTTTTATAACCTTTAGGTAATCTTAACACTTTTTGATATTCATATGCCTACACAAAGCATGTTTAGATTGCTCTACTGTCTTAGCCTCTACAACCTCTGACCGGATGCTATTCCACTTATCCACTACCCTTACTGTGACACTATTTTAGGGTTTGTTTTATCTATATTTACAAACTGCAATGCTATTTTTGACTAACATTTATTAAACTTAGAAAACAAGATTTGTTTGTATTTCAGTTAAATCTCTTTCTCAAGCACTTACCCGCCAACCTCTCCTCAGTTTGAGCTTAAAAAGCCTCTAGGATGGGTTGAATAAAAAGCTATTAACATCTTTCTCCTATACACAACCAACAAGAGAGGGATCGCAGTTTCCTCCAGATGAAATCAGAGAGATTTAATAGGTAAGTACCAAAAAAAACTTATTTTCTCTTTTCTTCATCTGGGGAACACTTCTTAACCATGGGGATGTACAAAAGCTGCCCCTAGGGAAGGGTGCATCCAGACTTATATGACCTTAATACTGTAAGTCCAAAGTCAGATTCACTGGACACGAGGTCATGAAAACTGTAAAATGTGATGACTGTATGAGCTGAGGACCATGTAGCTGCTCTACATAACTGCTCCGCCAGTGCCCCATTCCGGGCTGCCCATAAAGTACCTACTAATCGAGTGGAATGAGCTGAAATCTTAACTAGAAAAGGCATATCAGCCTGCTTAATCACGGCCATAATCCATGTGGCTATTACCTGCTTAGATGCTGGCCAACCTCTTTTCTTAGCAGAATTAATAAACTGTTTACCGATTACTTGCAGTCCTGTCCAAGTAAATTTTCCAAACTCTAAACTAAATGCAACAATGACAATTTTTCTTTACTAACTGCCTTTCCTGCTGTAGAAAAGGACGGAATGACTATTTTCTGATTTAAATGGAAATCCAACACTACTTTAGTTTGCAAAGAAGTACATGTACAAAACACTGCCCTAGCCTCATGGATGACTAAGAATGGAGAATTGCAGGCTAAAGCTCCAAATTCTGATACCCTTCAAGCCAATGTAATGGCTAGGAGAAAAGCCAATTTCCAAGATATCTACTTCCTTTACAGCATGGGTCTTCATCCTGTGGCCCTCCAGCTGCTGTGAAACTACACATCCCAGCATGCACTGCCACAGTTTTGCTATTAAGGTATGCTAAAACTGAGGCAGGGCATTCTGGGATGTGTAGTTCCACAGCAGCTGGAGGGCCGCAGGTTGAAGACCCATGCTTTACAGGCTTACAAGGTGGTGCTTGAATAGCTGTCAATACAAGAAGTCCCATGGCTCTATATAGAATGCCTATGTAGTGTTTGTATGTGTAAAACACCATACATAAAAGTATTTACTTCTTGAATAATTGACAACCTCGTCTGAAACTAGATAGAAGACCTGAACCTATAAAAGATCCTAATGAGAAACCAGCCTGTAAGAAAGAAAGGACTCTAGCCAATGAAAAACAAGAATGTGAAACCTTCTCCTTCTTTACACCAATATATTTATTTCCAGAATCTATGATAATTATCTGTAGAAACATTTTCCTGGCTTTCTTCTTTCAAATCTTGGCTTCTATTAAATTTAGACTCTTAGGAGAATTCAATTGGGCGCAAGGTAAAAAAAAAAGCGTTGCATACAATTTTGTATTACCACTGGTATGCACACTCCCGATACCTGTGGTATTCAATTCCCCCAAAAAATGGTCACAGAGTTTTCAGTGCTGAGTAAAAAAATAAACTAACAGTTCTTAACTGTCCAGTGGTCTTCTCTCCATCTCCCTACTGGGGAGGGGGCTGCTGGGAGTCTCAGAGGCTGCTGGAAGATGCAGTTCTGGGGAGAGGACAATGCACAGGGAGGGAGTGGGGGGGGGGGGGGGGAGAGAGGTTGAGTTACACATACTCACCGCTGCTGCACAGGATCAGATCCCGATGCTGTAGAAGACACCACTTTAGAAGGTGAAAAATTATAGACTCATTTGGCTAAATGGAAACCTTCAATTGCTTAATTAGTCCTCGGGGAGGAGGAGGTGCCGCCAGAGTGCCAAAGTAAGTAAAATTTATAATCTTAAGAAAAAGCAGACATGCTCTGGAGGTGTGTGAAAAAAAGATGCAGTGATTTTTATAGAAATTACTGCGTCACATTTTCTGTCCTTCAATTGAATAGCAAAACATTGCGGCTGCATAAAAACCCTGCACCAGGTCTTTTTTGAATTTCCCACCCACAATTGAATGTCCTTTAATGTCCTGACACAGAATTGGCTCTGTGACAGCAGAGCCTGATGTAGAGAAAGCCTAACTCCCGAACCCATGCCCATTTTCACTATGTCTGGGTACAAACACTTCGAACATTACCGGAACCCTTTCCTTTTTTATTTTTCTTAGAACCAGCAGAAGTTGAACCAAGAACCCATCAAATCTATCTCTGGTTGTCCCCACTTCACTACCACACTCTGGAAAACTTCCAGGTGTAGAGACCATTCTCTTGTCAGAAGAGTCTGGCGACTTAAAAAATCTGCCTTCTAATTTTCTATCCCCAGAATAAAAATTGCTGATATAGCTAGGATCCTGCTTTCTGCCCAAGATAGCATTTGAAATGGCCACCATACTTCTTGTCCCTCCCTGGTGATTTATATATGCTACTGCTGTAGCAATGTCCGACCGAATACTTAATCAGAATCACTTTTCGCTCCAACACATTTATGGAAAGCATTGTTTCCTTCCTGGACCATAGGCCTTGAAAGTGGTGGTTCCCTAGGACCACCCCCATACCTGAAGACTGGCACCATCCAGTCAAGGGAAAGGAAGCTCCTGCCTTGTTCAGATATTCCTCATGAGTGACTTTCTTGTCTCTGTGTACAGAGTAATGAACTGTTTTGATAGCTATTGGTTGGATATTGACCAACTCTTTAGAATATTTAACTGGAACGTTCTGGAATCGAATTACATATTGGATAATTTCGAATGAATAACCATTTTCTTCAACAGTTTAATGCAATAGAGAACTGATGGAAAATCCTTTTGACTAACTATTGAATGTGAGTTTTGAGACCCCAAAATTCACATCTGATTAGGAATCAACCTGGACTTTTTCCAATTGATAATCCAACCATGGTACTGCAACACTTCCAGTGCCCATAATAAATCTGTCTGAAATGCCTCTTCTGTCCGCACTGAAATCATCTAAGGGATCATTTTTATTTAGGTTTTCCTCAGAATATTCAACACGACTGCTGTAAACACACAAGGAACTGTTGCCAACCCAAAACGCAGGGCACTGAACTGGAAATGCCTTTTCTTAATCATAAATCTTAATGGCCCTCCCAAATGGGTATATGTAGATAGGCATTCTTTATGTCCATACACACAAGCACCTTGTTTGTCTCCATATCGTTTATGACTGACTTTATAGACTCCATTCTGAATTTGTCTATCCTTAACTTTAAAACCTTCCAGTTTTTGTACCAAAAATAGGTAGGAATAAAAGCATATCTTTCTTTGGCAGTAGGGTACAGGCACAATTACCCCTGAATCCTGAAGGCCTTTTATGGCCCGATTTAATTCTATACATTTCTGCTTGTTGTTCAGTCATTTTGTTGCAAAAAAAACTTCTCGGAGTTGAACCCAAGATGATAACCTCTTTCTACTATGTCTGTAACCCATTTGTCTGTTGAAGACCTCTTCCATTGGTCCATGAATGACAGTTAATAGGCACCTACATAAGAAATCTGTGGGTGTATGCCCTCCCCGTCAAACAGATTTATTTTGGACCTGTGAAGTCTGCTTTCCTAGATCCTTTTCAACTAACCTAGGTTTACCTCTGTAACAGAAACCTCTGGCCGAGGAAAACTACCCCCCTGCTTTGAAAGGACTAAGTTGGACCCCTGCCCTTATGGCCCAGACCCTTGTGGAGATTGATTGTCTAAAAGTATAGTATCCAGGTCTACCTTGGATACACCCTGGTGTGAACCAGATTTATGAGGTCATTCGTATCCAAACGCTGCACATCTGTACGCAGCGGTGGTCTGCGCACGCAAACCGGCCACAGTGCTCATGCATGACACGTTATCCTTTTGGTTAGGGTAGGCACAGAGCGCACCTACTCCTACTGTCAACTCTTTCACTAGAGTAAGAGGAGTCAGTTGCCATCAATCCAGCCACTTCCCCCTTCATTAGGCAGGGTGGTCTGCTCCAGTTCTACTTCCTTGTTGCACATGACGTCATATGTAACAGCCGCCGCCGGCATCCTGTGTTCCTTCCCGGCTGTCAGTCTCTCCAATCCAGCATTCTGCCGAGATACCAGCGCGACTGGCAGGATTTCCTCCAGTGTCATCTACTCTGCATGCCACTCCCCCCCAATTCTGCATTCAGCGTCACCTCGCTGGCTCAGTTCCCGCAATTATGTCACCCCACCGCTCAACGCTGCACCGGACTGCAGCAACCCAACTCTGTTTCAGAGCCAGATGCCGTTTGTATAGGTAAGGAGAAGGCTTCTGAGCCACATCCTACTAGGGTGGGGATATACTAAGTTTGGAGAGTGATAAACTACCAATCAGCTCCTGTCATTTATCAAACCCGGTTTGTAAGATGGTTGTTATTGACTGGTAGTTTATTTCTCTCCACTTTATCACTCTCCAAGGCTTAATACATCTCCTCCTTTGACCCAAGCCACACTAGGGGTGAAGCCGGGGAGAAAAAGAGAGGAACAGAAATCCTCAGAAAAAGCTGCTGATTGTGGATACAAGCAGGGAAATGCATTAAGGAATCATATTTGTAGCTCCAGCCGATATTTGCCACTCTCTGCCCGGGACCCCAAGCAGGAACTGCAGCTCACTGAACTCCAGATAAGGCTGCAGCATTGGAGTGCACAGCAGCCGGGAGGAAGAATTGCTGTCCATATATATGAGTGGATCTAGGAGCACAGTGGAGGTTTGCCTGTTTACAAAAGGAGAACAGTGGTATATCAAGTTATTTCCTGACCAGTAACTGATATACAGATGTGTCCGTATACACAAAGAATTCCGGCATAGTGTGGCATTCGCGTGTGCATATGTACGTACGCACTCGATCCAGCATACACAAAGTCGTTATGCAAATGCTGGCTGCGGGAGCAGGATGCTCTCGCTGCCATACACAAAGGGGGTGTTAGCGCCATGGTATGGGCTCGGGTAAAGGTTCTTGTGATGCGAAACGCCATGCTGCAGTTTTTAACAAAGGTGTGTGAGGACACATCTCTAGCAGCAAGTTATAATGCTACATCTATAGACTTATAGCAATGATATTAAGCATTCTATATAAGTGACTATTATTGCATCTATACTGCTTCCACTAACAAGACTGCTTTATTATGCCTTACTAATATCATCTTGGAAACCAGACTGTCAATGTTTTAAGCTTTGGAATAAGACCAGTAACATCTAACAAATAAGCAGCATCTGCACACTTTTACCTGAATGGTGAATACATAAAAAATTTGCTCTAATAACCTATGTGCTTTTGCTTGAGTATATAGTGGCATTCAGGAGTGAATATACAATCTTCATTGACTAGTTATACTTTACTACTGTGATATTGTTGGTGTATATGTATTTTCAATATTAATTTTTATTGTTTTGCGGGTAAACAAAGCAAAAGGGAGAGGGGTACAGAAAAGAGAGAAGGGGAGGACGTGGGTGGTACACAAACTGTTCAGCAAAAAACAAACAATTACATAGTGGATAATAAGGAGGGCATTGTACAGAAAAATCACGTGAGGCTAAATCCAACCAACCGTAAATACATCAGAAAATGATAACAAATATTCCTAAGTGTCGTGGGGGGGTGTGGGGTCTGGTGAGCGATTATGCCAATAGTTAGACCACGAATACCAGCGGAGCAGTGGGCATGATGGGTTAGTGGCATAGGCCACTCCCGCTGTCTCAAATTCGAGACTGTACGGCCATCTCTATCTCTAATATATGGGGAACCCTTGTGGAACGCCAATGGCGAGCAATTAGTAGTTTGGTTGAGATAAGTATATGTCCTAAGATGTATCGATCGCCTGGCGATAAACCACCATAATATATGTGAAGGAGAGCCAGACGTGGGTGGGGGATTACCGAGAGGCCCAACACAAGTTCTAAGGGGTAAAAAACAGAGGTCCACAGCGGGGTAAGCATTGGACAGTCCCAAAAAATATGCATTAACCTTACCACAGTTACGCCAACACATTAGGTGTGAAGGGCCGCATCGCATGTAAGCGGGATGGGGTGAAGTATAAGCGATGGAGCAGTTTATATGATAGTTCTACATGTGATATACATTTAGATACTGTGTAGCAGGACCTAAATATCATCTCCCATTCCTCCTCTGAGACTGAGCACCTAAGGTCCGCCTCCCATTTCACTTGAAAGGGGCTTTCTGTGGGGGTTGTGGATTAACAATGTAAGTATACCATTTAGTAATGCCTCCCCTGCCTTCTCCATTATCCAGGAACTTCTGAACAAGTTTAGGTAAGGAGGATAAGGTGTGTGGGGGGGGGGGGGGGGGGGCGTTCAGACCCCATGGAGCCAGTGTCTGAGTTGAAAGTATCTATAAAATTCCCCAAGTGGCAACAGAAATTTTTCCTGAATCTGGGCAAAAGAGAGAAGAGTATCATTCACCATTATATCCGGTAAAGACAGGATTCCCTTAATATCCATGAATCGAATCGTAAGTCTGGGATACGATATGTATTTTATTAAAATTTATGGGATAATTAAAAAACACCTGCTCATCAGCACTGTCTGGTTATATTTATGTTTACATTTTTGAATGGTGGATTACTTCCTTTTTTGATGGCTGCAGCTGAGCTGGATGATAAGTATTGGACTTCAGCGCCAAGTAATTTTGTTGATGGAGATAAGTACCAAGCAACCAGCTCCTGTCATTTTTCAAACCCACCCTGCTACATGGCAAGTTATGAGCTGACCGGCTGGTACTTATCTCCGCCCATTTTCTCTCTCTCCAAGGCTTAATATATAGGCCCCTTAGTGAGTTACAATTCCGTATTTAAAGTACATTTTACAGTATCTATTTCAGCCCAGTATGCTGTAATAAGTTTGGACGCGTTCAGCTTCCCGGCAGTTGGGATGCCAGCGGTCATGTGACAGACACCAGAATCTCGACAACACTCACAAGACCAGTGCCGGATCACGGACATCTCAAAAGTAAGTATAGGGGCTCAGGGATGGGGAGGGTTAGGCATTAGGAGGGGTTAGGGATGGGGAGTTAGCCATAGTCGCCTCCCCGAGGGTTAGCCATAGCCATCACTACCTGAGGGTTACCCTTTCTGATGACAAAATTTTCAGTGTCGGGATGCCGCAGTCAGTCATGTGACCAATAACTTAAATCGCGGTCATAATGATGAAGGAATCCTGTAAGATCCCACTGCTTCCCTCTTACAGCATAGAGAGAGGGGGATTTTTGATTACTAAACTTACACTTTACTTACAATCTATAGGGAAATAGGCACTGATACAAAAGGATAGGTGCTATCTATTGCATAGTTGCCCACCAGATTGGAAATGTTCTAGGTGGGCTGTATAATATCACAGCAATGATGAACCATGGTCAGAAGGAAGGGAAAGTGAAGAAAGAGAAACTATACGTTATGGCAAGAACTTACCGTTGATAACGGTATTTCTCCTAAATCCACAAGATCCACAGGATAACATTGTGATATGATGAGGCGACAGCGGATTTGCACCAATCGGTCAAAGCTTTTCGGCCTCCCAGCATGCAACGGGCCCGTCCATATATCCCCGCCTTCTGGCTCAGGCAAATCAGTTGTATTCCCAAAGCAGGAGCATCATAGATATCCCTAATCAGGCGAGAAGAACACACATGCACACCCTTCCGTACAAGAAAAAAGAGGTTAGTGAGTAAAAGGATCCTCAAATCAGGTGCGTCAAGGTGGGATCCCTGTGGACTTAGGAGAAATACCATTATCAATGGTAAGTTCTTACCATAAAGTATATTTCTCCGGCAGGGTCCACAGGTTATCCACAGGATAACATTGGGATTTCCCAAAGCAATTTAGTGGTGGGGACGCTCATGATTGGACAGAAGAATCCTACGGCCGAATTCAGCGTCATGAAATGCAAAGGTATCTATGGCATAATGTCTAACGTGTTAATGGAAGACCATGTGGCTGCCTTACATATCTGTTCTACTGAAGCACCATGTTGTGCTGCCCATGATGGACCTACCTTACGAGTAGAGTGAGCACAGACATTAGCCGGAACATGGAGATCAGCTTGAGAATATGCTTCTGAAATAGTCATCCAAAGCCATCTTGCCAGTGTCTGCTTATCAGCAGGCCATCCTCTCTTGTGAAATCCAAAGAGAATGAAGAGAGAATCTGTCTTTTTAATGGCACTGGTATGATCCACGAAGATCCTTAAGGCACAGACCACGTCCAGCGATGCATCTCCCGCAGAAAGGCCCGGTTCCTGGAAAGCCGGGACTACAATTTCTTCATTAAGGTGGACTTTAGACACCACCTTAGGAAGATACCCAGATCTAATTCTGAGAACGACTTTATCTGGATAAGAAATCAGAAATGAGGAACGATATGACAATGCCCCTAAATCTGACACTCTTCTAGCTGACGGCATTACCAGTAGAAAGAGAACTTTAGCTGTCAACCATTTAAGATCCACTTTATTGAGTGGTTCAAATGGGGCAACTTGAACGGCCTTTAGGACTAAACTTAAGTCCCAATGCACTGTAGGTGGAACACAAGGAGGTTGAAATCAAGGTATTCCCTGGAAAAAGGTACGCACATCCTGTAAGTTGGCAATTTTCTTTTGGAACCATACAGTCAATGCTGACACTTGCACTCTCAAGGAAGCCACCTTCAAACCTTTATCCATTCCTGCATGAAGGAATGCTAAGGCCCTGGAAATTCTGAAAGACCTAGGGTACATTTTCCGTTCACTGCACCAATGAATATAGGTTTGCTATATTTGGTGATAAATGCGGGCTGAGGAAGGCTTCCTTGCTCTGAGCATTGTCTGAATTACCTGTTGTGATAATGCTCTTGACTTCAGGATAGAGGTCTCAAGAGCCAAGCAGTCATAGACAGTCGATCCAGATGTCTGTGATAACAAGGACCCTGCGTCAGTAGATCTGGACGTTGAGGAAGCAGGAATTGAGCATCCATTGACATTCTCTGCAGATCAGTGTACCAATGTCTTCTGGGCCAAACCGAAGCTATTAGTATCATGGCACCCTTTCCTTGCTTTATCTTTCTCACTACCCTGGGTAATAAGGTGATTGGAGGAAACACATAGGCCAGATGAAAATCCCATATCACCGACAGGGCATCCACAAAGATCGCTCTGGGATTCTTTGTTCTTGACCCGTATGCGAGAAATTCGTTGTTCTGACGGGACGCCATGAGATCTCTCTCTGGCAACCCCCACATTTCGACTAGGGTCTGGAAGACCACCAGATGTAGAGCCCGTTCACTTGCCTGAATAGCATGTAGACTAAGAAAATCGGCTTCCCAGTTTAGGACTCCCGGAATGAACACTGCGGACAAGGCTGGATGATGAAGTTCTGCCCACTTTAGTGTGTAACTTACCACCTTCGTAGCTTTGTGGCTGCGAGTTCCACCTTGATGGTTGAGGTACGCGACTGCCGTCGCATTGTCCGAGCGGATCTGAACTGGTTTTCCCCGGAGGATGTCCTCTGCCTGAATCAGTGCTATGTATATGGCCCGAAGTTCCAATATATTTATTGGCAGGCAACCTTCTTCCTTGGTCCATTGCCCCTGGAAACAAAACCTTCCTGACACTGCTCCCCAGCCCTGGAGACTGGCATCCGTTGTCAGAATTTCCCAATCTGATATCCAAAAGGGTCTCCCTTTGTCCAGATGGGATGTCTGTAGCCACCAGGCTTACGACCTTCTTACTTCCATCGTAAGGACCATAGTCTGCGTTTTTATCATCTAATGCAACCCATTCCATTTGTCAAGGATCAGATGCTGCGGAGGCCTCGAGTGGAACTGTGCATACTCCACCATGTCGAATGTTGACACCATCAATTTTGACTGTGTAGCAACTCTTGAATCCTTGACTGAACTTTGGATATCTTGTCAGAGGTAAAATTACTCTCTGAAGGCTTGAATCCAGTACAGCCCCCAAGTGAGTCATCCGCTGTGACGGAACCAGAGACTCTTTTTCCCAATTTATGAGCCACCCGTGCTTCTGCAAACACGTTATTGTCTGTTGCAGATGACACAGGAGAAATTCCTGCGACTGTGCCAGGATTAAAAGATCGTCGAGGTATGGAAAAATTCTTATCCCCTGCTGGCGGAGATAAGCTGCCGTTACCAACATAATTTTGGTAAATACTCTGGGCGCTGTGGATAACCCAAAAGGTAGGGCCTGGAACTGAAAATGCTGTTGGAGGACAAAGAACCTGAGATAGCACTGATGGAACCGAGCAAAAGGAACATGTAGGTAAGCATCCTGGATACCATATAATCCCCAGGCTCCATGGCCAAAATGATGAAACAAAGTCTCCATATGAAACCGAGGTACCCAAATGTATTTGTTCAGCACTTTGAGATTGAGAATGGGCCGAGAACTAGAAACAGGTTGGAGTAAAAACCCTGTCCTCGTTGTGCAGGAAGAACTGGAATGATTACTTTTGACTGAAGCAATTTCTGAACTGCCTCTTGCAAAGACCTGGCCTTCGTCTCTACCCGAGATGCGCTGATACAAAAAAACCTTCGAGGAGGGTGCTTCTTGAAGGCAAATGCATAACCTAGAGATACCGCTTCCTGCACCCAGGCATCTGTTGTAGACTGCTGCCAGATCTGTGCAAACTGAAGAAGTCGGCCCCCCACCCTGGGATCCCCCAGATGAAGGCCCACACCATCAGGCTGATGGCTTAATTTCTGTTTTACCACCCGGTCCTCTGGTAAGCCTATTGCTTTTTAGTCTTACCAGACCTGTTGTATTGGGGCTGCTTGCCATCACTTTTTCCTTTAGCTTTTACTTGAGACCGAAAGGGCCGAAAAGTTGGAACTTTAAGTTTGAATTTGTATGTCAAAGGAAACTTTACCTTCTTGGAGTCTGCTTTTGACTCCAAAATATCTGTCAATTCTTTACAAAAAAGAATCTCAAGAAAAAGGCAAAGATTCCAAAACCTTCTTAGATTCTGAATCAGCTTTCTACGTACGTAGCCAAACTGCTCTGCGAGCAGCTATTGTTGAAGCTGATGCCCTGGAGGCAATAGTACCCATATCCAATGCTGCTTCTTCCAAGAACTTCGCAGCCTTTTTCATATGTGCTATATGGGATTTTTGCTCTGTAGATTGCATTGAAAAAAATAGGATTTTAATACCTACCGGTAAATCCTTTTCTCCTAGTCTATAGAGGATGCTGGGGACTCCAAAAGGACCATGGGGTATAGACGGTATCCACTTTGACTGGGTGGGAACTGGCTCCTCCCTATATGCCCCTCCTCCAGACCTCAGTTATAGGAACTGTACCCAGGGGAGACGGACATTTCGAGGAAAGGATTTTTGTTAAACTAAGGTGAGATACATACCAGCTCACACCACAAATATACCGTACAACTGGATTAGCAGGAATACCAGATAACAGTATGACAAAAAACAGCAACAAGCTGAACATAACCGATACACAACCTTCGTGCAACCGAAA
Source organism: Pseudophryne corroboree (assembly GCF_028390025.1). Lineage (NCBI taxonomy): Eukaryota > Metazoa > Chordata > Amphibia > Anura > Myobatrachidae > Pseudophryne > Pseudophryne corroboree. The sequence goes on from NC_086447.1 coordinate 603,093,858, forward strand.
CCAACAACCAACAATACAACTGCAAGTAACAGTACGCACTGGGATGGGCGCCCAGCATCCTCTACAGACTAGGAGAAAAGGATTTACCGGTAGGTATTAAAATCCTATTTTCTCTTACGTCCTAGAGGATGCTGGGGACTCCAAAAGGACCATGGAGTCTATACCAAAGCTCCAGACCGGGCGGGAGAGTGCGGACAACTCTGCAGCACCGATTGAGCAAACATGAGGTCCTCATCAGCCAGGGCATCAAACTTGTAGAACTTAGCAAAAGTGTTTGAACCCGACCACGTAGCTGAGCGCCCAGCCGCCCAAGATGAGCCCACCTTCCTGGTAGAATGGGCCTTTACTGACTTCGGCAACGGCAACCCAGCCGTAGAATGATCGTGCTGAATCGTATTACAAATCCAGCGCGCAGTAGTCTGCTTGGAAGCAGGATTTCCAATATTGTTGGAAGCATACAGGACAAACAGAGCCTCCGTTTTCCTAACAAGAGCGGTTCTGGCGACATAAATTTTCAAAGCTCTCACGACATCAAGAGATTTTGGCACTGCCACAGCATCCGTAGCTACAGGCACCACAATAGGTTGGTTTATGTGAAACGAAGAAACCACCTTCGGCAGAAATTGTTGACGAGTCCTCAATTCCGCTCTATCCACATGGAAAATCAAATATGGGCTCTTGTGAGACAAAGCCGCCAATTCCGACACCCGTCTGGCGGACGCCAAGGCCAAAAGCATGACCACTTTCCAAGTGAGAAATTTTAACTCAACCTTTCGCAAAGGTTCAAACCAGTGAGACATAAGAAATTGTAACACCACTTCAAGATCCCACGGTGCCACAGGTGGCACAAACGGAGGATGGATATGCAGCACTCCCTTCACGAAAGTCTGAACCTCAGGAAAGGTGGCCAATTCTTTTTGAAAGAAAATAGATAAAGCCGAAATCTGCACTTTGATGGAACCCAATTTCAGGCCTGCATCCACGCCTGCCTGCAAAAAATGGAGGAAACGACCCAAGTGAAACTCCTCCGCACGAGCTGATTTGGTTTCACACCACGACACATATTTTCTCCAAATACGGTGATAATGCTTCGCCGTGACCTCCTTTCTAGCCTTAAGGAGAGTGGGGATGACTTCCCCGGGAATACTTTTACGAGCTAGGATTTGGCGTTCAACCTCCACGCCGTCAAACGCAGCCGCGGTAAGTCCTGAAATATGCATGGCCAAAGCAGTAACAGGTCCTCTCTGAGAGGAAGCGGCCAAGGATCTTCTATGAGCAATTCCTGAAGATCCGGATACCAGGCCCTCCGTGGCCAATCTGGAACGACGAGCACTGCCGGAACCCTTGTTCGTCTTATGATCCTCAACACCTTTGGAATGAGAGGAAGTGGAGGGAACACATACACCGACTGAAACACCCGCGGAGTTACCAGGGCGTCCACTGCACTGGCTTGGGGGTCCCTTGACCTGGAACAATAGCTCGGAAGCTTCTTGTTGAGGCGAGACGCCATCATGTCTATGTGAGGAATTCCCCAACGCCTTGTCACTTCTGCAAATACCTGTTGATGAAGGGCCCACTCTCCTGGATGGAGATTGTGTCTGCTGAGGAAGTCTGCTTCCCAGTTGTCCACGCCCGGAAGGAAGACTGCTGACAGAGCGGTCACGTGCTTTTTCGCCCAGCGGAGAACTCTTGTGGCCTCCGCCATTGCCGCTCTGCTCTTTGTTCCGCCCTGGCGATTTACATACGCCACCGCTGTTATGTTGTCCGACTGAATCAGGACAGGTAGACCTTGAAGAAGGTTTTTCGCTTGCAGAAGGCCGTTGTAAATGGCTCTTAACTCCAGAACATTTATGTGTAGATAAGATTCCTGGCTTGACCCTTTTCCCTGGAAACTTCTTCCTTGTGTGACTGCACCCCAGCCTCGGAGACTTGCATCTGTGGTCAGCAGGACCCAATACTGGATTCCGAACCTGCGTCCCTCTAGAACAGGGGTGTCAAACTCAAATTCATCGGGGGCCGCATCAGCAGTTTGGTCCCCATCAAAGGGCCGGTTGTATCTGTAGGTCTATCCAAAATTTACCGCTCCACCTGCCTTATATGTGCCCAGCCATCTGCCCCCTTTTAAAGTGCCCAGCCATGTGCCCCCTTTTATAGTGCCCAGCCATGTGCCCCCTTTTGTAGTGCACAGGTCCCCATTTTACACATTGCGGCAGGCACAGGTCCCCATTTTACACATTGCGGCAGGCACAGGTCCCCATTTTACACATAGCGGCAGGTACAGGTCCCCATTTTACACATTGTGGCAGGCACAGGTCCCCATTTTACACATTGTGGCAGGCACAGGTCCCCATTTTACACATAGCGGCAGGTACAGGTCCCCATTTTACACATTGTGGCAGGCACAGGTCCCCATTTTACACATTGTGGCAGGCACAGGTCCCCATTTTACACATAGCGGCAGGTACAGGTCCCCATTTTACACATTGTGGCAGGCACAGGTCCCCATTTTACACATTGTGGCAGGCACAGGTCCCCATTTTACACATTGCGGCAGGCACAGGTCCCCATTTTACACATTGCGGCAGGCACAGGTCCCCATTTTACACATAGCGGCAGGTACAGGTCCCCATTTTACACATTGTGGCAGGCACAGGTCCCCATTTTACACATTGTGGCAGGCACAGGTCCCCATTTTACACATAGCGGCAGGTACAGGTCCCCATTTTACACATAGCGGCAGGTACAGGTCCCCATTTTACACATTGTGGCAGGTGGTGGAAGGAGGGAGAGAGAGAGAAAGAGAGGAAGGGAGAGGGGCTGACTTACATTTGAAGCGGTTCTCGCCGCTCTTCAGCCGCCTCTCCCTCCTCGTCTGCGCGGCTCCCTTCTCCCTCCTCCGACGGGGTTTCGTTGAATGACGCGTTTGCGCCGTGACGTCACGACGCAATCGCGTCATTCCGCGAAACCCCGCCCCCCCCGAGCTGGGCACTCGGGAGAAGGGGGTTTCATGGCGGCGGCACCGCGGGCCATCAGACGAGGTCTGGCGGGCCGGATTTGGCCCGCGGGCCTTGTCTTTGACACCCCTGCTCTAGAAGGTGAGAACTTTGCAGCCACCACAAGAGAGAAATTCTGGTCCTGGAAGATAGACTTATTTTCCGGTGCATGTGCAGGTGAGACCCGGACCATTTGTTCAGCAGGCCCCACTGAAACACGCGGGCATGAAACCTGCCAAATGGAATGGCTTCGTAAGCCACAACCATCTTCCCTAGCACTCGAGTGCATTGATGAATCGACACTCCTTGACCATGGTCTGGATTTCCAGAGCTTTTTCCGCCGGAAGAAACACTCTCTGTACTTCCGTGTCTAGGATCATGCCCAAGAAGGGCAGCCGAGTTGTCGGGATCAACTGAGACTTGGCAAATTTAGAATCCAACCATGATGTTGCAGAACCGTCACGGAAACTTCCACATTTCTTAGCAACTGCTCTTTTGATCTCGCCTTTATCAGGAGATCGTCCAAGTACGGGATAATTGTGACACATTGCTTGCGCAGGAGTACCATCATTTCCGCCATCACCTTGGTGAAGACCCTCGGGGCCGTGGAAAGCCCAAACGGCAACGTCTGAAATTGGTAATGACAATCCTGCACCGCAAACCTCAGGAAGGCCTGATGAGGAGGATATATCGGGACGTGTACGTAGGCATCTTTTATGTCGACTGACGCCATAAAATACCCCCCTTCTAGGCTGGAGATTACAGCTCAAAGAGATTCCATCTTGAACTTGAAAGTTTTCAAGTACGGATTGAGGGATTTTAGGTTCAGGATTTGTGTGATCGAGCCGTCCGGCTTTGGCACGACAAAGAGGCTCGAATAGAACCCTTCCCCCCGTTGGGACGGGGGAACCGGGACAATGACCCTCTGTTGACACAGCTTTTGTATCGCAGCATGTACTACTTCCCTTTCCGGAATAGAAACTGGCAAGGTTGATTTGAAAAATCGGCAGGGGGGGCATCTCCTGAAACTCCAGCTTGTACCCCTGGGACACTATGTCTAAGACCCAAAGATCTAGGCCCGATTGAAACCAGACCTGACTGAAGATTCGGAGACGGGCCCCCACCGGCACGGACTCCCGTAGGGGAGCCCCACCGTCATGCGGTGGACTTGGCAGAGGCGGGGGAAGACTTTTGGTCCTGGGCGCCAGACACAGCAGGCGACCTTTTTCCCCTTCCTCTACCTTTTTTTTTTTTTAAAGTTAGAGTTTTTATTGAGAGTGATCAGTAACCAAAACAATATCAAAGTTATACAGGTTAAGATATTGAACATGCAGATAAAAGTTTTTACATACCACATCAGAATAAAATATACAGTTCTATGACAATATAGGCTATCAAGTAATAGCAGTATGCACCCTGCTTAAATCCAAACGTGTGCATGATCAGTCTCATTTTATTTTTCATTTATAGTATAGAATCTATACCAAAACAGAGAAAAATCTTGTTAAAAGTAAAAGCAAGAAAGAGAAAGAAGAGGAAAGTAGAGAGAAAAAAAAAAAAAAAGGAGCAAGAAAAAGTACACGAATAGAAGGGGAACGTTGAAAAAATTACATATAGGGAAGCGAGAGGTTGGCTACAGTCCTATGCATTGACAATAGAGGAGGAAATAACAGAGGTATTAGAGGTACTAGCAGAGTCCGGGTATTAATAAAGAGCGCGCGAGGTACCATGGAGACCAAATGTTGTGGAATTGGGCCACAGTGTTATTCCTCAGGCTTGTAATGTACTCCATATTGGCTATATAATTAATCTTGGTCATCAGTAAAGCCTTGGAGGGTGGTTTATGGTCTTTCCAACATTTAGCGATCAGAGATTTAGCCGCCATGCAGAATTGCTTAGCATGCTTGTCTTGGGTTTTGGGTAGTGACGGTATGGGGGCATGAAGTAAAGCAATTTCAAGGGAGAGATCTAGGTTATGCCCGCAAGTTTGAGCAATAAGTGCTCCAACTGTGTTCCAGAAGGGGCGAATAGAGGGGCAAGCCCACCATACGTGGAAAAAGGTGCCCTCCTCTCCACAGAGTCTCCAGCACAAATTCGAGGTCGCGGGGAAAATGGAATGAAGTCTGGAGGGGACCAGATACCACCTGGTGTAGACTTTATAACATGTTTCCCTAAGTGTCACACTAATAGAAGCTTTAGCAATGCGCAATCTAATTTCTTCCCATTGATCATCTTCCAACGGATGGGAGAGATCTGATTCCCAAGCCAGTTCATGGGGTTCATGGGTAGGAGGATCTGGAGTTAAAATGGAGTTATATATTGTAGAGATATTCCCCTTTTTGCCAATCGAAAGTAGACATATGTTCAAAGGAGGTGGGTGGTCTCAAAGGAGTAATTTTAAGTTGTGATTTAAGAAAGCTAAGAATTTGAATATAATGGTAATGACACGAGGATGGAATACCGAAGCGTTCTTGAAAATCTCCAAAAGAGGTCGGTGCTGAGTGGCCTTTAACATGGATAAATCTCGTGACACCCTGAGATTGCCATGGGGCCGCTATTTTTCGTTCGCTGCCTGGGGGGAAGGCAGGGTGACCCCAGATAGGTGATAAAGGTGAGGGGTATGAAGAGAGATTATGGGTGCTGCGGAGTTTGTCCCACAATCCAAGGGTGAATTTAATCGTGGGGACTGAATAGGCCAAGGCTGGTCTGCAGGACCTGGGGAGCCACAGAAGAGAGTCGAGGGGGATACCCTGATATATTGAGTTCTCAATATCGACCCATTTTCTGTTCCCTTGGGGGGAATGCCAGGACACTATGTGGTTAAGGTGACAGGCGTTAAAATAAGCCTGAAGATTAGGATATCCCAAGCCGCCTGAGGTAGCACTCTTAGTCAACAGTGTTAGTCTTAATCGAGATTTACGGTGAGCCCAAATAAATTTGTTGCACAGTGTTTGCAGGGAAGCCAAAGTCACTCGGGGCACCATTATCGGAATGGTCTGAAACAGGTAAAGAATACGGGGAAGGAAATTCATTTTTAGGGCGTTAATCCGTCCAATCCACGAAATGAATAATCGATCCCAATTATCTAGGTCTTGAGTGAGAGTTTTAATCATAGGAACATAATTAGCCTGATATAGGCTGGTGTAGGATTTAGTGATAAATATGCCAAGGTATTTGATAGCCGAGGGCCTCCAGAGAAAGGGGAAGGAGGTTAAAATCAAATAAGTATGGGATGGAACATTAAATGTGAGGGCCTCATATTTGGTATGATTTATTTTGTAACCAGAGAGGGAACCATACAGGAGTAATTCTTTCTGTAGATTAGGGAGAGAAATCAGAGGGTTAGAAAGAGTCAAGAGCACGTCATCCGCAAACAAAGATATTTTATACGAGCTCTGCCCCACAGTAACACCCCCAATGTCAGTGTTGAGCCTAATACGGGCTGCAAGAGGTTCAATGCATAAAGCAAAAAGTAGGGGTGAGAGAGGGCAGCCCTGTCGAGTACCGTTCTTCAAACTAAACCGAGGCGAGCTTAATCCATTGGTCAGGACCGTAGATGAGGGGTTAGAATAGAGGGCCGCTACTGCAGTGATGAAATGACCATGGAGGCCAAACGTAGATAAAGTAGAAAACAAAAAGGGCCAAGAGATGCGATCAAATGCCTTTTCGGCGTCTAGCGCCAAAGCAATCGCTGGTGTTTTCGTCGAGTTTATTTGATGAATTAAATTAACAATACGTCTGGTGTTGTCCGAGGCTTGGCGGCCGGGAATAAATCCCACTTGATCAGGGTCTATTAATGACGGCAACACAGTATTCAGGCGAGACGCCAGTATTTTGGCAAAAAGCTTGAGATCGGTATTTATCAAAGATATGGGTCTATAATTTGAGCAATACGAGGGATCCTTTCCGGGTTTCGGAATTACTATAATGCGGGAGGTCGTGGAGTCAGTGTGAAAAGGGGTGCCCTGCAATATTTTTTTAAACAAAAAGACCATATGAGGAATGAGTTGAGGGGCGAAGGTTTTGTAGTATACCATCGGATAGCCATCCGGGCCAGGTGCTTTAGAAGGTTTCTGGGTTTTTAGTGCAACCTCAATCTCTTCAGCAGAAATATCAGCATTGAGAGCAGAGTTAGTTCCTCGTCTAAACGAGGAAGAGCGCACGAATCTAGATACTGTTGTGCCTGGTCGGCTTGTGCCAAGGGGTCGGACGGGGGATCAAGGTTATAGAGTGCTCTATAATAGTCAAAAAAGATACCATTAATTTTCTTGGGGTCGTAGGTAATGTTGACTGTGGGTTTTCTAATAGTATGGATGCATTGGTTAGCCTTCTTGGCACGTAAGCGATTAGCCAACAAAGTATGTGCCTTGTTGCCTTTGTCGTAAAACGATTGATTAGCCCACCGAAGTGAGCGCTCAATATTCTCCGCCAAAAGAGATTGTAGGTCATCACGTGCTTTAGAAAGTTCGGCTAGTGTTTTCTTAGAGCGTGTGCGTTTGTGTTCCTGATCTAACGTTGCAATGTTGTCTGTTAATAGAGCAATTTGATTTTCCCGGTTTCTCTTACGGCGGGATGCAAATTGAATAATGGATCCTCTGATAACCGCCTTATGGGCTTCCCATATAGTGGCTATACTGCAGTCGTCCTCTACATTAACCGCAAAATATTCCTGAAGCTTAGTTTTAATTAAGTCCTGAAACTTAGGGATCTTCAATAGCGTTTCGTTAAGTCTCCATGTCGGTCTACCGTCAGGGATATCAAATATGTCAAATGTCGCAGCTAAAGCCGCGTGGTCAGTCCAAGTAAGTGGGACTATCGAGGAAGAGCGAGCTGTCCGGGAGAGAGGTGCACATCTCAAGAACATATCAATGCGAGAGTACACATCATGCGGATTGGAATAAAAAGTGTAGTCCCTGGTGGTCGGATTAAGGAAACGCCATACATCGAACAAACCAGCCTCGGCCATACTCCTGTGTAGTACTGAGGAGTTTGGGGTTTGCCTACTACGTAAGGGGCCGGACCTGTCCATGCACGCGAGAGCCATATTGAAATCACCACCAAGTGTCTTACCTCGTCTATATGAGTAAAGGTTGTGAAAAAACTTGCGGAAGAATTTGGATTGGGCAGTGTTTGGAGAGTACAGATTAGCCAAGGTAACCTCCTCGTGTCCAATTTTTCCTCTCACCATTACATAACGACCTTCATTGTCGCATTTACAGTCTAGGAATTGGAAAGGAACGGACCCTCTGACTAGGATAGCCACCCCGTGTCTTTTTGCTGTATTATTGGAGTACCAGGCCATGGGAAATTGTTTAGATGTCAGGGAGGGATGGGAGGCCGATTTCAGGTGTGTCTCCTGTAAAAAAATCACGTCACCTTTTAAAGTTTTAAGAGACCTGTGGAGATGAGAGCGCTTCTGGGGGGTGTTCAGCCCCTTGACATTAATGGACAGGCATGGTTGAAGAAAAAAGAGGGAGTAAGTCGCTGGAAATCTTTAGGGTCCCGGACTCTGCTAGGATGGACGAGAGAAAAAGAAAGAAGAAAAAGAGAAAAATAGAAATGTATAATTCTATATACGAACAATATTAGATAAATGGATCTATCTATCTGTGAATACAGAAATGTCAACTTGCACATGTACTGTAACAGGGGTCTAAAAGAGGAGGAGAGCAAGAGAAAGAAAAACAAAAAACAAAAGAAAAAAAAACAAAAAATCAAGAAAAAGAAAAAAGAAAAAAGCAGACGTAGTATCCAATAGGCAGGATACTCGACTGCCAAGATTGAGCTCTAAAAAAAAAAGAAAGAGCTCGCTGGCGGGATACAAATGCAGTATAACAGATGAGGGTATTGACCCACTGCGTTTGGAAATATCTTTAATCCCTAGATTTCGGGGGAGGAAGTGTCAAGTCAAGGCACTGACGCCCCCCACCCAAAGCCAATAGTAAACAAAGAGGATGGACCGTCGTGTAGCAAATTAAGACCCACCACAGGGGCGGGACAGTCCTAAATACAGAATACTAAAGAAAAAGTGATTATATAGCAAACAGAATCAATATAGTAATAACAATAGAGCAAATGGCAAAGTCGCAGAACAGGTCGGTAGCCAGAGACAGGCCCCAGGGCACCAGAGAAGAATCTAATCCAGTACCCTATCTATAAGGCAGTGTCTCCGAGCCATCGACCAGAGGGAGTATGCCAGCTCACACCCCAGCGCCCATATACTACTAAAACCAATAATATATGATAAATTGCGCTGTAATATATATATATATATATATATATATATATATATATATATATATATATATATAGCACCAAATGACTGTGCCCCCCCCCCCCCCGTTTTGCTCCCAGTACTTGAAAGGAGAGTGGAGGTCCGGGCCAGCGTCTCTGCATGCACTGTGAAGACAGAAAATGGCGCTGGTAAGCTGTGTGGCTACGCCCCGCCCCTTCCCGGCGCACTGTAGTTCCGCTGAAATTTAAATTATTATACTGGCGGGGGATTCAAACATAGTGCCCAGGCACCCAATATGCTGATTTTGCCAGTTAACAACCCTCAGTAACTTGCTGCCCAGGGTGCTCCACCCCCCAGCGCCCTGCACCCTGTGAGTGCCGTTGGTGTGTGGGAACATGGAGTGCAGCGCGACCGCTGTGCTGTACCTCCGTTATTGAAGTCTTCTGCCGTCAGTGAAGTCTTCTGCCTTCTGCATACTCACCCGGCTTCTGCCTTCTGGCTACTGTGGGGGGGGTTGATGGCGCGGCTCCGGGAACAAGCAGGTAGGCGCACCAAGTGATCGAACCCTCTGGAGCAAATGGTGTCCAGTAGCCTAAGAAGCAGAGCCCTTAACTCAGCAGCAGTAGGTCTGACTTCTCTCCCCTCAGTCCCACGAAGCAGAGAGCCTGTAGCCAGCAGGTCTCTCTGAAAATAAAAAACCTAACAAAAAAGTATTTTCCAGAGAAACTCAGTAGAGCTCCCCTAGTGTGTGTCCAGTCACTCCTGGGCACAGAATCTAACTGAGGTCTGGAGGATGGGGATAGAGGGAGGAGCCAGTTCACACCCAGCCAAAGTTTTTTAGTGTGCCCATGTCTGCTGCGGATCCCGTCTATACCCCATGGTCCTTTTGGAGTCCCCAGCATCCTCTAGGACGTAAGAGAAATAGGATTTTAATTACCTACCGGTAAATCCTTTTCTCGTAGTCCGTAAAGGATACTGGGGTCCACATTAGTACCATGGGGTATAGATGGGTCCACTAGGAGCCATGGGCACTTTAAGAAATCAATAGTGTGCACTGGCTCCTCCCTCTATGCCCCTCCTACCAGACTCAGTCTAGAAACTGTGCCCGAGTAGACGGACATATCCTGAGGAAGGATGTAGCAGAACAGTGGTGAGATTCGAACCAGCACACACAAACAAGAGGAAAGCCATGCTAACCAAACAGGAACAGGAACAGCAACAGCTGAACCAACAACATTACTTAAAGTAACAGTGCAGGATAAACGAAGCACTGGGCGGGCGCCCAGTATCCTCTACGGACTACAAGAAAAGGATTTACTGGTAGATTATTAAAATACTATTGTCGCTTATGTCCTATAGGATACTGGGGTCCACATTAGTACCATGGGGATGTACCAAAGCTCCCAAACCGGGTGGTAGAGTGCTGAGGTTCCTGCAGAACTGATTGACCAAAGTGAAGGTCCTCAGAGGCCAAAGTATCGAACTTGTTCGAAACCGACCATGCAGCTGATTGGCAGAGCTGTAAAGCCGAGACACCCCGGGCAGCGCCCAGGAAGAACCCACCGACCTAGTAGAGCGGGCCTGTACTTTAGGAACCGGCAATCCTGCCGATGAATAAGCATGCTGGATAGTAAGCCTGAACCTGCGAGCAATAGACTGCTTTGAAGGAGGACACCCAATTTTCTTGGGATCATAGAGAACAAACAGCGAGTCAGATTTCCTGTAACGAGCTGTCTGCTTCACATAGATCTTCATAGCCCTCACAACATCCAAGGACTTTGAGGTAGCAGAGGTGTCAGTAAGCACCGGAACCACAATAGGTTGATTGATAAGAAATGCAGACACCACCTTAGGAAGAAATTGCTGACGAGTTCTGAGTTCAGCTCTATCTTCAAGAAAAATCAAATAGGGGCTTTTGTGAGACAATGCCCCCAGTTCTGACACACGCCTTGCAGAAGCTAAGGCCGACAGTGTAACGGTCTTCCACGTAAGAAACTTTACATCAACCTCCTGTAAAGGCTCAAACCATTCCGTTTGTAGGAACTGCAACACCACGTTAAGATCCCAAGGTGTCGTAGGAGGCAAAAAGGGCGGTTGGATGTGCAGAACCCCCTTCAAGAACGTCTGAACCTCAGGGAGGGAAGCCAATTGTTTCTGGAAGAAAATGGATAAGGCCAAAATCTGGACCTTCAAGGAGCCCAAACGTAGGCCCACATCCGCACCCGACTGTAGAAAAGGGAGAAAACGTCCTGGCTGAAATTCCACTGCAGGAAATTTCCTCTTTTCACACCACAAAACATTTTTTCAAAATATGGTGGTAATGTTTAGACGTTACCCCTTTCCTGGCTTGGATCAGGGTTGGAATACCCTTGTCTGGAATGCCTTTCCGGGCTAAAATTTTAACTTCCATGCCGTCAAACGTAGCCGTGGTAAGTCTTGATAGACGAACGGCCCCTGTTGTAGAAGATCCTCTCGAAGACGTAGAGGCCACGGGTCCTCTAGGAGCATCTCCAGGAGATCCGCGTACCAGGCCATTCTTGGCCAATCCGGAGTAATGAGAATTGTTTGAACCTTTTCACTTTTTATTCTTTTGAGAATTCTTGGGATCAGTGGAAGAGGTGGAAACACGTAAACCATCTGGTAGACCCATGGAGTCACCAGAGCGTCCACCGCCAGTGCATGCGGGTCCCTCGACCTGGAACAATACCACTTTAGCTTCTTGTTGAGACGAGAGGCCATCATGTCTATTTGTGGAATTCTCACCGACGTGTTAAGGATTCGAACACCTGCGGGTGAAGGCCCCCGCTCTCCCGGGTGGAGATAGTCTCTGCTGAGGAAGTCAGCTTCCCAGTTGTCTACTCCCGGAATGAAGATTGCCAAAAGAGTGTCTTTCTGCCCAGAGGAGAATTCTTGTTACCTCTGACATTGCTGCTCTGCTCTTCGTTCCGCCCTGTCAGTTTATGTACGTTACTGCCGTCACATTGTCCGACTGAACCTGAAAGGCTTGATCTTGAAGATGCGATACCTGTAGAAGGGTGTTGTATATGGCCCTTAGCTCCACAATGTTGATTGGAAGAATGGCTTCCTGACTTGACCATTTTCATTGGAACTGTTCCTCCTGGGTGACCGCTCCCCAACCTCTGAAGCTTGATTGAATTTTGAATCCCGAACCTTCGACCCTCGGTCAGGTGAGAAGTCTGAAGCCAACACAGAAGAGAAATCCTGGCTTCTGGCGACAGACGTATCCTCTGGTGCATATGGAGATACGATCTGGACCATTTGTCCAACAGATCCAGCTGGAAGTGCCTTGCGTGAAACCTTCCGTACTGTAGCACCTCGTAGGCTGCCACCATTTCACACAGAAGGCGAATGCATAGATGCATCGATATCCGGGGTGGTTTCAGAAAATCCCGCACCATCGACTGGATTACCAATGGCTTGCCCAACGGAAGGAATACCTTCTGTTCCTCCGTATCCAGTATCATCCCCAGGAACGGAAGCCTCCATGTTGGTTCTAGGTGGGATTTTGGTAGGTTCAGAATCCATCCGTGATCCTGAAGTAGTCAGGTTGAGAGGGCAATGCTGTCCAACAACCTCTCCCTGGAAGGCACTTTTAATCAGCAGGTCATCCAGGTACGGTATTATGTTCACTCCCTGCTTGTGGAGGAGAAACATCATCTCTGCCCTTACCTTGGTGAATACCCTCGGTGCCGTGGAGAGGCCAAATGGCAGGGCCTGAAACTGGTAGTGATAGCCCTGTAGTGCAAACCGTAGAAAAGCCTAATAAGGTGGCCAAATCGGAATATGAAGGTACGCATCCTTGATGTCCAGAGACACCAGGAATTCCCCCTCCTCCAGACCTGAGATCACCGCTCTCAGAGACTCCATCTTGAACATGAACACCCTTAAATACGGGTTCAGTGATTTGAGGTTTAAAATGGGCCTTACCGAACCATCCGGTTTCGGTACCACAAACAGGTTGGAGTAATAACCCTTGTTGTGTAGTTGAAGTGGAACTGGGACAATAACCTGAGTCTGTACCAGTTTTTGAATTGCTGCCTGTAAAGTCGTACTTGCTTCCGGAGAAGCTGGTAAGCCTGATTTGAAGAATCTGTGAGGTGGGAGTTCCTGAAACTCCAGTTTGTATCCCTGAGTGATAAGGTCCGTTACCCAGGGATCCTGGCAAGATGTTGCCCAAACACGACTGATATAACGTAACCCAGCTCCCACCTGCCTGTCTTTCAGGCAGTGCGGACCACCATCATGCTGAAGGCTTTGAGGAAGCAGACCCGAAGGTCTGCTCCTGAGAACCTGCAGCTGTTGGTTTTCTGGGTTTACCTTTATTACCTTTGAAGGCTGTAGATGAACCTTTGGATTTGCCCTTAAATTTCGCTGTCCAAAAGACTGCAGAGTTGGGGCAGAGTAGGTGCCAATCAAACCTGCCTGAAAACAACAAACAGAAAACAAATGCAGAAAACGCTTCTGGAGCCTTCCTAAGCGGGACCGGCTCCTCCGGGCACATTTTCGAAACTGAGTCTGGTAGGAGTGTCAGGCTCTGGAGCCTTACCTCCGGCGGGTGCTCCCGCGGGTTACCGTCCCGCTGGTTGGCGCGGCAGGGAGCTGCTGGCGGCGGGTCCTCCTGGACGGATGTGCCGCTGCCAAGGGCTGGGGGCCGAGGGGCTGGAGAGCCAGGTGCTGCGGCGGGGATCGCCGTGGTAAGGTCCTCTAGTGGTGACACAGTATTGTGTGTCAGAGACAGAAGCTGGCTAAAGCTGTGTGCTAACAGCTAAGTATGTCTCCTATGCTGGGGGCAGCCATGTTGGAGACCAGAGTATTACCAATGAAGTTCCCAATCTGTGTCCAGCCAATCCTGCGTGTTCGCACCTTAAAAAAGGGGGCTGGCTCAGAGGGAGAGTGCCAGTGCTTCAAGTTACCTCCTTGTGAAAGGTTCTCCAGCTCTGTGCTCCCAGGTTACTTCTGGTTCCCTGGTCCTGGTTGCTCTCTTCTATCGGTTACCTAAATGCTGCTGCAGTCCTGCTGTCTAAGTCCATTGCCACTCGTGGAAGCGCTCACGGGGTCCCAGGTCGTAGAGGAGCTCCAGGTGCAGTTCCAGTCTCCAGTTCCCGCAGACATCTTCATTTCTTCAAAGTCCAAGTTCTTCAGCCTCGTCTTTCAATCACAAACCACAGTCTTCATTTCTTCAAAGCCCAAGTTCTTCAGCCTCATATTTCAATCACAAACCACGTCTTCATTTCTTCAAAGTCCAAGTACTTCAGCCTCGTCTTTTTATCATAAAACACAGTCTTCAGTTCTTCTTTACTGGAGTTCTTCAGCTTCACTCTTTAAGTCATTTAACCATAGACTCTAATTCTTCAAGTTTCTTCTATTTCTCCAATATTCGTGTACAACCTGATTATTCATTAAAACTACAGTTATCTTCCTACGAAGTCCTCCTTTTCTTTACGCCCTCCGGCCAACGTTAACACTTAGTTTGGCTTCCACCCCATGAGGAGGAATTACATTCAGCCACCTCGTTTACTCTCCTCACAGGTAGCTGTCCCTTCAGCCAAAACTCGGTTGTCGGAACCCCAACTTACGCCGAGCGTGACAAGGAGGGGCATAGAGGGAGGAGCCAGAGTAAACTATTGATTTCTTAAAGTGCCCAAGGCTCCTAGTGGACCCGTCTGTACCCCATGGTACTAATGTGGACCCCAGTATCTTCTAGGACGTAAGAGAAATCCCCTTCCAATGCATCAGCCCAGGCAGCCACTGCCTTTGCCATCCAAGCTGAAGCCGTGGCTGGTCTTATGACTGCCCCAGACAGGTAAAAATAAGATTTTAAACCTACCGGTAAATCTTTTTCTCCAAGTCCGTAGAGGATGCTGGGGACTCCGTAAGGACCATGGGGATAGACTGGCTCCGCAGGAGACATGGGCACTAAAAAAGAACTTTAGATATGTGTGTGCACTGGCTCCTCCCTCTATGCCCCTCCTCCAGACCTCAGTTAGAGAAACTGTGCCCAGAGGAGACGGACAGTACGAGGAAAGGATTTTTGTTAATCTAAGGGCAAGATTCATACCAGCCCACACCATCCACACCGTATAACATGGAATATAAGAACCAGTTAACAGCATGAAACCAAACAGCATCAGTCCGAGACTGATCAAAACTGTAACATAACCCTTAAGTAATCAAAAGCTATATACAAGTCTTGCAGATGTAGTCCGCACTGGGACGGGCGCCCAGCATCCTCTACCGACTAGGAGAAAAAGATTTACCGGTAGGTTTAAAATCTTATTTTCTCTTACGTCCTAGAGGATGCTGGGGACTCCGTAAGGACCATGGGGAATATACCAAAGCTCCAAAACGGGCGGGAGAGTGCGGATGACTCTGCAGCACTGAGTGAGTAAACATGAGGTCCTCATCAGCCAGGGTATCAAACTTGTAGAACTTCGCAAAGGTGTTTGAACCCGACCAAGTAGCAGCTCGGCACAGCTGTAAAGCCGAGACACCTCGGGCAGCCGCCCAAGAAGAGCCCACCTTCCAAGTGGAATGGGCCTTTACAGAATTTGGTAACGGCAATCCAGCCGTAGAATGAGCCTGTTGAATTGTGTTACAGATCCAGCGAGCAATAGTCTGCTTCGAAGCAGGAGCGCCAACCTTGTCGGCTGCATACAGGACAAACAGTGCCTCTGTTTTCCAAACCCGGGCCGTTCTGGCCACATAAATTTTCAATGCCCGGACTACATCAAGGGACTCGGAATCCTCCAAGTCCCGTGTAGCCACAGGTACTACAATAGGTTGGTTCATATTTAAAGAAGAAACCACCTTGGGCAAAAATTGAGGACGAGTCCGCAACTCTGCTCTATCCACATGGAAAATCAGATAGGGGCTTTTGTGAGATAAAGCCGCCAACTCCGACACTCGCCTTGCCGATGCCAAGGCCAACAACATGACCACTTCCAAGTGAGATATTTCAATTCCACCGTTTTAAGTGGTTCAAACCAGTGAGACTTAAGGAACCGCAACACCACGTTAAGGACCCAGGGTGCCACTGGAGGTAAAAAAGGAGGCTGGATATGCAGCACTCCCTTCACAAAAGTCTGGACTTCTGGGAGAGAAGCCAATTACTTCTGAAAGAAAATGGATAGGGCAGAAATCTGAACCTTAATGGAGCATAATTTTAGGCCCAAATTCACTCCCGTTTGTAGGAAGTGAAGAAAACAGCACAAATGGAATTCTTCCGGAGGAGCATTCCTGGACTCACACCAAGATACGTACTTTCTCCATATACGGTGATAAAGTTTCGCTGTCACGTCTTTCCTAGCCTTTATCAGAGTAGGAATGACCTCATCCAGAATGCCCTTTTCCGCTAGGATCCGGCGTTCAACCGCCATGCCGTCAAACGTAGCTGCGGTAAGTCTTGGAACAGACAGGGCCCCTGTTGTAACAGGTCCTCTCTGAGATGAAGAGGCCACGGATCTTCTGTGAGCATTTCCTGCAGATGCGGATACCAGGCCCTTCGCGGACAATCTGGAACAATGAGAATTGTCTGTACTCCTCTTCGTCTTATGATTCTCAATATCTTTGAGATGAGCGGAAGAGGAGGAAACACATAGAACGACTGAAACACCCATGGTGTCAAAGAGGGCGTCCACCGCCACTGCCTGAGGGTCCCTCGACCTGGCGCAATACATCGGTAGTTTCTTGTTGAGGCGTGACGCCATCATGTCTATCTGAGGCAGTCCCCACCGACTTGCAATCTCTGCGAAGACTTCCTGATGAAGTCCCCACTCTCCTGGATGTAGATCGTGTCTGCTGAGGAAGTCTGCTTCCCAGTTGTCTACTCCCGGAATGAAGACAGCTGTCAGGGCGCTTACATGATTTTCTGCCCAGTGAAGAATTCTGGTGGCTTCCGCCATTGCCACTCTGCTCTTTGTTTCCGCCTTGGCGGTTTACATGCACTACTGCGGTGATGTTGTCTGACTGGATCAGAACCGGTAGGTCGCGAAGCAAATTTTCCGCTTGTCGAAGGGCCTCGTATATGGTCCTCAACTCCAGTACGTTGATGTGAAGACGAGCCTCCTGGCTTGACCAGAGACCTTGGAAGTTTCTTCCCTGTGTGACTGCACCCCAACCTCGGAGGCTCGCGTCTGTGGTTACCAGAACCCAGTCCTGAATGCCGAACCTGTGACCCTCCAGAAGGTGAGCACTCTGCAGCCACCACAGGAGAGATACCCTGGCCCTGGGGGACAGGGTGATCATCCGATGAATCTGTAGATGTGACCCGGACCACTTGTCCAGAAGGTCCCATTGAAATGTTCTCGCATGGAACCTGCCGAATGGAATGGCCTCGTAAGTCGCCACCATCTTTCCCAGAACTTGAGTGCAGTGATGCACCGACACCCTCGTTGGCTTCAATAGGTCCCTGACCAAAGACATGAGTTCTTGGGCCTTTTCCATCGGAAGATAAACACTTTTCTGGTCTGTATCCAGAATCATGCCTAGGAAGGGCAAACGAGTCGTTGGAATCAACTGTGACTTCGGGATATTGAGAATCCAGCCGTGCTGCTGCAACACCCTCAGGGAGAGTGATACGCTGTTCAGCAGCTGATCTCTCGATCTCGCTTTTATTAGGAGATCGTCCAAGTACGGGATAATTGTGACACCCTGCTTGCGCAGGAGCACCATCATTTCCGCCATTACCTTGGTGAAAATCCTCGGGGCCGTGGAAAGCCCAAACGGCAACGTCTGAAATTGGTAATGACAATCCTGTACGGCAAACCTCAGGAACGCCTGATGAGGCGGATATATGGGGACATGAAGGTATGCATCCTTTATGTCCAGGGACACCATATAATCCCCCCCTTCCAGGCTGGCGATGACCGCTCTGAGCGACTCCATCTTGAACTTGAACCTTTTTAAGTATAGGTTTAAGGATTTTAAATTCAAAATGGGCCTGACCGAACCGTCTGGTTTCGGGACTACAAACAGGGTTAAGTAATACCCCATTCCCTGCTGCAGCAGGGGGACTTTGACCACCACTTGTTGAAGACACAATTTTTGAATAGCCTTTAACATTATCTCCCTCTCTGGGGGAGAAGCCGGCAGGGCCGATTTGAAAAACCGGCGAGTAGGCACCTCTTTGAATTCCAGCTTGTAACCCTGGGAAACAATGTCTATTGCCCAGGGATCCACCTGTGATTGAACCCAGACGTGGCTGAAAAGTCGAAGACGTGCCCCTACAGGGCGGACTCCCTCAGCGGAGCCCCAGCGTCATTTGGTGGATTTTGTAGAGGCCGGGGAGGACTTCTGCTCCTGGGAACTAGCTGTGGTTGGCAGCTTTTTCCCCTTGCCCTTACTTCTGGCAAGAAAGGAAGATCCCCGCACTCTCTTGGGTTTATGCGACCGAAAGGACTGCATCTGGTAATGTGGCGTTTTCTTAGGCTGTGAGGAAACATAAGGCAAAAAAGTTGATTTACCTGCCGTAGCTGTGGAAACTAGGTCCGTGAGACCTTCCCCAAATAATTCCTCACCCTTGTAAGGTAAAACCTCCATATGCCTCTTCGAGTCGGCATCGCCCGTCCATTGTCGGGTCCATAGGGCTCGCCTAGCCGAAATCGCTTTAGCATTGGCTCTGGAACCCAGTAGGCCAATGTCTCTCTGAGCAGCTCTCATATATAGGACCACATCTTTAATATGACCTAGGGTCAATAAAATGTTTTTCTTATCCAGCTAATCTATATCAGCCGATAAGGTATCTGTCCACGCCGCTACGGCGCTACAAACCCAAGCAGACGCTATCGACGGTCTGAGTAAGGTACCAGTATGTGTGTAAATAGACTTCAAAGTAGTCTCCTGCCTGCGATCAGCAGGATCCTTGAGGGTTGCCGTATCTTGAGATGGCAGCGCTACCTTTTTGGATAAGCGTGTCAACGCTTTGTCCACCCTTGGGGAGGATTCCCACCGTATCCTGTCCTTAGCCAGGGAAAGGATACGCCATAAGAATCCTTTTGGGAATCTGCAGTTTTTTTATCTGGAGATTCCCAAGCCTTTTCAAATAATTCGTTCAGCTCATGAGATGGAGGAAAGGTTACCTCAGGTTTCTTTTCTTTAAACATGTGGACCCTCGTGTCAGGGACAGAGGGTTCATCCGTGATATGCAACACCTCTTTTATTGCAATAATCATATAATGAATACTTTTAGCCAATTTAGGCTGCAACTTTGCATCATCGTACTAGACACTGGAATCAGAATCCGTGTCGGTATCAGTGTCTACTATTTGGGATAGTGGGAGCTTTTGAGACCCAGAAGGTCCCTGTGACATAGTGAAAGGCAAGGCTAAACTTGTACAGTCACTGGACTCAGCTTTGTCCAACCTTTTATGCAATAAATTCACATTTGCATTTAACACATTCCACATATCCAACCAGTCCGGTGTTGGCGTTGCCGACGGAGACACCACACTCATTTGCTCCACCTCCTCCCTAGAAGAGCCTTCCGCTTCAGACATGCCGACACACGCGTACCGACACACCACACACTCAGGGAATTTTCTATCTGGAGACAGTTCCCCCACAAGGCCCTTTGGAGAGACAGAGAGAGAGAGTATGCCAGCACACACCCAGCGCCAATGACCCAGGGAAATAAATTACCCAGATAGTGCTTTTTTCAATTATATATATAACCCTGCGCCAAATTATGTGCCCCCCCCCCTTCTTTCAAACCCTTTGTCACCGTGTTCAGCAGGGGAGAGTCCGGGGAGCCAGCTTCTCAGTGTGTGCTGTGGAGAAAATGGCGCTGGTGAGTGCGGCGGGCTTCGGTCCCGCTTGATTGCTTTCAAAAACTGGCGGGGGCTCTCCTATATATCGAGCAAAGCCCATATATATATCCTAATATGCCAGAGAAGAGGTTTAATTGCTGCCCAGGGCGCCCACCCTGCGCCCTGCACCCTTACTGTGCCTGCCGTGTGTGTGCTGTGTGGGAGCAATGGCGCGCAGCGTTACCTCAGTGAAGATCCGAAGTCTTCTGCCGCCTTTAAAGTCTTCTTTCTTCTTATACTCACCCGGCTTCTATCTTCCGGCTCTGTGAGGAAGACGGTGGCGCGGCTCCGGGACGAACTGCAAGGAGAGACCTGCGTTCCAACTCCCTCTGGAGCTAATGGTGTCCAGTAGCCTAAGAAGCAGAGCCTAGCATTTAAGTAGGTCTGCTTCTCTCCCCTCAGTCCCACGATGCAGGGAGCCTGTTGCCAGCAGGCTTCCTGAAAATAAAAAAACCTAACAAAATACTTTCTTTCAGGGAAACTCAGGAGAGCTCCCTGTAATGCACCCAGTCTCCTCTGGGCACAGTATCAAACTGAGGTCTGGAGGAGGGGCATAGAGGGAGGAGCCAGTGCACACCCATATCTAAAGTTCTTTTTAGTGCCCATGTATCCTGCGGAGCCCGTCTATCCCCATGGTCCTTACGGAGTCCCCAGCATCCTCTAGGACGTAAGAGAAAAATGTTTTTTAAAAAACCATCCACTCTCCTATCCGTGACATCATTTAATGATGTTGAAGGCAGAGGTAATGTAGATTTTCGCACCAATCGAATCACATGCGTATCTACTTTGGGAGCCACCTCCCTTTATAACAATCCCCAGCTGGAAGAGGATAATTGGAATTCCATTTCCTATGAATTCTAAACTTCTTACTGGGCGTAGCCCAAGCCTCTTCCATGATTTCTGTTAGCTGTTCTGACCCAGGAAACTTAGTCTTAACTGTTTTGGGACGTTTAAACACAGGCGCCTTGGTTTTTAACACAGACTCTGCTGATTCCTCTAAGGATAGAATGGCTTTCATTGCCTTAATTAACTCCGCTATATCCACTGAGCTAAGACCTCCTCCTCCTCTTCGTATGCCGAACCAGAGATTATTGAGCTTTCATCCTCCGATGAATCCTCATCTGAAACACGTGTCGCCTGTGAGGATAAAGATTTACTTACCACTGGCTTATCAGCCTGTTTCTTTTGAGAGGCTGCTGCTGGAAGTGATGAACCGCAGGTGGGAAGCTTTTTAAGAGACCCTGGTGAAAGCTAAAACAATTTGCACACAACCCATTCTGAACCAGATCCTAAGAGGTTAACACAGCTTTGCAAGACAAACATGATATGAGTGTTGGTGTTGCTGTGAGTGTATCTTCCTCACCTTTGTCGTTCTTAGACATGATAAATAATCAACCCTTACACAGTGTACTACACAATTTGGGACTGTAATCACTTTAAAAAGCTTAAAGTGACATATAATCCGACCCTACCCATGCACCGGCATTGAGGATAGGAAGAGAAAAAAACAGACAGAATATATAGTAAAGTCAGCAATCACACTAGCAGTCAGTCACATGTTATACATTAGTATAATAAGCAATATGAGCACATCACAACTACATTTCAAGTATGTAGGAGAACATATTACTGATTCAGGTTTAAACAGATCTAACGTATTCAGACGCATAGCGAAAGAAACAACAGTAATAAAATACAGACTCATATGCAATAGGCACTTATCTAACTATTCGTACTCAAAAGGTAGATAGAGATTTAGTACTGTATTACCCGTACTCAGTAGAGTGGGATACAGGGACTCACCCCGCTTCCAGGACCGATCAATACGCTTGCAAACGCTGATTGTATCCAGACGCTACTAGTGTACACTGCCGCTCCATGAACCTATAGTGAACACAGACGCACCAGTCACACAGCCGCCTATGCTGCGACTGGGTCCCCTTCGTGTACAGCGTCTCAGACGGAAGCGGGAAAACAGTTCATGGTGGGAGACTCGGAGGAAACTGGTCATGAACCTAGGGGAGGGGCGAAAAGGAGAGCGTCTGACTCCCCACTGCTGACATCAACCCTAGGGATCGCGGCCTTATACTATTCCTGGAGGCAGCTAGTATATCCGACACAGACACCCGCCGAAACAGCACTGTACTCGCGGATAAGCGTTGTCGCGACTCAGCGGATAGTTGTTGGAGCGACTCTTTCTAAAGGTACGTTAAAAAACGCTTTTTAGAGAGATCGCTCAAGAAAAAATAGTAAGACTATAAAAATAAAATAAGAAAACTTAGGGCTGCTAAAAACCAGCAGCCCTCTGACCATGGTCCGGCTCCTGCCGCACCAAACAAAAAACTGATTTGCCTGAGCCAGGAGGCGGGGATATATGGACGGGCACGTTGCATGCTGGGAGGCCGAAAAGCTTTGACCGATTGGTTCAAATCCGCTGTCACTTTATCATATCCCATTGTTATCATGTGGATAACCTGTGGACCCTGCCGGAGAAATATGTGGGGGATATGTGTGGACTGTACAGTGGGGACATAACTGGATAGGAAAGCTTATGAAGGTTGAGTGAGAGGTTCTGGAATGTGATAAGCTAGCCTGAAGAGGTGAGTTTTCAGGGGACCCTTGAAGGTTTGGAGACTAGGGGAGAGTCTTATTATGAGTGGTAGGACATTCCACAGAGTGTGTACAGCCTGAAGAAAGTCCTGCAATTGTGAATGGGAGCAAATAATGAGTGTGGATGAGACACGTAGATCTTGTGAAGAGCAGAGAGGTTGGGTTTTGAGATATTTTGAGATAACCGAAGAGATGTTCATTGGTGTAGTTTGGTTAATGGCCTTGTGTGTGCGTAAAAGCATTTTATATTGAATACAGCAGAATACAGGAAACCAATGGAGGCACTGACAGAGTGGATCTGCAGCCGATGAACATCTAGCGAGGAAGATTAGCCTTGCAGCTGCATTCAGAATGAATTGTAGTGGAGAGAGTCTCTTTTTCGTAAGACCAGTAAGAAGACAATCAATGCGAGAGATAATGAGATCATGGATTAGAGTTTTTGCAGTGTCTTGTGTAAGGTATGGTCATATTTTGGATATGTTTTTTAGATGCATGTAACATGATTTTGAGAAAGATTGAATGTGGGGAGCAGAGGACAGTTCTGAGTCAAGGATGACACTGAAGGCTTGCACAATCTGCAATCTAGTTAAGCATTAAAATAAAAATTGGGACTTTAGATCCCACTACTAAATCCCCAAAATGTAGCATCCTATAGGACCCAGAGCTAGAATAAGAATTTGGTGGGCCCAGGGCACTTAAGACATCTGGGATACAGAGTTTGGATCATAGTGCGCAAGCCTTCAGTGCACTATGGGGGTTATTCAGGTTTGTCAGCAAACCAAAAATACACACTAATAGGCAAAACCATGTTGCACTGCTGGTGGGGCAGATGTAACATGTAACAGGGAAATTCAGATTTGGGTGGGTTACACTGTTTCTCTGCAGGGTAAATACTGGCTGCTTTATTTCCACACTGCAATTTAGATTTCAGTATGAACACACCCCATCCAAATCTCTCTGCACATGATACATCTACCCCACCTGCAGTGCAACATGATTTCGCCCATTATAGTGTGCTTTTTTTGGTTTGCTAACAAACCTGAATAAGGCCCTATGACCCATTTCACTTTACACTGGGGGCATGCACATCACTTCCCAGCTGCTGGGCTGCCCACAGTTTCACCTTTCCTCCAGCCCACAGATGGGATAGTATCCAAAAGACAGGACTGTTCCACCAAACCGTGATGATTGGTTGGAATGCATAAATAAATACATATATTACTGTCACACACATGCAAATATACAGTCATATGCATACATAATACATACAGTCACACACATACAAACGTATAGTGACACACATATACACATACAGACAAACTTATAGTGCTCCCCCCTCCTCCCTCTTAATTTACACCTTCACTGGGTGGGCAGACTGTCTACAGCTGCCTCCTCCCCTACCTCATCATGTTGCTAGCACTGAAACCACGTAGTACAGTTTGTGTGAATGCTAACTATAGTGGTGAAGGCTGACTACCACATACAGTAGTTGTCCGTTGTTCCATGTGTATTTCTGTTGGGATTGTGATACAGGCGGTTGGGATCAGTTTGATGGCGGAGGGGAGGGGGGGTCGAACGCAACGAAGCACCTTGTTAGTCGGGATGCAGACTGTCAGAATGTGTGGTGGTCGGGATGACTGTGTCATATGGTAACATCACTACATCACCTTCTGTTGACCCATGATTTTGCTGTAGGTATAGTATGTATAGATAACACACAGGATTTGAGCAAGCCTACATCTACAGAAGATCTGTGGTTAGTTCTCCAAAATGTTTGGAACAACCTCCCTGCTGAGTACATTCAAGCACTGTGCAACTGGACCTAGAAGAATTGATGTTGTTTTGAAGGCAAAGGGTGGCCACACGAGATATTGATTTGATTTAGATTTCTGATCTGCTCATTCACTTTCCATTTTGTTAATTGATACAATTAAACCATTAATACTTCTATCTTTGAAAACATTATCACTTTGCAGCATTATATCAACACCTGCCTAAATCGTTTGCAAAGTACTGTATATATTTGTATACATATGGGGGATGTGAGGGGGGAAAAAGGGTTCTGAAGCAGGTCCCAACATTTTTACATTTGGAAAAAAAAAATTCCCTACCCTTTCACCTGCTCAGGTGAGTGCGAACAAAAACTGGCACATTTACTCAGAGAAAGAAATGCGAGTTTAGAACTGAACTGCATTCACCTCGTGGGACCACACTTACACCAAACTGAATTCCCCCCTAAGAGTCTGTTAAGATTAGGGGTCAGAGGCGCTTTGAGAGAGGAGAAGGCCCATGTTCATTTTCATCCGTTCGGGCCCCCTCCTCTCTACCGGCAGCACTACAGAGTCTGAGCTCTAGAGTGCTGCACCATTTGCACGGGGATTTAACACCGCTACTGCCGTCGGTGTGGGACTCCGGAGGATGAGTATTGAAAAAAAAAAAATGAAAAAAAAGTGCAGTGTGTGCCGGTGCACCCATTACAAATACGCCAATGTGAGGTGTTGTGAGGTTTGTTGAGAAAAACCTGGTGCATGATTTCGGAGTGGACATGAAGTCAGTGATAGTATTTGGTAAAACAAGAACAGATTTATGGGAAAGCTATTCTTACTTCATCTTAAGGGCCATACACACTAGACGATTATTTTGACCAATATGGCAGATACCTACGATTGTGAATGATATATCGTTCACATCGTCTAGTGTGTATGGTTCTAGCAATCAACGATGCGTGCACCAGCGCTCGTTGATTGCAGGTCGGCGGTGCAGACAGCTCAATGTGAGCGATGTCACTTGTAACATCGCTCATCACGGCCTGTTTGTATGGAGCCGCGATGAGCGATGTACATAATGTGACATTGCTCACCTCCACACCAGCGTCTCCCTCTACGCTAGCGGCTTCATTCTGAGCTTTTGACCGCTCAGCAACTCCGTCCACTGCCCCACCAATGAAGTTTTTATACACCCACTGGCCCACACAATATTTCCACTATGCCACCAACGTAATAAAAAATTAACTGTAATGGGTTCAATATAATATTATATATATATTTATATATTTACACACAGCAGCATGTGTTTGCAGCAGCGGCACTCAGAGACTGGAGCGGCATATATAAGTGGAAGAAAAACTCTGTGCTTTAATTCATAACGTCAGCTTGTAATCCAACGTTTCGGGGCGCAAACGTCCCTTTGTCAAGGTGAGCATAGCAACACGCCCCAAAACGTTGGATTACAAGCTGACGTTATGAATTAAAGCACAGAGTTTTTCTTCCACTTATATATGCCGCTCCAGTCTCTGAGTGCCGCTGTTGCAAACACTTGCTGCTGTATGGATGGACTTTTCCAGAGGGCACCGGAGCAAGTATACCCCATTCAGGCGAGTGTTTGTGAAATTTATATATATATATACATACATACATACATACATACATACATACATACATACATACACACACACACACACACACACACACACACACACACACACACAGTATATTATACCAAGTCCAAAGGTGCGGCTTGAATAAAGAACAACAGCAAGGCATGCGTGTAGACATTTCAATGCCTTTATTGCGGCATTGTCATCAGGTCTTTTTTGCTGCAATAAAGGCATTGAAACGATGTCTACACGCATGCCCTGCTGTTGTCCTTTATTCAAGCCGCTAGGAGTGCTGCACGTTTGGACTTTATGTGACTATTATTTGTGGAGGCACCCGACGCAGTAACGCGGTCTTAATGGGAGAGACGGGCACTCTGGTGTGTGTGTATATATATATATATTACTATTGAACCCATTATAATTAATTTTTTTATGAAGTAGGTGGCACAGTGGAAATTGGTGGGGCTGTGGGTGATTAAAAAAAAAAAACTTCATTGGTTCCACCTTCTACAGCCCTGCCCATACACCCAGAAATGCCTCCCCAATATTAAAATATGTAAAAAAAGGTGCAAATTCCAAACATATCTTTCGTCTTTCAAATTGTTTGAAAAATTGCTTAGTGTGTACACTCAATTTCGTTTGTTAGGTAGGGATCTGGGAAGTTCAAGGGTAATTGCTCATTTTCCACATTGTTCATGTCTTCTAGTGTGAAGGGCCCTTTAGAAATATAATTTTATGTTGTATCCAATGAAAAAGACCACTGACAAGCAGTGAACACTTGCAGAAGATAGTCATTGTTACTTACCTCTTTTTTCTAATTCATTGCAGCCACTGTTTATTTCAGCAAGACTTTTATTTAGAAAATCTATCCAAGTGATATTCTTGTCCTCCATTTGACTTAAAGGTATATCTTTATATGTATCTTTAAATAGGAGAAATAATTATAGATGGCAATGCTTTATACAATTTGTATTTGCCATATTCTATTTAAAAGTAAGCCAATATTTCAAATTAATATATAACACTGCCGAGCTGAATAAGATACACAAAATAGCCTAGTGTTCACACTTATGTAAATATGTCTAGATGACCTCTTGCACATCTTTTACAGCAGGTTGCTATATTACCTGTGTTACGTGGAGGTAATCCAAATATATTTGCGTGTCTAATTTGTTGCGCTATTATAAAAATGTTTATTATTTTAAAATGTGGTCTTTGAAATTAATATATTTCTGTACGGTATAAGCTAACCACTTCATATACTGTATATTGTTTAGGGAAGGATACGAACAGAATGCCCCAGGCGACATATCTCTACTTCAGGCTGTGGTCGCACATCAATGAGTAGGTGAGGAAATCGCTTATCCAGAATCTGTTTATAATCCTGAAAATGCAAACATGAAATAAGTTAATATTTAACAGGAACCCCTAAAATGATGCCAACTAAAATAGTAGACACTCCAAGGTATCTATTAGTGGACATTTACATAGATTTTTGTTTTAATCTGGAAAATATACAAAATAAAAAAAAGGTTTTGTTTTTTCCCCCACTCCATATGAGACTGAAGCAGGCAGCCTCACACATTTTGCCATTTCCTGCTGAATGGGCACAGCATGTGATTGGCTATATTTGTGCATAGACAGGTCATGTGCGAACAGACACAATGTAGTGCATTTTGGCTCTCATGGTATGCTGCTACAATTACATAATTTCTATATTCATATATGAATTGCAGAGGATGCATAATGCACAAAATTATTCAAAGTAGAAAATACAGTCTATACTTTGGCGCGACCTAGCAATGTGATGTAATGATACATCACCAAACACACTACACGATTCGCCGTGTGTGATACATCGTCACATGCTTAATGTAACAACACCATGTTGTCTGTGGCATCATCCCATCTGATGTAGAGCACGTCAGTTGTGATGATGTGATGATCACTCAATTCATTAAAACGATGACTTGGATGGATTGGGTGTACACACTATATGATGGTTGTTGCAATACATTGCAGATTGTATACATGATATAGTGAGACTTTTGTAACTTTTCAGTTTAACAGGTATTATTATTATTGTTTTACCAATACAAAGAGAGCAGACTCCGAATTGTAATCAGGCGCAATGGATAAAACAATTATATATTATGATTTCTGATCAATCCCTATTTTTCCATATAATATGCAGCTCCTACTAGGTAACCCAGAATATTACCCTTAAACCATACAAATTATGTTTAATACTACAATTAGTATAAATTTAGGAGCGCAACAAAAAAGGTTAATACATTTTTAATCAATTACATTTCATATATAAAGAACAAAAATATAAAACAGGCAATTTGCCACAAAAATTCAGTGTGTTACGTCTATTGATTACTATATAATTGTTATCACATAATATAAACCGTGTTTAAAACTTCATTTTGGAATATACTATATCCACCAGTTCTAATTAGCTCTGCGCTATGCTCCACCTCCAATATTGATCTTGTCTCTCTTAGTTTTAGAGGAAGAATAAAGTTGCCACCAATATCCTGGTCCAATACTTTTACTTGTAGGAATCTTTTACTTTGTAAAGGTGTCGCTGTTTTAATTGGATACAGCGCTGATACTCAGAGTTCCACAATGGTTCAGGTTCGAGTGTTGGGACTTGCGGTCCGTCCATGGGCGGCGACTGACCGCGAAATTGCCTGTTTTATATTTTTATTCTTTATTTATATGAAATTTAATTGATTAAAAATGTATTAACCTTTTCTGTTGCGCTCCTAAGTTTATACTAATTGTAGTATTAAACATAATTTGGATTATTATTATTGTTATTAGCAATTTCTTATATAAAGCAGTATATTCCGTTGCGCTTTACAATTAGAACAACAGTTATAGAACAAAACTGGGCAAAAACAGACAGACAGAGGTAGGAAGGCCCTGCTCGCAAGCTTACAATCTATGTTAAACAAAACTACAAAGAAAAAAACAATCTGATGCGACAAATACATGCCCTCACATGCAATATAAGCAAATGTAAAATATATAAGAGAAAAAAAGAAAAAATAGGAATTTAATACCTCCTAGTCCGTAGTGGATACTGGAGTCTTGTACTTTAGTACCATGGGGTATAGATCGGGTCCACTGGAGCTTGGCACTTTAGAAACTTTTATAGTGTGCATGTGTGTGCTGGCTCCTCCCCTATATGCCCCGCCTATCAGACTCAGTCTAGGAAATTGTGCACAAGGAGACGGACATACTTTGAGAGAAGGAAATACACAGACAGTGGCGAGATTCATACCAGCTCACACACACAAGGCAAACCAGGCTAACTAGCCTGAAAACTCAGCAACAGCTGAAACATTACTGAACCCAGTAAAGAAACGCAGTACTTAACTAAGAACAACGCATTACTGAACCAAAGAACCACTGCAGGATAACGAAGCACTGGGCAGGTGCCCAGCATCCTCTATGGACTACGAGATAAGGGTTTACCGGTAGGTCTTTAAAATCCTATTTTATCTTACGTCCTAGAGGATGCTGGGGTCCACATTAGTACCATGGGGATGTACCAAAGCTCCCAGAAAGGCAGGGAGAGCGCGGAGGCTTTAGGTCCTCAGAGGCCAAAGTATCGAACTTGTAGAACTTCGCAAACTTGTTCGACCCAGACCAAGTAGCCGCTCGGCAAACCGCCCAGGTAGACCCTACTTTACGAGTAGAGTGGGCCTTAACAGATGTTGGACACGGCAATCCTGCCGTAGAATATGCATGCTGGATAGTGAACCTGATCCAGCGAGAAATCGTCTGCTTAGAAGCAGGAAACCCAATTTTCTTGGGATCATAAAGGACAAACAGAGAGTCCGATTTTCTGTGACGAGCAGTCCTCTTCACATAGATCTTTAAAGCCCTCACAACATCCAAGGACTTTGATGCAATTGAGGAGTCAGTAGCCACTGGCACCACAATAGGCTGGTTCATATGAAAAGCAGACACAATCTGTGGAAGAAACTGCTGACGCGTCCAGAGCTCAGCTCTATCTTCATGGAAGATTAAGTAGGGACTTTTACAGGACAAAGCCCCCAATTCCGACACACGTCGAGCAGAAGCTAAGGCCAACAAAGTGACAGCCTTCCACATGAGAAACTTGACCTCAGCCTCCTGTAAGGGCTCAAACCAATCCGACTGCAGGAACTGCAACATCACGTTAAGATCCCAGGGTGCCATCGGCGCCACAAAGGGAGGCTGGATGTGCAGAACCCCTTTCAAAAAGGTCTGAACCTCAGGGAGGGCAGCCAATTGTTTCTGGAAGAAAATGGATAAAGCTGAAATCTGGACCTTTATGGATCCCAAACGCAAGCCCATTTCCACACCTGCTTGCAGGAGGAGAAGAAACCGACCAAGTTGAAACTCCACCGCAGGAACCTTCATGGATTCACACCAAGACACATACTTTTTACAAATGCAATGGTAATGTTTAGACGTAACTCCTTTCCTAGCCTGTATCAGGGTAGGAAAAACCTTGTTCGGAATGCCCTTCCGAGCCAATATCTGGTGTTCAACCTCCATGCCGTCAAACGTAGCCGTGGTAAGTCTTGATAAGCGAACGGCCCCTGTTGTAGAAGATCCTCCCGAAGAGGAAGAGGCCTTGGACCTTCCAGCAGTAGATCCAGCAGATCCGCGTACCAAGCCCTCCTTGGCCAGTCCGGAACAATGAGGATCGCCTGAACTTTTGTTATTTTTACAAGCTTTAGAATTCTTGGAATGAGTGGAAGTGGAGGTAACACATACACTGGCTTGAACACCCACGGTGTTACCAGGGCATCCACCACCACTGCTTGTGGGTCTCCCGACCTGGAACAGTACCTCCGAAGTTTCTTGTTGAAACGCGAGGCCATCATGTCCTATTGAGGTACGCCCCAACGACGGGTCACCTCCGTGAATACCTCTGGATGGAGGCCCCATTCTCCTGGATGGAGATCGTGCCTACTGAGGAAGTCCGCTTCCCAGTTGTCCACTCCCGGAATGAAGATTGCTGACAGCGCCATAGCGTGCCTTTCTGCTGAGGAGGATTTTTGTTACCTCTGACATTGTAGCTCTGCTCTTCGTCGGTTTATGTAGGCCACCTTCGTTACATTGTCCGACTGCACTTAAATGGCCTGATCTTGCAGAAGTTGTGCTGCTTGTAGAAGACCGTTGTAGATGGCTCTTAGCTCCAGGATATTTATTGGAAGAAGGGATTCCTGACATGACCACCTTCCTTGGAAGGTTTCCCCTTGGGTGACTGCGCCCCAACCTCCGAGACTTGCATCCGTGGTTAGAAGGATCCAGTTCTGAACCCCGAACCTGCGGCCCTCCAGAAGGTGAGGCAGTTGCAGCCACAAGAGGAGTGAAATCCTTACTTTCGGCGACAGACGTATCCTCTGTTGCATGTGTAGGTGAGATCCCGACCACTTGTCTAGAGATCCAGTTGGAATGACAAAGCATTAAATCTTCCGTACTGTAGTTCCCCGTAAGAGGCAGCCATCTTCCCCAGAAGGCGAAAGCACTGATGAACCGATACCCGGGCTGGTTTCAGGACATCCCGGACCATTGTTTGAATCACCAACGCTTTCTCCTCAGGTAGAAACAACCTCTGCACCTCTGTGTCGAGGATCATTCCCAGGAACGACAATCTCCTTGTCAGCTCAAAATGTGACTTCAGAAGGTTCAGGATCCAACCGTGCTCCCTGAGTAGATGAGTCGTGAGAGCAATGGACTGTAACAACTTCTCCCTGGATGATGCCTTTATCAGCAGCTCGTCTAGATTTGGAATTATGTTCATCCCCTGTCTGCAGAGGAGAACCATCATCTCTGCCATCACCTTGGTGAACACCCTTGGTGCCGTGGAGAGGCCGGCTGGCAGCGCCTGGAACGGATAGTGACAGTCCAACTGTGCAAATCTGAGATAAGCCTGGTGTGGCGGCCAAATCGGAATGTGGAGGTATGCATCCTTGATATCCAGGGATACCAGAAACTCTCCCTACTCCAGACCTGAGATCACCGCTCTCAGACTCCATTTTGAATTTGAACGCCTTCAGATAAGTGTTTAACGATTTCAAGTTCAAAATCGGTCTGACCGAACCATTCGGTTTCGGTACCACGAAAAGGTTTGAATAAAACCCCTTGGTTTGCATATGAGGTGGAACAGGAACAATGACCTGTGACTTTTCCAATTTTTGGATGGCTTCCTGTAGGATAGCCCTCTCTGCCAGCAAAACTGGCAAGCCTGATTTGAAGAATCGGTGCGGCGGAAGTCTTGAAACTCCAGTCTGTACCCCTGGGACACAATATCCTGTACCCAGGGATCCAGGCCGGACGACACCCAGATGTGGCTGAAACGTCTGAGCCTCACACCCACCAGCCCATCTTCCAGGCTTCGCAGACCACCGTCATGCTGAGGATTTTGAGGAACCAGAAGCCGGTTTCTGGTCCTGGGAGCCTGCGGGTGCAGGCTTTTTGGATTTTGCACAACCACCTCTAAAGAAGGTGGTAGGAGGCTTGGACATTTTTGTGTTAGTGGTCCGAAAGGATTGCGATGCAGATGAAGAAAAGGGTTTCTTCGTAGAAGGCGTAGCTGAGGGAAGAAAAGGTCACTTGCCTGCAGTTGCCGGTAGCATCCAATGCTTCCCCAAATAGAGCCTGACCTGTGTAGGGTAGGTTCTCCGCACTTCTCCTAGATTCCGCGTCTGAGGACCATTGGCGTAACCAGAGACCCCTGCGAGCTGAGACAGACATGGAAGATACCCTTGCAGTCAGCGTACCCAGGTCCTTCATGGATTCAACCATGAACCCCGCAGAATCCTGTATGTTACGTAAAAATAGCTCAATGTCACTTTTATCCATTGAATTCAAATCCTCTAGTAACGTGCCTGACAACTTTACTATAGCTTTAGAAATGCATGCACAGGCAATAGTGGGCCTCAACACCACGCCTGTAGCAGTGTATATGGATTTGAGCGTAGTGTCAATGTTACGATCAGCCGGTTTCTTTAACGCGGTAGACCCAGGGACAGGTAAAACCACCTTCTTTGACAGTCTGGAAACAGATGCGTCAACTATGGGTGGGTTTTCCCAATTTTTCCTATCCTCCTCAGAGAAAGGAAAGGCAACCAAAACCCTTTTAGGGATCTGGAATTTTTTCTCTATGTTCTCCCAGAATTTTTCAAATAAAGCGTTTAATTCTTTAGATGCAGGGAAGGTTAGCAAGGCTTTCTTATTATCTGTGAAGTAAGCCTCCTCAACCTGCTCAGGTGTTGTGTCAGAAATGTTTAACACATCTCTAATAGCCTCAATCATGAGCTGCACCCGCTTAGCCAGGGATGCCACCCCCCTCCTCAGCATATCCCCATCACCGTCAGCCGTGTCAAAGTCGGTTTCCGTGTCATCTTGCATAATCTGGGCAAGTGGACGTTTTTGTGGGTGTATGCTACAGGATTTTGAAAGAATAAGGACAGAACCTTACCAAACTGACATAGACTTCTTTAATACCGGAGTTTTAGTCTCAGTATGAGCTACCCTAGTAGAGATCTGAGAGATCATTCCCTAAATAGAGGTCAAGCACTCAGGCTTCTACAAGTTTGATACCCTGGCTGATGAGGACCTCATGTTTGCTCAGTCGGTGCTGCAGAGTCATCCGCACTCTCCCGTCCGGTCTGGAGCTTTGGTATAATCCTCTATGGTCCTTACGGAGTCCCCAGCATCCTCTAGGACGTAAGAGAAAATAAGATTTTAAACCTACTGGTAAATCTTTTTCTCCTAGTCAGTAGAGGATGCTGGGCGCCCGTCCCAGTGCGGACATATTTCTGCAAGGCTTGTATATAGTTATTGCTTACATAAGGGTTATCTTACAGTTAAGATCAGTGTTTGGCTGATGCTGTTTTGTTCATACTGTTAACTGGTTGTGTATATTACATGTTATATGGTGTGGATGGTGTTGGCTGGTATGAATCTTGCCCTTAGATTAACAAAAATCCTAACCTCATACTGTCCGTCTCCTCTGGGCACAGTTTCTCTAACTGAGGTCTGGAGGAGGGGCATAGAGGGAGGAGCCAGTGCACACCCATCTAAAGTTCTTTATAGTGCCCATGTCTCCTGCGGAGCCCGTCTATACCCCATGGTCCATACGGAGCTTTCCAGCAACTGATCTCTTGATCTCGCCTTTAACAGGAGATCATCCAAGTGCGGGATAATTGTGACTCCCTGCCGGCGCAGGAGCACCATCACTTCCGCCATTACCTTGGTGAAAATCCTCGGGCCGTGGAAAGCCCAAACGGCAACGTCTGAAACTGGTAATGACAGTCCTGTACAGCGAATCTCAGGTACGCCTGATGAGGGGGGTATATGGGGACATGAAGGTATGCGTCCTTTATGTCCAGTGACACTATAAATCCCCCCCCCCCCCTCCAGGCTGGAGATAACTGCCCGGAGCGATTCCATCTTGAATTTTCAAGTACAGGTTTAGGGATTTTAAATTTAGAATGGGTCTGACCGAGCCATCCGGTTTCGGGACCACAAATAGGGTTGAATAGTACCCCTTCCCCTGTTGAACTAGGGGAACTTCGACAACCACTTGTTGCTGACACAGTTTTCTCTGGGGGAGAAGCTGGTAGAGCCGATTTGAAAAACCGGCGAGGAGGCACGTCTTCGAATTCCAGTTTGTAACCCTGGGATACAATTTCCCTTGCCCAAGGATCCACGTCTGACTGAACCCAGACGTGGTTGAAGAGTCGAAGACGTGCCCCCACCGGCGCAGACTCCTTCAGTGGAGCCCCAGCGTCATGCGGTGGATTTAGTAGAAGCCGGGGAGGACTTCTGCTCCTGGGAAATAGCCGTAGCAGGCTGTTTCTTCCCTCTTCCCCTACCTCTGGCGAGGAAGGAAGAGCCCCGACCTCTTCTGGACTTACGCGACCGAAAGGACTGCATCAGATATTGTGGCATTTTCTTTTGCTGTGGGGAAACATAAGGTAAAAAAGTAGATTTGCCCGCGGTAGCTGTGGAAACCAGGTCCGTGAGACCTTCCCCAAATAAATCCTCACCTTTGTAAGGTAAAACTTCCATATGCTTCTTTGAGTCGGCATCACCCGTCCATTGGTGGGTCCACAGGGCTCGCCTAGCAGAAATCGGCATGGCGTTGGCTCTCGAACCTAGTAGACCAACGTCTCTCTGTGCGTCTCTCATATATAAGACTGCGTCTTTAATGTGACCTAAGGTCAATAAAGTGGTATCCCTATCCAGGGTATCAATGTCAGCTGACAAAGTATCCGTCCAAGCCGCAACAGCGCTACAAACCCAAGCCGATGCTATTGCCGGTCTGAGCAAGGCCCCCGTATGTGTATAAATAGATTTTAAGGTAGTTTCCTGTCTGCGATCAGCAGGATCCTTGAGGGCTGCCGTGTCTGGAGACGGTAGCGCCACCTTTTTGGACAAGCGCGTTAACGCCTTGTCCACCCTGGGTGAGGATTCCCACCGTAACCTGTCCTGCGCAGGGAAAGGATACGCCATAAGAATTATTTTGGGAATCTGCAGTTTCTTGTCTGGAGTTTCCCAAGCCTTTTCAAATAACGCGCTCAGCCCATGAGATGGGTTACCTCAGGTTTCTTTTCCTTAAACATGTGTACCCTCTTGTCAGGGACAGAGGGGTCATCTGTGATATGTAAAACATCCTTTATTGCAATGATCATATAATGAATACTTTTGGCCACCCTTGGGTGTAACCTCGCATCATCGTAGTCGACACTGGAGTCAGAATCCGTGTCGGTATCAGTATCTGCTACTTGGGACAGGGGACGTTTCTGAGACCCTGAAGGGCCCTGTGACACAGCCAAAGCCATGGATTGACTCCCTGTTCTATCCCTGGACTCTGCTTTGTCCAACCTCTGATGTAATAAAGACACATTTGCATTTAAAACATTCAGCATATCGAACCAATCAGGTGTCGGCGTTGCCGACGGAGACACCACAATCATCTGCTCCACCTCCTCCTTAGATGAGCCTTCCGCTTCAGACATGCCGACACACGCGTACCGACACCCCAACACACTCAGGGATATATCTATATGGGGACAGTTCCCCAGTAAGGCCCCTTGGAGAGACAGAGAGAGAGTATGCCAGCACACACCCAGCGCCAACTGACACTGGAAACAAAATTCCCAGACAAAACAGCGCTTTTATATAAATATACACTCACTGCGCCAATAAAAAGTGCCCCCCTCCCTCTCTTTTTTGCCCTCTGTCACCGTGTTCAGCAGGGGAGAATCCGGGGAGCCAGCTTCTCTGTAGTGTGCTGTGGA
Organism: Pseudophryne corroboree; assembly: GCF_028390025.1. Taxonomy (NCBI): domain Eukaryota; kingdom Metazoa; phylum Chordata; class Amphibia; order Anura; family Myobatrachidae; genus Pseudophryne; species Pseudophryne corroboree. The sequence continues at coordinate 603,130,217 of NC_086447.1, forward strand.
GAAAATGGCGCTGGTTAGTGCTGGAGGATCAAGCTCCGCCCCCTCAGCGGCGGGCTTCGGTTCCGCTCAAATTTACTATACTGGCGGGGGATTATATAATATACTGCCTCCGCAGCCTATATATATATATATATATATATATATATATATATATATATATATATTAGCCAGTCCCTAGAGGTTTATTATTGCTGCCCAGGGCGCCCCCCCTGCGCCCTCTGTGTGTGTTGTGTGTGGGAGCAATGGCGCGCAGCGTTACCGCAGAGAAGATCTGAAGTCTTCTTTCTTCTTATACTCACCCGGCTTCTATCTTCCGGCTCTGTGAGAAGGACGGCGGCGCGGCTCCGGGACGAATGGCAAGGGTGAGACCTGCGTTCCGAGCCTCTGGAGCTAATGGTGTCCAGTAGCCTAAGAAGCAGAGCCTATCATTTAAGTAGGTCTGCTTCTCTCCCCTCAGTCCCACGATGCAGGGAGCCTGTTGCCAGCAGTGCTCCCTGAAAATAAAAAAACCTAACAAAATTATTTTTCAGAGAAACTCAGTAGAGCTCCCCTGTAGTGCACCCAGTCTCCTCTGGGCACAGGATCTAACTGAGGTCTGGAGGAGGGGCATAGAGGGAGGAGACAGTGCACACCCATCTAAAGTTCTTTATAGTGCCCATGTCTCATGCCCGTCTATACCCCATGGTCCATACGGAGTCCCCAGCATCCTCTAGGACGTAAGAGAAAATTAGAATATTACATAAAATCAATAAAAAAAGGATTTTAAATACAGAAATATCAGCCCTCTGAAAAGTATAATCATGCATATGTACTCAGTACTTGGTTTAGGCCTCAATGCGGCGTGGCATGGATTCTATCAGCCTGTGGCACTGCTGAGGTGTTGTATCAGGATGCTTCAATAGCGGCCTTCAGCTCTTCTGCATTGTTCGTTCTCATGTCTCTCATCTTTCTCTTGTCAATGCCCCATAGATTCTCTTTTTTCTTTAGCCCAGGTAAGACGCTTCTGACGTTGTTTGTTGTTCAGGAGCGGCTTAATAAGAGGAATACAACATTTGAAGCCCATGTCCCAGATCTGTCTGTGTGTGGTGGCTCTTGGTGCACTAAATCCAGCCTCAGGTCACTCCTTGTGAAGCTCCCCCACACTTTTAAATGACCTTTTCCTGACCAGAAAGAAAGAACTGGTCTGTTGTTCAGTGGTACAAAGTCCTCTTTTCTGATGAGAGCAAATTTTGCATTTCATTTGGAAACCAAGGTCCCAGAGTATGGAGGAAGAATGGAGAGGCACACAATCCAAGATGCTTGAAGTCCAGTGTGAAGTTTCCACAGTCTGTGTTGATTTGGAGAGCCACGTCATCTGCTGGTGTTGGTCCACTGTGCTTTATTAATTCCAGAGTCAACGCAGCCATCTACCAGTACATTTTAGAAAATTTCATGCTTTCTTCAGCAGACAAGCTTTATGGAGATGCTGACTTAATTTTCCAGCAGGACTTGGCATCTGCCTACACTGCCAAAAGTACCAAAACCTGGTTCAATGACCGTGGGATTATTGTGCTGGATTGGCCAGCAAACTCGCTTGACCTGAACCCCATAGAGAATCTATGGGGCATTGCCAAGAGAAAGATGAGAGACATGAGACCGAACAATGCAGAAGAGCTGAAGGCCGCTTTTGAAGCATCCTGGTCATCCATAACATCTCAGAAGTGCCACAGGCTGATACAATCCATGTCACGCCGCTTTGAGGCAATAATTAATGCAAAAGGGGCCCAAACCAAGTACTGAGTACACATGCATGATTATACTTTTCAGAGGGCCGACATTTCTGTATTTAAAATCCTTTTTTTTTATTTTTTTTTATTGATTTTATGTAATAGTCTAATTTTCTGAGTTTCACCTGTATGGTAACTTTGGTAAATTAGTCAGACAAATTACAAGATCCACAGCAACATGGAGTTGTCAAACAAATGTAGTGGATTTTGAATCTGTAATATCATTGATAAACTAGTGCCTGTATAGACATGTGGTTATTAAGAAATCAGAAAGTTTTGTAATGAAGTATTGAGACACTAAATGTCTCCTGTTAGCAGGGGCTGGCTGGCAACTTTTAGCCTGGGGGCAAAAGCATGGAAGTGGCCCTGGCTTTTCCACCTGTGCACAGCGTGAACCAAGTGTGCGCAAGTATAAAAGATGCAGAGTCGTACACATCTCAAGTGCATCTCCAGTTATGGATGAAGGGGCATAATGGGTAATCTCACCTAGATAAAGTTCAGTGAGGGTGGATTGCCAGAAGTGCAGCCATAAGTGTAATAATATGAGTTTTCAGGTGCATCTTCTGTAACAAGTGTAGGCTGATGGGCACTGTAACAAACCAAACATAAGAATAGGGGCAGGTGCATCATGCTGCGTATGGGTGAATTTACAATTTTTTTTATGTACACTAAAAGAGGAGCACGTGCCCAATTCCAATTGCAATTCTTACACCGGACGTATCATTGAGCACTGGCAGGGACAGGGGCTCTGGAAGGAGTCTGTCCCTATGATGTGCTATGAGTGCTGCCAGGGCTCCTGTGCCACAGCCATTGTTGTGGAAGGTTCCATGGGAACCCTCACATGGCTGGCTATGCGGAGTGTATCCCAGAGGCTACAGATGGTGGTAACGACGGGGGCCAATCTTCGGAATGCTTTGAATTCCGGAAGTTGGCAAACCTGGCACCACTGCCTTCCCCATCGGGACCTATGAAGGGATGCAGTTAATATAACGTCGGGAGACAGATGCTGGAATCCAGTCAGTCTGTGAAATGCCGACAGCCGGAATCCCGACCAACACCGGGTATTCCCACTCGCTTGGTGGGTCCACGCTACCAAACTAGTGTGAATACAACCTCTGTGCCTGAAGCGCGGCAAGTACCCCCCACGAGGGGACTCAGTGCCTTGCTGCTGGCATTCTGACAGATGGGATGCCGCTGTCGGTATAGTGATAGCCGGCATCCCGTCTGCCGGTAAAACATATGTATTCCCCTATGAGGGTTGTGGCTGCCAGCAGGAATGAAGGGATTGCAGCAGATACCAAAGTTATCTGCTGCGATTCCTCAGTGATACATTTGGGGACTACTAAATATTTGCAGTTACCTCCCGAAAACAGGCGTTTGAGGATTAAACTGCAAATATTCAACGATAGATGGGCCCTTTACAAACAAAACTATCTAAAATCAAGGAAGTCCCTGGAAGCTCAGCCCTTCTCCCGGGTACAGCCACCACACCCTGCAGCTGTCCCTGCTACACTCTCACCTGGGCTGTCTGTTAGCAAAGCCTCAGCTAGACATTTTATTGTGCTGGCTGAGAGCACTGGAATGTGTAGGGACTTGATGACATAAAAAATAAGATTTTACTTACCGGTAAATCTATTTCTCGTAGTCCGTAGTGGATGCTGGGGACTCCGTAAGGACCATGGGGAATAGACGGGCTCCGCAGGAGACATGGGCACTTTAAGAAAGAATTTAGATTCTGGTGTGCTCTGGCTCCTCCCTCTATGTCCCTCCTCCAGACCTCAGTTAGAGAAACTGTGCCCAGAAGAGCTGACAGTACAAGGAAAGGATTTTGGAAATCCAGGGCAAGAGTCATACCAGCCACACCAATCACACCGTATAACTTGTGATAAACATACCCAGTTAACAGTATGAACAACAACAGAGCATCAGTTCAACCCTGATGCAACAATAACATAGCCCTTATTGCAGCAATAACTATATACAAGTATTGCAGAAGAAGTCCGCACTTGGGACGGGCGCCCAGCATCCACTACGGACTACGAGAAATAGATTTACCGGTAAGAAAAATCTTATTTTCTCTAACGTCCTAGTGGATGCTGGGGACTCCGTAAGGACCATGGGGATTATACCAAAGCTCCCAAAAGGGCGGGAGAGTGCGAATGACTCTGCAGCACCGAATGAGCAAACACAAGGTCCTCCTCAGCCAGGGTATCAAACTTGTAGAACTTTGCAAAAGTGTTTGAACCTGACCAAGTAGCCGCTCGGCACAGCTGTAGTGCCGAGACCCCTCGGGCAGCCGCCCAAGAAGAGCCCACCTTCCTAGTGGAATGGGCCTTAACTGATTTTGGCAGCGGCAATCCAGCCGCAGAATGAGCCTGCTGAATCGTGTTACAGATCCAGCGAGCAATAGTTTGCTTTGAAGCAGGCGCACCAAGCTTGTTGGAAGCATACAGGATAAACAAAGAGTCTGTTTTCCTGACTCTAGCCGTTCTGGCTACATAAACCTTCAAAGCCCTGACCACATCAAGCAACACGGAATCCTCCAAGTCAGTAGTAGCCACAGGCACCACAATAGGTTGGTTTATATGAAAAGATGAAACCACTTTTGGCAGGAATTGTGGACGGGTCCGCAACTCTGCTCTATCCGCATGGTTCAAACCAGTGGGATTTCAGGAGACTCAACACCACGTTAAGATCCCAAGGTGCCACTGGAGGCACAAGAGGGGCTGAATATGCAGCACGCCCTACACAAATGTCTGAACTGCAGGTAGAGAAGTCAACTCCTTTTGAAAGAAAATGGATAGGGACGAAATCTGGACCTTAATGGAACCCAATTTTAGGCCCAAAGTCACTCCTGACTGTAGGACGTGAAGGAAACGGCCCAGCTGGAATTCCTCCGTAGGGGCATTCCTGGCCTCACACCGAGCAACATATTTTCGCCATATACGGTGATAATGTTGAGCTGTCACGTCCTTCCTAGCCTTTATCAGCATAGGAATGACCTCATCCGGAATGCCTTTCTCCGCTAGGATCCGGCGTTCAACCGCCATGCCGTCAAACGCAGCCGCGGTAAGTCTTGGAACAGACAGGGCCCTTGTTGCAACAAGTCCTGTCTTCGAGGAAGAGGCCATGGGTACTCTGTGAGCATTTCTTGCAGATCTGGATACCAAGTCCTTCGTGGCCAATCTGGAACAATGAGTATCGTTCTCACTCCTCTTTTTCTTACTATTTTCAGCACCTTGGGTATGAGAGGAAGAGGAGGAAATACATAGACCGACTGGAACACCCACGGTGTCACCAGGGCGTCTACAGCTATCGCCTGAGAGTCTCTTGACCTGGCGCAATACCTCTGTAGCTTTTCTGTTGAGGCGGGATGCCATCATGTCCACCTGTGGCAGTACCCACCGACTTGCAGTCTGTGCGAAGACTTCCTGATGAAGTCCCCACTCTCCCGGGTGGAGGTCGTGTCTGCTGAGGAAGTCTGCTTCCCAGTTGTCCACTCCCGGGATGAACACTGCTGACAGTGCGCTTACGTGATTTTTCGCCCAGTGAAGAATTCTGGTGGCTTGCGCCATCGCTACCCTGCTCCTTGTGCCGCCTTGAGCCACTGCGGTGATGGTGTCTGACTGAATCAGAACCGGTTGGTCGCGAAGCAGGGTCTTCGCTTGACATAGGGCGTTGTATACGGCCCTTGGTTCCAGGATGTTGATGTGAAGGCAAGTCTCCTGACTTGACCACAGACCTTGGAAATTTCTTCCCTGTGTGACTGCTCCCCACCCTCGGAGGCTTGCATCCGTGGTCACCAGGACCCAGTCTTGAATGCCGAATCTGCGGCCCTCGAGGTGGTGAGCCCTCTGCAGCCACCACAGGAGAGACACCCTGGACCTGGGGGATAGGGTGATTAACCGATGCATCTGAAGATGTGATCCGGACCACTTGTCCAGTAAGTCCCATTGAAAGGTCCTCGCATGGAACCTGCCGAAGGGAATGGCCTCGTACGATGCCACCATCCTTCCCAGGACTCGAGTGCAGTGATTCACTGAAACCTGTTTTGGTTTTAATAGGTTCCTGACCAGTGTCATGAGCTCCTGAGCTCTCTCTATCGGGAGATAAACCCTTTTCTGGTCTGTGTCTAGAATCATGCCTAGGAAAGGCAGACGAGCCGTAGGAACCAACTGCGACTTTGGAATATTTAGAATCCAGCCGTGTTGCCGTTACACTTCCAGAGAAAGTGCTACGCTGATCAGCAACTGCTCTCTTGATCCCGCTTTTATGAGGAGATCGTCCAAGTATGGGATAAATGCGACCCCTTGCTTCCGCAGGAGTACCATCATTTCCGCCATTACCTTGGTAAATATTCTCGGTGCCGTGGAGAGACCAACGGCAACGTCTGAAATTGGTAATGACAATCCTGTACCCCAAATCTGAGGTACGCCTGATGAGGTGGATAAATGGGGACATGAAGGTATGCATCCTTTATGTCCAGAGGCACCATAAAATCCCCCCCCTCCAGGCTTGCGACGACCGCTCTCAGCGATTCCATCTTGAACTTGAACCTTTTCAGGTATATGTTCAGGGATTTTAAATTCAATATGGGTCTGACCGAACCATCCGGTTTCGGGACTACAACATGGTCGAATAATAACCCCCTCCTTGTTGAAGGAGGGGAACCTTGACCACCACCTGTTGAAGATACAATTTGTGAATTGCAGTTAACGCTATTTCCCTCTCGTGGGGGGAAGCCGGCAGGGCCGTCGGTGAGGGGGCATCTCCTCGAAGTCCAGCTTGTAACCCTGAGACACAATATCTATTGCCCAGGGATCCAACAGGGAGTGAACCCACTTGTGGCTGAAATTTCGAAGACGTGCCCCCACCGGGCCTAGCTCCGCCTGTGGAGCCCCAGCGACATGCGGTGGATTTTGTAGAGGCCGGGGAGGACTTATGTTCCTGGGAACTAGCTGTGTTGTGCAGCTTCTTTCCTCTGCCCCTGGCTCTGGCAAGAAAGGACGCACCTCGGACTTTCTTGTTTCTTTGTGATCGAAAGGACTGCATTTGATAATGTCGTGCTTTCCTAGGCTGTGCGGGAATATAAGGCAAAAGATCAGAATTACCAGCCATAGCTGTGGAGACCAGGTCCGAGATCCCTTCTCCACATAATCCTCAGCCTTGTAAGGTAAACCTTCCATATGCCTCTTAAGTCGGCATCACCTGTCCATTGCATGTTCGACAGGACACGTCAAGCAGAAATCGACATAGCGTTGACTCTAGAACCCAGTAGACTAATGTCTCTTTGGGCAATGGTTTATATCTATATCTATCTCAGACAGCATCTTCTATATATATATCTATATATATATACATACTAGGGTCTCAATCTCTGCTGATAAGGTATCTGTCCACGCTGCTACAGAGCTATAAACCCATGCCGACACAATCGCCGGTCTGAGTATTGTACCAGAATGTGTGTAAATGGACTTCAAAGTACTTTTACTGCATGCTATCTGCAGGATCCCTGAGGATAGCTGTTAAGTCAGCGCTACCTTTTGGGCAAACGTGACACCCTAGGGGAAGATTCCCATCGTATCCTGGCCCTAGTAGGGAAAGGATACTCCCTGAGAATTCTTTGTGGGAAACTGCAGTCTCTTGTCTGGAGATTCCCGCTCTTTTTCATCATGAGAGGAGGGAAATTTACCTCAGCTTTCTTCCCCTTAAACATGTGTACCCTTGTGTCAGGGACAGATGAGTCATCAGTGATATGCAAAACATTTTTTATTACAATAACATACCCTCCAACATTTTACACACAAAAATCGGTACAAATAAGAAAAAGGGGCGTGGCCACGGGTAAACTTTTCCTATACTTTCAATGGAAGTTTGGAGAGCCAAAAATAGGTACAGACCATAAAAAAAAGGTACTGTACCTATTAAAAAGGTACAGTTGGAGGGTATGCAATAAACATATATTGAATACTTTCCTGCCATTTTGGCTGTAACTTTGCATTATCGTAGTCGACACTGGAGTCAGACTCCGTGTCGATATCAGTGTCTATTATTTTGGATAGTGAGCATTGAGAGACTCTGAAGGTCTCTGCGACATAGGGACAGACATGGGTAGATTCCCTGTCTGTTCTCTAATCTTTTGTGCAATAAATTTACCTTAGCACTTAATTTCACATATCCAAACAGGTGTCGGCGTTGTTGACGGAGACACCACTCACACACACATTTGCTCCATCTCCTCCTTAGGGCAGCCTTTTACCTCAGACATGTCGATACACGTACCGACACACCACACACTCAGGGAATGCTCATCTGAAGACAATTCCCCCACAAGGCCCTTTGGAGAGACAGAGAGAGAGTATGCCAGCACACACCCCATCGCTATAAACCCAGGAATAACACAGTAACTTAATGTTAACCCAGTAGCTGCTGTTTATATTGATTTTTGCGCCTAATTATGTGCCCCCCCCCTCTCTTTTTACCCTCTTCTACTGTGTATCTGCAGGGGAGAGCATGGGGAGCTTCCTCTCAGCGGAGCTGTGGAAAAAAATGGCGCAGGTGAGTGCTGAGGAAGAATCCCTGCCCCCTCGACGGCGGGCTTCTGTCCCGCTTAAATATACATTTTCTTGGCGGGGGCTCATACATATATACAGTGCCCAACTGTATATATGAGTACTTTTGCCAACAGAGGTCCATATGCTGCCCAGGGCGCTTCCCCCTGCGCCCTGCACCTTTACAGTGACCGGAGTATGTGAGGTGTGTTTGGAGCAATGGCGCACAGCTACAGTGCTGTGCGTTACCTCATGTGAAGAACGGAGTCTTCTGCCGCCGATTTCGAAGTCTTCTTGCTTCTCATACTCACCCGGCTTCTGTCTTCCGGCTCTGCGAGGGGGACGGCGGCGCGGCTCTGGGATCGGACGACGAGGGTGAGATCCTGTGTACGATCCCTCTGGAGCTAATGGTCTCCAGTAGCCTAAGAAGCAGGACCTAGCTTCAGAGAGTAGGGCTGCTTCTCTCCCCTCTGTCCCACGATGCAAGGAGTCTGTTGCCAGCAGAGCTCCCTGAAAATAAAAAACCTAACAAAATACTTTCTTACAGGAAGCTCAGGAGAGCTCACTGAACAGCACCCAGCTCGTCCGGGCACAGATTCAAACTGAGGTCTGGAGGAGGGACATAGAGGGAGGAGCCAGAGCACACCAGAATCTAAATTCTTTCTTAAAGTGCCCATGTCTCCTGCGGAGCCCGTCTATTCCCCATGGTCCTTACGGAGTCCCCAGCATCCACTAGGACGTTAGAGAAATAAGAAGTTATGGTAGACTTACAGTTGATAACTCTTTTTCTCCTAAGTCCACAGTATCAACAGGATATACCTTGGTATATTATGTAGCGACAGCGGAATGGCACAAACGATCAAAGCTTTTCAGACTCCCAGGATGCAACGGGCCAGTCTCCTATATCCCCACCTTGTGGCTCAGGCAATTCAGTTGTTTTCCCAAAGTTTAAGGTAGGAGCATAATGGAGAGCCCTAATCAGGCGAGAAGAACACACACACACACTTCCATACAAGAAGTAAGAGGTTAGTAAGTGTAAGGATCCTCAAATGAGGTGTGTCAGGGTGGGATCCCTGTGGATACTGTGGACTTAGGAGAAAGAGATATCGACTTTAAGTCTACCAAAACTTCCTTTTTCTCCTGCAGGGTCCACAGTGGTATTAACAGGATATACATTGGGACATCCCAAAGCAGGATTCAGTGGAGGGGACCCTCCTGATTGGACAGGAGAATCCTCTGCCCGAAAGCAGCGTCATGAGAGGAAACGGTATCAAAGGCATAATGTCTAATGAATGTGTTAATGGAAGACCATGTGGCTGCCTTACATATCTGTTCGGCTGGGGCACCACGTTGTGCTGCCCATGAAGGACCTACCTTACGAGTAGAGTGGGCAGAGACATTAGCCGGTATAGGGAGATCAGCTTGAGAATATGCTTCCGAAATAGACATCCAAAGCCATCTCGCCAGTGTTTGCTTGTCAGCAGGCCATCCTCTCTTGTGAAATCCGAAGAGAACGAAGAGAGTGTGTCTTTCTGGTGGCACTGGTAGAATCCAAGTAGATCCTTAAAGTACAGACTACGTCCAATTATGCATTTCCCGCAGAGAGGTCCGGTCCCTGAAAAGCTGGATCAACAATTTCTTTGTTAAGGTGGAACTTAGAGACCACCTTAGGAAGATATCCACATTTAGTTCGGAGAACTGCTCTATCTGAATGAAATATCAGAAAAGGAGGGCGACATGATACCACCCCTAAATATGAGACTCTTCTAGCTGAAGCAATTGCCAGTAGAAAGAGAACTTTAGCTGTCCACCATTTCAAATCCACTTTATTCAGTGGTTCAAATGTGTCATCTTGAAGCACCCTAAGGGCTATTTCTAGATCCCAAGGGGCTGTAGGGGGAACAAAAGGAGGTTGAATGTGAAGCATATCGTGATAAAAAGTGCGATCATCCGGCAGGTTAGCAATATTCTTTTGGAACCATACAGTTCGTGCCGACACTTGTACCTTCAAGGAAGACACATGTAGACCTTTATCCATTCCTGCTTGAAGGAATGCTAGAATTCTTGAAACTTCTGGCAGTGCACCACTGAATATAAGCATGCCATATCTGGTAATAAATACGAGCAGAAAATGGTTTCCTTGTTCTAAGCATTGTTTGACTTACCTGTTGTGAAAACCCTCTTGCTTTCAAGATGGATGTCTCAAGAGCCACGCCGTCAAAGACAGTCGATCCAGGTGTTTCTGGAGACAAGCACCCTGGGACAGTAGATCTGGACGTTGAGGCAGTAGAAACGGCATGTCCGCTGACAGCCTCTGCTGATCCATGTACCAATGTCGTCTGGGCCACGCCGGAGCTATTAGTATCACGGTGCCCTTTTCTTGTTTGAATCTTTTAATCACCCTGGGCAACAAGAAGATCGGTGGAAACACATATACCAGATGAAACTCCCACTTTAATGACAGGGCATCCATGAAGATCGCTTCGGGATACTTTGTTCTTGACCCGTATATGGAACTTTGTTTTCTGGCGAGAAGCCATGAGGTTTACTTCTGGCAGTCCCCACTTGTTTACCAGAATCTAAAAAACTTCTGGGTGTAAGGCCCATTCGCTTGCATGAATGGCGTGCAGGCTAAGAAGGTCCACTTCCCAATTTAGGACTCCCGGAATGAACACTCTGGACAAGGCTGGATGATGAAGTTCTGCCCACCTTAACGTGCGGCTTACCTCCTTCATTGCCCTTCGTGAAAGTATTTCTTTTACCTGGGTGAGTGCCATGTATATGGCCCGAAGTTCCAGTATATTGATTGGCAGACAGCTTTCTTCCTTGGTCCACTGTCCCTGGAAGAAGCACTGTTCTCTCAGGGTTCCCCAACCCTGAAGGCTCGCGTCCGTTGTCAGAACCTCCCAATCAGAGACGCAAATGGGCCGCCCTTTGTCCAGATGGGATGTCAGAGGTAGGAAGATTCTCTGAAGACCTAAATCCAATACAGCCCCGTAGATGCGTCATACGTTGTGAGGGAACCAAGGATGACTTTGCCCAATTTATGAGCCAGCCATGTCTTTGTAAGCAGGCTATTGTCAGTTGAAGATGGCACTGCAGAGTTTCCTGGGATTGAGCCAGGATTAGCAGGTCATCTAAGTATGGGAAAATTCTTATCCCCCTGATGACGAAAATAAGCTGCCATCACCACCATAATTTTGGTAAACACTCTTTGAGCTGTAGCCAGTCCAAAGGGTGGAGCCTGAAATTGGAAATCTTGCTGGAGAATCGCAAACCTGATATAGCATTGATGGGGCGGTGCTATAGGTACATGCAGGTAAGCATCCTGGATATCTAGGGATACCATAAACTCCCCCTGGCTCCATAGTCAAACAGGGGTTTTGAAAGAATGCCCCCCCCTCCCCTTCCTGCAGCCTAAACCTAGATCCTCCGCAGCCTAACCCTCCTCGGGGGTGCCTAAACCTATACTCCCTCCTCCCCGCAGACTTTACCTAAACATCCCCCCCTCGTGGCTCCCCTCTCCTTTATTCTGTGCCTATCAACGCGCCCCCCCTTCCCCTACATTATTTAAAACAGGATTTGATACCTACCGGTAAATCCTTTTTTCCTAGTCCGTAGAGGATGCTGGGGTCCACTTCATGACCATGGGGGATAGACGGTTCCACAGGAGCCATGGGCACTCTTAAGACTTTTCAATGGGTGTGAACTGGCTCCTCCCTCTATGCCCCTCCTCCAGACCTCAGTTATAGGAACTGTGCCCAGGGAGATGGACAGTTTGAGGAAAGGATTAACTTTAATACTAATGGTGAGATACATACCAGCTCACACCTCAACCATGCCGCACAACATGGCATTCAACATAACACACGCCAACAGGCATGAACCAATTACAGCAAACATGCTGAAACTAATAAAACACAACATGTGTAACTCTAATAAACAAAACTGCAGGTAAAGTACGCACTGGGACGGGCGCCCAGCATCCTCTACGGACTAGGAGAAAAGGATTTACCGGTAGGTATCAAAATCCTATTTTCTCATACGTCCTAGAGGATGCTGGAATCCACTTCATGACCATGGGGTTTATACCAAAGCTCCAGTACGGGCGGGAGAGTGCGGATGACCCTGCAGCACCGAATGACCAAACTTGATGTCTTCATCGGCCAAGGTGTCAAACTTGTAGAATTTTGCAAAATGTGTTTGACCCGAACCAAGTAGCTGCGCGGCAAAGTTGCAATGCCGAGATTCCCCGGGCAGCTGCCCAGGATGAGCCCACCTTCTTAGTGGAATGGGCCTTCACCGACGTTGGTAATGGCAATCCAGCCGTAGTATGAGCGTGCAGAATCGTACTTCTGATCCAACGCGCAATAGTCTGCTTGGAAGCAGGACACCCAATCTTGTTGGGAGCATACAGGACAAACAAAGACTCTGTTTTCCGTATTCGAGCTATTCTAGAGACATAAATCTTCAAAGCTCTAACCACATCTAGAGACTTTGACTCAGTGAACGTGTCAGTAACTACTGGCACCACAATAGGTTGGTTTATGTGGAGAGATGAAACCATGAAACCACCTTTGGAAGAAAATGTTGACGAGTTCTCAACTCTGCCCTATCTTCATGGAAGATCAGGTAAGGGCTCTTGTGCGACAAGGCCCCCCGACTCAAACACCCGCCGTGCGGATGCCAATGCCAAAAGCATCACCACTTTCCAAGTGAGAAACTTCAACTCTCTCTCTTGTAGAGGCTCAAACCAATCCGATTGAAGAAACTGCAACATCACATTAAGGTCCCATGGTGCCACTGGAGGCACAAATGGAGGCTGGATGTGCAGAACCCCTTTCACGAAGGTTTGAACCTCTGGAAGAAAGGCTAATTGTTTTTGGAAGAACACTGACAAGGACGAAATCTGGACCTTGACTGACCCCAATCGGAGGCCCGCCTCCACACCAGCCTGCAAAAAATGGAGAAAACGTCCCAACTGAAACTCTTCCGTAGGAGCCTTCTTGGATTCACACCAAGACACATATTTTCTCCAAATACGGTGGTAATGTTTCAACGTTACTCCTTTCCTGGCCTGAATAAAGGTGGGGATGACTTCCTTGGGAATACCCTTACGGGCTAGGATCCGGCGCTCAACAGCCATGCCGTCAAACGTAGCCGCGGTAAGTCTTGATACACGCACGGCCCCTGCTGCAGCAGGTCCTCGTGAAGAGGAAGAGGATCTTCTATGAGCAACTCCTGAAGATCTGGGTACCAAGCCCTCCTTGGCCAGTCTGGGGCAATGAAAATTGCTCGAACTCTTGTTCTCCTTATGATCCTGAGCACCTTTGGGATCAGCGGAAGTGGAGGGAAGAAATACACCGACCGGAACACGCACTGGGCCACTAGCGCATCCACTGCTATTGCTTGAGGGTCTCTCGACCTGGAACAATATTTCTAAAGCTTCTTGTTGAGACGAGATGCCATCATGTCTACTTGAGGAACTCCCCAAAGACTTGTCACCTCTGCGAAGACTTCTTGGTGGAGGCCCCACTCTCCTGGATGGAGATCGTGTCTGCTGAGGAAGTCTGCTTCCCAGTTGTCCACTCCCGGAATGAAAATTGCCGACAGAGCCTTTACATGTCTTTCTGCCCAGAGGAGGATCTTCGTCACCTCTGCCATTGCCGCTCTGCTTTTCGTTCCGCCCTGCCTGTTTATGTACGCGACTGCTGTTACATTGTCCGACTGGATCTGCACGGAATGATCTTGAAGAAGATGTACCGCTTGTTGAAGGTCGTTGTAAATGGCTCTTAATTCCAGCACGTTTATGTGAAGGCAGGCTTCCTGACTTGACCATTTTCCTTGGAAGCTTTCCCCCTGAGTGACAGCTCCCCAGCCTCGGAGACTTGCATCCGTGGTTACCAGGACCCAGTCCTGAATCCCGAGCCTGCGTCCTTCTAGTAGGTGAGATCTGTGTAGCCACCACAGGAGCGAAATCCTGGCTTTTGACAACAGGATTATCTTCCAGTGCATGTGTAGGTGGGATCCCGACCACTTGTCCAACAGGTCCCACTGGAATACCCTGGCATGGAACCTGCCAAACTGTATGGCCTCGTAGGCCGCCACCATCTTCCCCAACAACCGAATACACTGATGGATCGACACACTCGATGGTATCAATATCTGTTTTACCATTTTCTGGATTTCCAGAGCCTTTTCCACCGGAAGAAATACTCTCTGAACTTCTGTGTCCAGAATCATCCCGAGAAAAGACAATCTTGTCGTCGGTTCCAACTGTGACTTTGGATAATTTATGATCCAACCGTATTGTTGGAGTATTGACAGGGAGAGTGTGATGTTTTGTAACAACTGCTCCCTGGATCTCGCCTTTATCAGGAGATCATCTAGATAAGGAATTATATTGACTCCTTTTTGATGCAGGAGAACCATCATCTCCGCCATCACCTTGGTGAATACCCTCGGCGCCAGGAGAGACCGAAAGGTAACATCTGGAATTGGTAATGGCAATCCTGAACCGCGAATCTCAGATAAGCCTGGTGAGGAGGATATATGGGAACATGTAGTCCCCCTACTCCAGACTGGAAATCACTGCCCTCAGTGATTCCATTTTGAACTTGAATCGTTTCAAGTAGAGATTCATATTTTTTAGGTTTAGGATCGGTCTGACCGAGCTGTCCGGCTTCGGAACTACAAAAAGGCTTGAATAAAACCCCTCCCCTTGTTGTGACAAAGGTACCAGGACTATGACCTGATCCTGACATAATTTTTGGATTGCCGCTGTTACTGCTTCCCTTTCTGGAAGAGAAGCTGGCAAGGGCGATTTGAAAAATCGGCATGGGGGAACGTCTTGAAACTTCAGCTTGTATCCCTGGGACACTATTTGCAACACCCAGGGATCCAGGCCAGACAGAATCCATCCTTGGCTGAACAGTTTGAGACGTGCCCCCACCCGAGCGGCCTCTCGCAAAGGAGCCCCAGCGTCATGCTGAAGATTTGGCAGAAGTAGGGGTAGATTTCTGCTCCTGGGAACCTGAAGCTGCTGTGGACTTCTTTCCCTTTCCCCTTCCCCTACCCGCAAAGGGGGAATCTCTTGCTTTTTTGTATTTATTGGGCCGAAAGGACTGCATGTGCGGGTGATATGTCTTTTTTGCCGGTGCAGGCGCAGAGGGCAAAAATGTCGACTTCCCTGCGGCAGCCGCCGAGACTAACGCATCCAGTGCATCGCCAAATAAGGCCTCACCTTTATATGGGAGAGCCTCCATATTTCTTTTGGAATCTGCATACGCGTTGCACTGGCAAATCCACAACACCCACCGAGCCGATACTGCCATGGTAGCGGCTTGTGAACTCAAGAGTCCAATATCTTTCATCGCTTCTAGCATGTATGCGGCAGCGTCTTTGATAGTCCCTAACTTAAGGAGTATCTCATCTTTATCAATCGTGTCAATTTCTGATGACACGGTTTCTAACCATTTTTCAATAGCGCGACTCACCCATGCGCAAGCAATTGTGGGCCTGAGCAGCGTACCATTGGCAACATAAATGGATTTCAATGTAGTTTCCATCTTTCGGTCTGCCGGCTCTTTTAGTGAAGCCGTGCCAGGTGCAGGAAGAATTACCTTCTTTGTCAACCTGGACAGTGTACTGTCTAACACAGGGGGTGACTCCCATTTTTTCCTGTCCTCCACCGGGAAAGGATAAGCTATCTGAATTCTCTTGGGAATACGAAATTTCTTTTCGGGATTCACCCACATCCCTTCAAAGAGTGTATTAAGCTCGTGGGAAGCAGGGAAAGTGACCTTAGATTTCTTTTCTTTATAGAAATAAGCCTTCTCCTGAGGTACAGGAGTGGCTTCCGTGACTTCCAAAACTTCCCTTATAGCCACAATCATATATTGTATATTTTTTGCCAATTTATGCTCTATTTCTCTGGAGTCACTATCGTCGACACAAGAATCAGTGTCCGTGTCGGTACCAGTATTCACAAATGGTCTCTTATGTGACCCAGAGGGGTCGCCTGCGGATGGAAGAACAGAGCCCTGAAAAATCACATCCTCCACAGATTTTCTCCAGCACTCAGCATGAGATTCAGACTTATCTAATCTCCTATTGATATGATGCATACAATCACATATTTCTTTCACCAATGCAGGCTCTTGGTGTGCCGGCAGCGCCACCACATTACACTTCTGTGTCCCTAAAATGGTTTCCTCCGGGGAAGAACTCCCTGCCTCTGACATGTCTTACACACGTGTACAACACAGACACACTGGGACTTATAGGGGACAGACCCACAGTAAAATCTGTCAGAGGGACACAGTTTAGGAGCAGCCAGTTCACAACCCCAGCGCCAGTATCTAATGCCTGTGAACACAGAATGCCCACTGACATGCAGCGCTGTTTACACAGTAAAACACACTTGTAAAGCACCAAATTCGCTTGTGCCCCTCCCCCCCCACCATTTTGCACCCTGATACTTGTAGTCAGAAGTGAAGGAGGACCAGCGATGTCTCTGCAGCCTGAGGAGAGAGAAAATGGCACTGAGCAGTGTGCTGGCTGCCTGAGTAAGAAGCTCCGCCCTTTTTACCTCAGAAACTTTTCAAAATATTTATACTAGCGGGGGTAGGGCTGTACCTGGGCATCTTATGCCCCCTTTTTGCCAGTTTATAGAGGTGTTTTTGCTGCCCAGGGCGCCCCACCCCCACCCCCTGCAGTGCCTGTGTGGGTGGGCAGCAATGGCGCGCTGCGCTCCCGCCAGCCGCGCTGTACCTCAGCCGTCACTTTTCTTGATAGAAGATCTGTCTTCTTCTACTCACCTGTCTTCTGACTTCTGGCTCTGTGAGGGGGGTGACGGCGTGCTGTGGGAGTAAGCATCTAGTCACGGCTAGCGTTCAGTACCCTTCAGGAGCTAATGGTGTCCTGTTAGCCAGAAGCAGAGCCATGAAACTCTTCAGGAAGTTGGTTCCTACTTCTGCCCCCTCAGTCCCACAAAGCAGGGAGACTGTTGCCAGCAGTTCTCCCTGAAAACAAAAAACCTAACATAAGTCTTTTCAGAGAAGCTCAGTAGAGTTCCCCTAGAGTGCATCCAGTCTGCCTGGGCACATTTCTAAAACTGAGGTCTGGAGGAGGGGCATAGAGGGAGGAGCCAGTTCACACCCATTGAAAAGTCTTAAGAGTGCCCATGGCTCCTGCAGAACCGTCTGTCCCCCATGGTCATGAAGTGGACCCCAGCATTCTCTAGGACGTATGAGAAAGGTACATTATACAGTACCTATGACCCTTCTATATATATATTTTTTTTTTTCATCAATAGTTATTATTGAAAACAAGTTTTCTTTTTGCAAGGGGAAGGGGTACAGAAAGAAAGAAGGAAGGGGGGGGTACAAAGAACTAAGGGAACGGGATGTAAACATGTAAATATCAAAATTGTCAGAAGTTAAATATAACAATCCAATATAGATACAATAGGAAAAATACAAAGTTATCTTGGAAAAAGATACAGATAAAGATAAACACGGGTCAAACATGAAAACATATCAATAAACAGATAATCAATAATAGGCACAGGGCTAGTAAGGCGCAGCCGGTGCACAGAGCGGAAGTATAAGCCGAGTCAGTTAGGGGGAAGGCGAAACACCCCCTCCAGCAGTGACGTAGTCATGCCATGCTCTCCATTTCACCATTGGGGATGAGGCAGCAGAAGAGTTAAGCTAGCCATACACCAGGACAATATATTTCCAACCAGCCAACTAGTTGGCTGGTTGGAAAGATAATCTGGCAGTGTGTGGGAGCAAACGATTATCAGCCGTTTGCTCCCACACGCTAAAAAACGGTCAGAAACGGTCTGACCAACTAGTTGGGAAAATCAAACCTGTTTGATTTTCCCAACCAATCGTTCAGGTGCAGGGGAAAACTTCCCCCCAACTGAACGATAAGTAGGCGGACACTGGCTGCTAGTGTCCGCCTACTTTTGTCTCGTGCTGCAGGTGACCCTCTGTGCTCCATACCCCTCCGGCCACCTCACCGCCCCAGCCGCAGTGACCCGCCACTGCCCAGCCGCCAGTCCCACCGCAAATTAACCCCCCTCCGCCCGCCAGTCCCTTTCCTCCACCGGCCGCCCCATCCATCCCGCCAGCCTCCCTCAGCCCTGCTCAGCCCGCCCAGCAGTAATTCCCCCCGCCGGCCGCCAGCCTCCCTTCGCACCGGCTCCCGCACCGCAAATTTACACCCCACCCGCCAGCCTCCCTCCGCCTGCACCGGCTGCCACACCGGTAATTCACCGCCCGGCCGCCAGCCCGCCCGGCAGCCTCCCTCCCCCGCATCGGTAATTCACCGCCCGCCAGCCACCCTCCCACCCCCGCACCGCTAATCAGCAGCCGCACCCCCCCCGCACCCGCACCGCTAATTCGCCGCACCCCCCCCCCGCACCCGCACCGCTAATTCGCCGCACCCCCCCCCACCACCCGCACCGCTAATTCGCCGCACCCCCCCCGCACCGCTAATTCGCCGCACCCCCCCCGCACCGCTAATCAGCCGCACCCGCACCGCTAATTCGCCGCCCCCCCCCGCACCGCCAATCACCCCCCCCCGCACCGCTAATTCGCCGCACCCCCCCC
This sequence comes from Pseudophryne corroboree, assembly GCF_028390025.1. Classification (NCBI taxonomy): domain Eukaryota; kingdom Metazoa; phylum Chordata; class Amphibia; order Anura; family Myobatrachidae; genus Pseudophryne; species Pseudophryne corroboree. The sequence continues at coordinate 603,149,153 of NC_086447.1, forward strand.
GCACCGCTAATTCGCCGCACCCGCACCGCTAATCAGCCGCACTCCCCCCCGCACCGCTAATTCGCCGCACCCCCCCCGCACCGCTAATTCGCCGCACCCCCCCCACCCGCACCGCTAATTCGCCGCACCCCCCCCCCACCGCTAATTCGCCGCACCCCCCCCCCGCACCGCTAATTCGCCGCACCCGCACCGCTAATCAGCCGCACCACCCCCTTGCACCCGCACCGCTAATCAGCCGCACCACCCCCCCCGCACCGCTAGCACCACCCCCCCCGCACCGCTAATTCGCCGCACCCCCCCCCGCACCGCTAATTCGCCGCACCCGCACCGCTAATCAGCCGCACTCCCCCCCGCACCGCTAATTCGCCGCACCCCCCCCGCACCGCTAATTCGCCGCACCCCCCCCACCCGCACCGCTAATTCGCCGCACCCCCCCCCCCCACCGCTAATTCGCCGCACCCCCCCCCCGCACCGCTAATTCGCCGCACCCGCACCGCTAATCAGCCGCACCACCCCCTTGCACCCGCACCGCTAATCAGCCGCACCACCCCCCCCGCACCGCTAGCACCACCCCCCCCGCACCGCTAATCAGCCGCACCCCCCCCCGCACCGCTGATTCGCCGCACCCCCCCCACGCACCGCTAATTCGCCGCCCACCCCCGGACCGCTAATTCGCCGCACCCCCCCCCCCCCCGCACGGCTACGGTAGCACATCACTGCTGCTGGGCTGCCGCTGTCACAGGACACCCAGCAGTGGCACCCCTCCCGCGATACCCCACGGTCGCGGCACCCCCCGCACCCCACCCATTATTGCTGCACCCACGCACGCCACCCCCGATCACTGGCACCCCACCTGCGGTTGCGGCACCCCCGCACCCCACCCGCGATCGCGGCACCCCCCGCAGCTTACCCGCAATCGCGGCACCCCCCGCAACTTACCCGCAATCATGGCACCCCCTGCAGTTTACCCGCAATCATGGCACCCCCTGCAGTTTACCCACAATCGCGGCACCCCCCGCAACTTACCCGCAATCGCGGCACCCCCCCCCCCCCCCCCGCGATCGCGGCACCCCCCGCATATCACCCACGATCGCGGCACCCCCGCATATCACCCGCGATCTCGGCACCCCCCGCATATCATCCACGATCGCGGCACCCCACGCATATCACCAGCGATCGCGGGACCTCTGCTCCCCTCCTGCAGTCACTGCCCCCCAAGATCGCGGCACCCCTTCCCCCTCACCACCACCAGGGCCAGCTCCAGCCCGCATCGGCTCCCGCACCGCTAATACACCCCCCCCCCCCCGCGGCCCCCCTCCGCCAGCCTTCTGTCACTTCAGACGCGCACGGAGACATCAGGTGAGTGCCACGGAGTGGCGCTTCCTGATTGGCTGAAGAGACACTTCTGTGACAGCTGTGACCGGAGTGTCTCTGCATTCGTGGAAAGGGTTCCCATGTGTAAACATGGGACCCCTTTCAGTCCGTTTGGTCCGGGTGTTCGGTTTGTTGTTTTGCCAAGTACGTGGATTATAATCTGGACCCTGGATCAGGCGAGTATAATTATCTTTTATTTTCAGGTACCCGTGGATTCTACTTGGAGAAGAGGACCGACTGCTTCGTGTCAACATAGGTAAGTATGTGTGTGTCGACATGTGTGAAATAAAGTTTTACTGTCACGGTGTGTGTCTCCTGTTTTTATTTGGGTATTTTTTTCCCATTAGAACTACAGGTACCAGCGGGCCCGTTTTTCTCCCGCATGCTGGTACTTGTGGTTCTCCAAGTACCAGCTTGCGGGGGAGGCTTGCTGGGACTTGTAGTACTACTGGAAAAAACAATATTCTTTTAATTTTCTCAAGGCTATCAGCCCCCCATCCGCAGCCTTTGGATGGGGGGGACAGCCTCGGGCTTCACCCCTGGCCCTTGGGTGGCTGAGGAGGGGGACCCCTTGATTGAAGGGGTCCCCACTCCCCCAGGGTACCCCGGCCAGGGGTGACTAGTTGGATATTTAATGCCACGGCCGCAGGGCACTGTATAAAAGTGACCCCCGGCTGTGGCATTATCTGTCCAGCTAGTGGAGCCCGATGCTGGTGTAAAAAATACGGGGGACCCCTACTCTTTTTGTCCCCCGTATTTTTTGCACCAGCACCAGGCGCAGAGCCCGGTGCTGGTTTTAAAAATACGGGGGATCCCCTGTCCGTTTTTCCCCCGCATTTTTAGAACCAGGACCGGCTCGAAGAGCCCGAGGCTGGTTATGCTTTGGAGGGAGGACCACACGCAATTTTTTTTCAGGTTTTTCCCATTCCATTTAAAAAAAATAATAATAATAATAATAATAATAATCTTTTTAAAAATATATAAATAATACTTGTGCCTCCAAAAAAGACAAACCAAGTACCTAATCCCTTCTAATATAAATAGATATGCTATTACCCACCCAAAAAAACACCAAAAAAAACATGTTTTTAAAATTTTTTATTAGATTCCGCCAGCAAAGTGTGGCGGATTGAAAATGACCGAAACCGAAACGTTAAGCTGTCAGAACAGGGTCACGTATGTTCTTGATTTTTGAAAAGTCCTAGAGTGCCGCCTATCGTTTGTGATATGTTTGCTTTTTGAAGCTCAGGAGGGCACCAGGCAAGCTGTACATTTTACTACATTGGGAGTGCCGAATATCTACATCTGGTATATATATATATATATATAATTTGCCTTGGCAGCCTAACCATGCTGGTATCCATAGTTCAGTATAAAAACAAGTAAATCTAATAAATGTATGGTGGTGAAAGAAAAGCCCAGTTTCACTGAAAAAAAGACAATTCTGCATGTTTTGAAATGAAAAAAACAAAACAAAACTGAAGAACTGTAGGCAGGCACTGTCCGCCTACTTCGGTGACATCACAAGTTGGACAGAAGTTGGTAGGTTGGTTAGTCTGATGAAAAGTTGGTTAGATGTGTGGAGCACTGGTAAAAAGTTGGTTAGATGTGTGGGGCACTGTTTTAGTTGAACAGACAAGTTGGATGGTTGGAAGTTTGGAGTGTTGGAGAAAAGTTGGTCTGAAGTTGGTCTGATGTATGGCTAGCTTAGGGCATGAACTCAGTTTCCATAGTAAAATTGAATTGAATTTTGTTGGTGACTAGTGATAGAGGAGGGGGAGAAGCTTGTTTCCAACTTTGGGCTAATGCAGCCCTGGCAGCTATACAAATATGCCCCACCAGATATCTCTGATGAGGTGGTATCTCAGCAGGAAAAATGTGGAGCAGGGCCATGGCCGGAGAGGGGGTAAGGGACAGGTGTAAGACCGAATTAATCAAAGCAAATATCTTGCTCCAGAAATGTCGAAGGGAAGGACAGGACCAGAAAATATGGAAAATATGGCCTATTTCCCCACAGTTACGCCAGCAATATTTGGAACAAGACTGCCAGAATGAGTGTAGCCTATCCGGTGTTAAATATAGTCTATTAAGGAGTTTGATATGCATCTCCGTGTGATTCAAGCACTTGGACATTCGGTAAGAAGAAATAAAAATTTGTTCCCATTGGGCTGCAGATAGGGGAAGATCCAAGTCTTGTTCCCATTTCAGCTGCGCATTAGACTTAGTAGTAGTAAGCAAGCTGATAAGCGTCCTGTACCAAAATGAGATGTCCCCTCTAGAGTCACACAGAGATACACGTGTTAAGACAACCTGGGATAACAGGTTCGGGGGAGCCACCTGTCTAGGCATACCTTTGTACCAGTGGTGAATTTGGAAATAATGCAATAATTCTCCACTGGGGAGATTATATCGAGACTGGAGTTGAGAAAATGATAGCATAACATTACCATCCATAAGGTCCCCCAAGACAGTCAAACCACAAACAAACCAGGCAGAGAGATTTAAATTAGGGATTAATTTAGCTATGGCTCATAGTGAGATAGTAGAATATGGAAATTGATGTCCAGGCAGGCGAGTCACCAATTTATCCCAGATTTGTAAAGATGTTCTAGTGGCGGGGAGGAGGGACAATAAGCGGGGTCTAGAGTTTGGGTGCATCTTAAAAAGGTCTTCTAAGGGAAGGTCCAAACTCCCAGTACGTTCAAGAGATACCCATCCCACTACAGGCGCCCCACTCAACCAGTATTTAAACTAAGCCAGCACACATGCCTCCTGGTAAAGGACCAGGTCGGGCATATCTAGCCCTCCCTTTCTACCAGGGAGAATCATTTTGGACCGAGCAAATCGGGGTGGCCGTGCCTTCCAGACATTAGCGTAGCATTATAGCATGACATCTATCAAGGTACGGTTTAGGGAAAAGAAAAGGTATGGTTCGGTATAAATACATGAGTTTAGGTAAGAGTCATTTTGAAGGCTGCTAGGCGGCCAATCCACGAAATATCATAAGATAGCCAGGACTTAGTCAGGTCTAAAAAACTATTAATGAGTGGAGGTAAGTTAACATCAAAAACAGAGGCCGTAGAAGGTGGAATTTGGATCCCCAAATACTGAATTGAAGCCGAACGCCAGTTATATGGATAGTGTGATTGAAGGGTGGACACTATGGGAGCTGGGATATTAATGGGGAGAGCATCTGTCTTTGTTGTATTAATTTTATAAAAGGAAGCTTCACTATACTGTCCCAAGATAGCATGCAAACAAGGAAGGGAGGATAGCGGGTCCGTGACAAACAGAAGGACGTCGTCCGCAAAGAGGCACAACTTGTGAGTAGTAGTGCCAATAGTCACCCCCGGGAAGCCCCCAGACATACTAATCTTCTCAGCAAGGGGTTCTATGCTCAACGTAAATATTAAGGGTGATAGAGGGCAACCCTGTCGGGTTTCATTCGTAATAGGAAATGTATCGGAGAGGAAACCGTTACTAAAATAAGATTTTACTTACCGATAAATCTATTTCTCGTAGTCCGTAGTGGATGCTGGGACTCCGTAAGGACCATGGGGAATAGCGGCTCCGCAGGAGACAGGGCACAAAATAAAAGCTTGAGATATCAGGTGGTGTGCACTGGCTCCTCCCCCTATGACCCTCCTCCAAGCCAGTTAGGATACTGTGCCCGGACGAGCGTACATAATAAGGAAGGATATTGAATCCCGGGTAAGACTCATACCAGCCACACCAATCACACCGTACAACTCGTGATCTGAACCCAGTTAACAGTATGATAAATTTAAAGGAGCCTCTGAAAGGATGGCTCAACAATAATAACCCGAATTTTTTGTAACAATAACTATATACAAGTATTGCAGACAATCCGCACTAGGGATGGGCGCCCAGCATCCACTACGGACTACGAGAAATAGATTTATCGGTAAGTAAAATCTTATTTTCTCTAACGTCCTAAGTGGATGCTGGGACTCCGTAAGGACCATGGGGATTATACCAAAGCTCCCAAACGGGCGGGAGAGTGCGGATGACTCTGCAGCACCGAATGAGAGAACTCCAGGTCCTCCTCAGCCAGGGTATCAAATTTGTAGAATTTAGCAAACGTGTTTGCCCCTGACCAAGTAGCTGCTCGGCAAAGTTGTAAAGCCGAGACCCCTCGGGCAGCCGCCCAAGATGAGCCCACTTTCCTTGTGGAATGGGCTTTTACTGATTTTGGCTGTGGCAATCCTGCCACGGAATGTGCAAGCTGAATTGTACTACAAATCCAACGAGCAATCGTCTGCTTTGAAGCAGGAGCACCCAGCTTGTTGGGTGCATACAGGATAAACAGCGAGTCAGTTTTCCTGACTCCAGCCGTCCTGGAAACATATATTTTCAAGGCCCTGACAACGTCCAGCAACTTAGAGTCCTCTAAGTCCCTAGTAGCCGCAGGTACCACAATAGGTTGGTTCATGTGAAATGCAGAAACCACCTTAGGTAGAAATTGAGGACGAGTCCTCAATTCCGCCCTGTCAGAATGAAAATTTAGGTAAGGGCTTTTACATGATAAAGCCGCCAATTCTGACACACGCCTAGCTGAAGCCAAGGCCAACAGCATCGACACCTTCCACGTGAGATATTTTAAATCTACCGTAGACAATGGTTCAAACCAGTGTGATTTTAGAAATCTCAACACAACATTGAGATCCCAAGGTGCCACTGGAGGCACAAAAGGAGGCTGTATGTGCAGCACCCCTTTCACAAATGTCTGAACTTCAGGTACTGAAGCCAGTTCTTTCTGGAAGAATATCGACAGGGCCGAAATTTGAACCTTAATGGACCCTAATTTTAGGCCCATAGACAGTCCTGTTTGCAGGAAATGCAAGAAACGACCCAGTTGAAATTCCTGTGTAGGGGCCTTCTTGGCCTCACACCACGCAACATATTTACGCCAAATGCGGTGATAATGTTTTGCGGTTACTTCCTTTCTGGCTTTTACCAGAGTAGGGATGACTTCTTCTGGAATGCCCTTGTCCTTCAGGATCCGGCGTTCAACCGCCATGCCGTCAAACGCAGCCGCGGTAAGTCTTGGAACAGACAAGGCCCCTGCAGTAGCAGGTCCTGTCTTAGAGGTAGAGGCCACGGTTCGTCCGTGAGCATCTCTTGAAGTTCCGGGTACCAAGACCTTCTTGGCCAATCCGGAACCACGAGTATAGTTCTTACTCCTCTCCTTCTTATGATTCTCAATACTTTCGGTATGAGGGGCAGAGGAGGGAATACACACACTGACTGGTACACCCACGGCGTTACCAGAGCGTCCACTGCTATTGCCTGAGGGTCCCTTGACCTGGCGCAATATCTGTCCAGTTTTTTGTTTAGACGTGACGCCATCATGTCCACCTTTGGTCTTTCCCAACGGTTTACAATTTGGTGGAAGACTTCTGGGTGAAGTCCCCACTCTCCCGGGTGAAGGTCGTGTCTGCTGAGGAAGTCTGCTTCCCAGTTGTCCACTCCCGGAATGAACACTGCTGACAGTGCTATCACATGATTTTCCGCCCAGCGAAGAATCCTTGCAGTTTCTGCCATTGCCCTCCTGCTTCTCGTGCCGCCCTGTCTGTTTATGTGGGCGACTGACGTGATGTTGTCCGACTGGATCAACACCGCCTGACCCTGAAGCAGAGGTTTTGCTTGAATTAAGGCATTGTAAATGGCCCTTAGTTCTAGAATGTTTATATGAAGAGATGTTTCCATGCTTGACCACAAGCCCTGGAAATTCCTTCCCTGTGTGACTGCTCCCCAGCCTCTCAGGCTGGCATCCGTGGTTACCAGGATCCAATCCTGAATGCCAAATCTGCGGCCCTCTAGTAGATGAGCCCTCTGAAGCCACCACAGGAGAGACACCCTTGTCCTTGGCGACAGGGTTATCCGTTGATGCATCTGAAGATGCGATCCGGACCATTTTCCCAGTAGATCCCACTGAAAAGTTCTTGCATGGAATCTTCCGAATGGAATCGCTTCGTAAGAAGCCACCATTTTTCCCAGGACCCTTGTGCACTGATGCACTGAGACTTGTCCTGGTTTTAGGAGGTTCCTGACTAGCTCGGATAACTCCCTGGCCTTCTCCTCCGGGAGAAACACCTTCTTCTGGACTGTGTCCAGAATCATTCCTAAGAACAGTAGACGTGTCGTTGGAATCAGCTGCGATTTTGGAATATTTAGAATCCATCCGTGCTGACTTAGCACTACCTGAGATAGTGCCACTCCGACTTCTAACTGTTCCTTGGTTCTTGCCCTTATCAGGAGATCGTCCAAGTAAGGGATAATTAAGATGCCTTTTCTTCGTAGAAGAATCATCATTTCGGCCATTACCTTGGTAAAGACCCGAGGCGCCGTGGACAATCCAAACGGCAGCGTCTGAAACTGATAATGACAGTTTTGTACTACAAACCTGAGGTACCCTTGGTGAGAAGGATATATTGGGACGTGGAGATAAGCATCCTTGATGTCCAGCGACACCATATAGTCCCCCTCTTCCAGGTTCGCTATCACCGCTCTGAGTGACTCCATCTTGAATTTGAACCTTTTTATGTAAGTGTTCAAAGATTTTAGATTTAATATTGGTCTCACCGAGCCGTCCGGCTTCGGTACCACAAATAGTGTGGAATAATACCCCTTCCCCTGTTGTAAGAGGGGTACCTTGATTATCACCTGCTGGGAGTACAGCTTGTGAATGGCTTCCAGAACTGCCTCCCTGTCGGAGGGAGACTTTGGTAAAGCAGACTTCAGGAACCGATGAGGAGGAAACGCCTCGAATTCCAGTTTGTACCCCTGTGATACTACCTGTAGAATCCAGGGATCCACTTGCGAGTGAGCCCACTGCGCGTTGAAATACTTGAGACGGGCCCCCACCGTGTCTGAGTCTGCTTGTAAAGCCCCAGCGTCATGCTGAAGACTTGGCAGAAGCAGGGGAGGGCTTCTGCTCCTGGGAAGCGGCTGCATGGTGCTGCCTTTTTCCTCTTCCTCTGCCCTTGGGCAGAAAAGAGTGACCTTTTGCTCGCTTGTACTTATGGGAACGAAAGGACTGAGTTTGAAAAGACTGTGTCTTTTTCTGTTGATGTGAAGTAACCTGGGGTAAAAAGGTGGATTTTCCAGCCGTTGCCGTGGCCACCAGGTCTGTTAGACCAGCCCCAAATAACTCCTCCCCCTTATACGGCAATACTTCCATGTGCCGTTTGGAATCTGCGTCCCCTGACCACTGTCTGGTCCATAATGCTCTTCTGGCAGAGATGGACATTGCGCTTACTCTTGATGCCAGGGTACAAATATCCCTCTGCGCATCACGCATATATAGCAATGCATCCTTTAAATGTTCTATAGTTAACAGAATATTGTCCCTACCCAGGGTATCAATATTCTCAGTCAGGGAATCCGCCCATGCGACTCCAGCACTGCACATCCAGGCTGATGCGATTGCTGGTCGCAGTATAACACCAGTATGTGTGTATATACTTTTCAGGATATTTTCCAGCCTCCTATCAGCTGGTTCTTTGAGGGTGGCCGTATCAGGGGACGGTAACGCTACTTGTTTAGATAAACGTGTGAGCGCCTTATCTACCCTAGGGGGTGTTTCCCACCGTGCCCTAACCTCTGGCGGGAAAGGGTATAGTGCTAATAACTTATTAGAAATTAGCTGTTTTTTATCGGGGGAAACCCACGCTTTATCACACACCTCATTTATTTCCTCAGACTCAGGAAAAACTATTGGCAGTTTTTTCACACCCCACATAATACCCGCCTTTGAGGTATTTGTAGTGTCAGAAAGGTTCAATGCCTCTTTCATTGCCGTGATCATGTAACGTGTGGCCCTACTGGACATTACGTTTGTCTCGTCACCGTCGACACTAGATTCAGTATCTGTATCTGGATCCGTGTCGACCCACTGAGGTAGCGGCCGTTTTAGGGCCCCTGAGGGTGTCTGAGACGCCTGAACAGGCACTAATTGATTTGCCGGCTTTCTCATGTCGTCAACAGTTTTTTGTAAATTGCTGAAATTATCACTTAATTGCTTAAACACAATCATCCAGTCAGGTGTCGACTCCCTAGGGGGTGACATCACTAACACAGGCAACTGCTCCGCCTCCACCTCATTTTCCTCCTCATACATGTCGACACACGCGTACCGACACACAGTACACACACCGGGAATGCTCTGATAGAGGACAGGACCCCACTTAGCCCTTTGGAGAGACAGAGGGAGAGTCTGCCAGCACACACCCAGCGCTATATATATACAGGGATAACCTTATATAAGTGTTAATCCCTTATAGCTGCTGTTAATCTAGTTATTTGCTGCCAAAATGCCCCCCCTTCTCTTTTTTACCCTGAATCAGATGCAGTACTGCAGGGGAGAATCAGGGAGCCGTCCTTCCAGCGGAGCTGTGAGGGAATAATGGCGCCAGTGTGCTGAGGAGATAGGCCCCGCCCCTTCACGACGTCCTTAACTCCCGCTTTTTTGTGTAAAATGGCAGGGGAAAAAATACATCCATATAGCCCTGGAGCTATATGTGATGTATTCCTTTTGCCAGCTAAGGTATATGTGTGTTATATTGCGTCTCAGGGCGCTCCCCCCCAGCGCCCTGCACCCTCAGTGACCGGAGTGTGAAGTGTGCTGAGAGCAATGGCGCACAGCTGCGGTGCTGTGCGCTACCTTAGTCTTGAAGACAGGATGTCTTCTGCCGCCGCTTTCACCGGACCTTCGTCTCTTCTGGCTCTGTAAGGGGGACGGCGGCGCGGCTCCGGTGACCCATCCAGGCTGAACCTGTGATCGTCCCTCTGGAGCTAACGTCCAGTAGCCTAAGAAGCCCAATCCACTCTGCACTCAGGTGAGTTCGCTTCTTCTCCCCTTAGTCCCACGATGCAGTGAGCCTGTTGCCAGCAGGACTCACTGAAAATAAAAAAACCTAACTAAACTTTTATTCTAAGCAGCTCTGGAGAGCTACCTAGTTTACACCCTTCTCGGCCGGGCACAAAAATCTAACTGGCTTGGAGGAGGGTCATAGGGGGAGGAGCCAGTGCACACCACCTGATATCTCAAGCTTTTATTTTGTGCCCTGTCTCCTGCGGAGCCGCTATTCCCCATGGTCCTTACGGAGTCCCAGCATCCACTTAGGACGTTAGAGAAATACCCGTGCAGAGGGGTAGCTATATAGAGATAAAACCGAAGAAAGAATATGGCCACTAAAACCAAACTTGTCTAGAACCGAGGACATATATTGCCAGTTCAGTCTATCAAACGCCTTCTCCGCATCTAAAGAGAGCAGGAGAAGGTCAGTGTTAGAGGGAACAATATCAATCAAGTCAAAAACCCTACGTGTATTGTCAGACGCCTGTCTACCAGGCACAAACCCAACTTGGTCGTAGGCAATGAGAGATGGCAGAAAGACATTTAAACGGAAAGCGACAAGTTTGGCAAAAATTTTAATGTCGCCGTTCAATAGTGCAATGGGCCTATAATTTTGACAATGCGCTGGGTTTTTACCTGGCTTGGGTATAGTGATAATTTGAGCCTCCAGCATTTCTGTAGGGAAAGCACCAAGAGAGGAGTTTGAATTATACAAGGAGGTCAGGGTGGGCGATAGTTGATCACAGAGAGAAACATAAAATTCATTTATGAAGCCATCTGGACCGGGGGCTTTATTATGTGGGAGTGATTTCATTACTTGAATTACCTCGGAGGGGGTCCACGGGGCATTTAGTGTCTCGAGCTGTTCCACAGAAAGGGAGGGGAGTTTGACGTCGGCTAGGAAGGATTGTATAGAATCAGGAGTGGGTTGAAAAGTAAGGGGATCAGAAGAAAGGTTGTACAGCTTGGTATAATATCTAGCGAATTGATTCGCTATGTCATATGGATTGGACACTTTACCACCCTGAGGAGAAATCAGATGTCTAATCCTATTACGAGCCTGGAGAGCACGGGGCTTGTGAGCCAGCATTTTCCCCGGTCTATTACCAGTCAGGTAAAATTTCTGTCTCAACCTATTTAAAGCAAACTGGGTCCGTCTCATAAGGAGTTTCTGAAGTTGGCCTCGGATATCCTTTAATTCCCTACGTAGGGCCCTAGAGGGGTGGAGCTTATTCCTATCTTCAACCTCCTTAAGTTTAGATTCCAAGTCTTGTTGTTGTTGGATAGCTTGTCGTTTGAGTCTAGCACCGGCTTGGATCGCAGTGCCTCGCACAACTGCCTTAAGGGCACACCAGAAAGTCAGGACAGAAGTATCTGAGGGGGAATTAGTTTCCATATAGAGGGAGATGCAATCATCAATCGCTTTTTTAAATATTGGGTCCGACAGCAGGTGGGCAGATAGGCGCCACGGCCGAGGGGGGGGTAAATTGGTGGCAAATATTCCAAGACTATAGGAGAGGAGCATGATCGGACCAGGAAATAGGCAGAACATCCACCTGTGCTGAGTGCTGCAAAGTCCACTTATCGCAAAGAATAAGATCTATGCGAGAGTAGGAATTGTGCACTGGAGAGAAATACGTATAATCTCTCGAAGTTGGGTTCTGAACTCTCCACAAGTCATACAGGTCATATTCTGCCAGCAAATTACGGAAGGCTAGTGACGGGCCAGCCGGAGCCGCAGACATCTGGGAAGACCGAGGAGATCTATCTAATTTAGGATCATGCACTAAATTATAGTCGCCCAACATAAGCAGGGCACCCTGACGAACCTTCGCAATAGTCGAGCAAACTTTTCTAAGGAAGGGGACTTGGTTAGAATTGGGAGCGTAGAGAGATACAATCGTAACCATCTTATCCTCCAATTTTCCAACTAGAATGAGGAAACGTCCATTCTTGTCAGCTATCTGGGACAGCAGTTCAAACAAAACAGAGCTCCGAAAAAGAACAGCTACTCCATTGCGCTTGAAGGGTCCATTTGCAAAAAAGCCAACTGGGTATCTCCGGTCTCTCAGAGCCGGGGGACCTGCTGACGAAAAATGCGTTTCCTGCAAGGCAACTATGTCAGCTCTGTGTTTATGAAAAGTGGTCAAGGCTAGCCTGCGTTTATTGGGGGGAGTTCAACCCTTTAACATTCAATTAATATATTCGTACCATTTAAAATATAGAAAAAGCAAAAACAGCCGACATCCCAAATTGGGGGGGGGGGCGCATACAAACTAGGGAAAAAATAAGAATTTACTTACCGATAATTCTATTTCTCATAGTCCGTAGTGGATGCTGGGGACTCAGAAAGGACCATGGGGAATAGCGGCTCCGCAGGAGACTGGGCACAAAGTAAAAGCTTTAGGACTAGCTGGTGTGCACTGGCTCCTCCCCCTATGACCCTCCTCCAAGCCTCAGTTAGGATACTGTGCCCGGACGAGCGTACACAATAAGGAAGGATTTTGAATCCCGGGTAAGACTCATACCAGCCACACCAATCACACCGTACAACTTGTGATCTGAACCCAGTTAACAGCATGATAACAGAAGGAGCCTCTGAAAAGATGGCTCACAACAACAATAACCCGATTTTTGTAACAATAACTATGTACAAGTAATGCAGACAATCCGCACTTGGGATGGGCGCCCAGCATCCACTACGGACTATGAGAAATAGAATTATCGGTAAGTAAATTATTATTTTCTCTAACGTCCTAGTGGATGCTGGGGACTCCGAAAGGACCATGGGGATTATACCAAAGCTCCCAAACGGGCGGGAGAGTGCGGATGACTCTGCAGCACCGAATGAGAGAACTCCAGGTCCTCCTCAGCCAGGGTATCAAATTTGTAGAATTTAGCAAACGTGTTTGCCCCTGACCAAGTAGCTGCTCGGCAAAGTTGTAAAGCCGAGACCCCTCGGGCAGCCGCCCAAGATGAGCCCACTTTCCGTGTGGAATGGGCTTTTACAGATTTTGGCTGTGGCAGGCCTGCCACAGAATGTGCAAGCTGAATTGTACTACAAATCCAACGAGCAATCGTCTGCTTAGAAGCAGGAGCACCCAGCTTGCTGGGTGCATACAGGATAAACAGCGAATCAGATTTTCTGACTCCAGCCGTCCTGGAAACATATATTTTCAGGGCCCTGACTACGTCCAGCAACTTGGAATCCTCCAAGTCCCTAGTAGCCGCAGGCACCACAATAGGCTGGTTTAAGTGAAATGCTGAAACCACCTTAGGAAAAAATTGAGGACGAGTCCTCAATTCTGCCCTGTCCGTATGAAAAATTAGGTAAGGGCTTTTATAGGATAAAGCCGCCAATTCTGAGACACGCCTGGCTGAAGCCAGGGCTAACAGCATTACCACTTTCCATGTGAGATATTTTAAGTCCACAGTGGTGAGTGGTTCAAACCAATGTGATTTTAGGAATCCCAAAACTACATTGAGATCCCAAGGTGCCACTGGAGGCACAAAAGGAGGCTGTATATGCAGTACTCCCTTGACAAACGTCTGAACTTCAGGAACAGAAGCCAGTTCTTTTTGGAAGAATATTGACAGGGCCGAAATTTGAAGCTTAATGGACCCTAATTTGAGGCCCATAGACAGTCCTGTTTGCAGGAAATGCAGGAAACGACCCAGTTGAAATTCCTCTGTAGGGGCCTTCCTGGCCTCGCACCACACAACATATTTACGCCAAATACGGTGATAATGTTGTATGGTTACATCCTTCCTGGCTTTGATCAGGGTAGGGATGACTTCATCCGGAATGCCTTTTTCCTTCAGGATCCGGCGTTCAACCGCCATGCCGTCAAACGCAGCCGCGGTAAGTACTGTGTCCAGAATCATCCCTAGGAACAGCAGACGTGTCGTCGGAATCAGCTGTGATTTTGGAATATTTAGAATCCATCCGTGCTGTCGTAGTACTACTTGAGATAGTGCTACTCCGACCTCTAACTGTACTCTGGACCTTGCCCTTATCAGGAGATCGTCCAAGTAAGGGATAATTAAGACTCCTTTTCTTCGAAGAAGAATCATAATTTCGGCCATTACCTTGGTAAAGACCCGGGGTGCCGTGGACAATCCAAACGGCAGCGTCTGAAACTGATAGTGACAGTTCTGTACCACAAACCTGAGGTACCCTTGGTGAGAAGGGCAAATTGGGACATGGAGGTAAGCATCCTTGATGTCCAGAGACACCATATAGTCCCCTTCTTCCAGGTTCGCTATCACTGCTCTGAGTGACTCCATCTTGAACTTGAACCTTTTTATGTAAGTGTTCAAGGATTTCAGATTTAAAATGGGTCTCACCGAGCCGTCCGGCTTCGGTACCACAAACAGCGTGGAATAATACCCCTTTTCCTGTTGTAGGAGGGGTACCTTGATTATCACCTGCTGGGAATACAGCTTGTGAATGGCTTCCAATACCGCCTCCCTGTCGGGGGGAGACGTTGGTAAAGCAGACTTCAGGAACCGGCGAGGGGGAGACGTCTCGAATTCCAATTTGTACCCCTGAGATACTACCTGCAGGATCCAGGGGTCCACTTGCGAGTGTGCCCACTGCGCGCTGAAATTCTTGAGACGGGCCCCCACCGTGCCTGAGTCCGCTTGTAAGGCCCCAGCGTCATGCTGAGGACTTGGCAGAAGCGGGGGAGGGCTTCTGTTCGTGGGAAGAGGCTGTTTGCTGCAGTCTTTTTCCCCTTCCTCTGCCCCGGGGCAGATATGAGTGGCCTTTTGCCCGCTTGCCCTTATGGGGACGAAAGGACTGAGCCTGAAAAGACGGTATCTTTTTCTGCTGCGAGGTGACTTGGGGTAAAAAGGTGGATTTTCCAGCCGTTGCCGTGGCCACCAGGTCCGATAGACCGACCCCAAATAACTCCTCCCCTTTATACGGCAATACTTCCATATGCCGTTTGGAATCCGCATCCCCTGACCACTGTCGCGTCCATAATCCTCTTCTGGCAGAAATGGACATCGCACTTACTCTTGATGCCAGAGTGCAAATATCCCTCTGTGCATCTCGCATATATAGAAATGCATCCTTTAAATGCTCTATAGTCAATAATATATTGTCCCTGTCCAGGGTATCAATATTTTCAGTCAGGGAATCCGACCAAGCCACCCCAGCACTGCACGTCCAGGCTGAGGCGATTGCTGGTCGCAGTATAATACCAGTATGTGTGTATATACTTTTAAGGATATTTTCCAGCTTCCTATCAGCTGGTTCCTTGAGGGCGGCCGTATCAGGGGACGGTAACGCCACTTGTTTTGATAAGCGTGTGAGCGCCTTATCTACGCTAGGGGGTGTTTCCCAACGCGCCCTAACCTCTGGTGGGAAAGGGTATAATGCCAATAATTTTTTTAGAAATTAGCAGCTTCATCACACACCTCATTTAATTCATCTGATTCAGGAAAAACTACGGGTAGTTTTTTCACACCCCACATAATACCCTTTTTTGTGGTACTTGTAGTATCAGAAATGTTCAAAACCTCCTTCATTGCCGTGATCATGTAACGTGTGGCCCTACTGGAAAATACGTTTGTTTCCTCACCGTCGACACTGGAGTCAGTGTCCGTGTCAGTGTCTGTATCGACCTGAGGTAACGGGCGTTTTATAGCCCCTGACGGTGTTTGAGACGCCTGTACAGGTATTAACTGATTTGCCGGCTGTCTCATGTCGTCAACAGTCTTTTGTAAAGTGCCGACACTATCACGTAATTCTTTCCATAAGACCATCCAGTCAGGTGTCGACTCCCTAGGGGGTGACATCACTAACACAGGCAATTGCTCCGCCTCCACACCATTTTCCTCCTCATACATGTCGACACAGCGTACCGACACACAGCACACACACAGGGAATGCTCTGATAGAGGACAGGACCCCACTAGCCCTTTGGGGAGACAGAGGGAGAGTTTGCCAGCACACACCAGAGCGCTATATATATATATATACAGGGATAACCTTATATAAGTGTTTTTCCCTAATATAGCTGCTGTATATTAATATGCCAATTTAGTGCCCCCCCTCTCTTGTTTTACCCTGTTTCTGTTGTGCAGGACTGCAGGGGAGAGTCAGGGAGCCTTCCTCCAACGGAGCTGTGAGGAAAAAATGGCGCTTGTGTGCTGAGGAGATAGGCTCCGCCCCTTTTTCGGCGGCCTTTCTCCCGCTTTTTTGTGGAAAACTGGCAGGGGTTAAATACATCAATATAGCCCAGGAGCTATATGTGATGTATTTTTAGCCATTTAAGGTATTTTCATTGCGTCCCAGGGCGCCCCCCCCAGCGCCCTGCACCCTCAGTGACCGGAGTGTGAAGTGTGCTGAGAGCAATGGCGCACAGCTGCGGTGCTGTGCGCTACCTTATTGAAGACAGGACGTCTTCTGCCGCCGATTTTCCGGACCTCTTCACTCTTCTGGCTCTGTAAGGGGGCCGGCGGCGCGGCTCCGGGACCCATCCATGGCTGGGCCTGTGATCGTCCCTCTGGAGCTAATGTCCAGTAGCCTAAGAAGCCCAATCCACTCTGCACGCAGGTGAGTTCGCTTCTTCTCCCCTTAGTCCCTCGATGCAGTGAGCCTGTTGCCAGCAGGTCTCACTGAAAATAAAAA
The DNA here is from genome assembly GCF_028390025.1 of Pseudophryne corroboree. Taxonomy (NCBI): domain Eukaryota; kingdom Metazoa; phylum Chordata; class Amphibia; order Anura; family Myobatrachidae; genus Pseudophryne; species Pseudophryne corroboree. Next base: position 603,166,048 of record NC_086447.1, read on the forward strand.
AACCTATTTAAACTTTTACTCTAAGCAGCTCAGGAGAGCCACCTAGATTGCACCCTTCTCGTTCGGGCACAAAATCTAACTGAGGCTTGGAGGAGGGTCATAGGGGGAGGAGCCAGTGCACACCAGCTAGTCCTAAAGCTTTTACTTTGTGCCCAGTCTCCTGCGGAGCCGCTATTCCCCATGGTCCTTTCGGAGTCCCCAGCATCCACTAGGACGTTAGAGAAAAGAGGAAAGGACAGGCAGGAAAAACCAAAAGGGCCCATTATATCGGGACCGCATTGCTACTGCAGGGGAAGGGTATGCAGTAGAAAAAGTATGGGGAGGTGGCGGTAGTATCACCACCCGGTGTACAAAAAGCACATGTATACCTGGAGCAATAATGTATAGCCAAACTACAAGTACCAATAAGGGTACCAACAAGCACATCAACAAATAATGTAAGTGACTAGCGAGATACCCTCATGTATACAGTAAGAAGAAAAAGAAAGATAAAAGAGATAGAATCAGAGGAAAATGCAGGTACACATAGTAATATAAACAGCAAATGAAGGAACCAAAAGCATACACATATATAACATATAAACTCACGTATCCGGTATGCATTATAAGGAGGGCGGAGTCCTCAACCAAACATGAAGATCAACCAGGAACTACATTAATTGGAACATTGAATACTCAGTCAGGTCGCAGACCACTCACGGGTAAGTGGCAGGCGAGGTTTCAATGTAGAGGGCACTTTGACCGAAACATCCCAGTCATTAAGCATCTTAACCCCAGCGTCCAGAGTGGCAACTACGTAGGAGGAATTCTCACAGGAAATCACCAATTTCACTGGGAAGCCCCATCTGTATCTAATGTCATGAGAATGTAGTGCCTCCGTGATAGGAGCCAGAGCTCTACGTTTAGAGATGGTCAGTGCCGAGAAGTCAGGAAATATTTGATGCCTCCAAGCGTATACGAATCAGACGCAGATCTGGCAGCTTGCATTATCCGTTCCTTGGTCGTGAAGAAATGAACACGGAGGAGGGTATCCCGAGTGTAGGAGGCGGAAACCGACCGTGGTTTCGGAAGCCGGTGAATGCGATCAATGAGAAGGTCTCTGTCGTCCGCCCCAGGTAGCAGTTTGCGGAAGAGGGACATAGCATAGTCCAGAAGTTCCGAATTGGCCACAGAGTCTGGGATACATCGGATTTTAATATTATTTCTCCGCGACCTGTCCTCTATATCCGCCAGTTTGTCTTTATACGTCTCCATCTCAGCTTGTTGTCGGTCATGGGCCAAAATAAGGTCATTATGAGAGAACACCAGTTCCTCCATTTTACGTTCAAGGTGGTCTGTGCGATCACCTAAAGCAGTTAGCTCCACTTTAACTTCCCGGATAGCCAGAGAGAGGTCTTGAGTGAGCTCAGATTTAAAAGCCGCAAGGACTTGACACAGAGTCTTGACAGTGAGAGGATCCGTAGAATTAGAGTCCACCCCAGGGACCGATAAGGAATGGCCAGAACTCTCCTTAGGACGGTCAGGTTGGCTCGATGGGATGGAGCTCCCGGCAGAAGATGAGGAGATACGAGCCCCTTTTTGATTAGAGAAAGCCACCGGGGGCGGGAGTGCGTCCTTAATTTTTTTAGGGGGCATCGTTAGAGGGCTGCAGTAGAAGGAGTAGACGAGTGAAACTGGAAGGCCAATGTGTCACAGGCCCTGGAGGCAGAGTAGTATGCTGGTTCCAAACAGAAGCTACTATGTATGCATGAGAACCCCGGGTGGAGGCGTAGAGAGGACAGAGCACATCACATCCCTATTCAAACATTATTACATGCAGAGAGATCTTTGCAGGGTCGGGGAGAAACGACAAATATGAGAGAGGCACAACAAATCCCAGCAAGGGGGTACTCACAGATCCAGTACAGGGAATTCCAGCAGGAATCGGCAGCACTACCACATAATGTAATATACACCCCAAGGGAGATGTAGTAGAAAAAGCTGGAGGAGAGCCCCAGGCAGATATCACTGGTCCTGGTTTAGCTCAGGATTCAGTTTCAGCCTCAGAAGGAGACAGAGCTGCAGAGATGCACAGACTGAAGAATCCAAAATGGGCGCTGGCTGTGAATGTCTCCTTCCCAGCTGGAGACAGAGGTGGATCCCAGGCACACAGGAGTAAAAGCACAAGGGCCCACGGGTTCTCGGCCTCTGGGAGCCCCCAGAGACCCCCCAGGAGTCTGCAGGGTGTCACAACTGAGGGTTTTGGCTGACAGGAGAAAGCCTCAGTTGTAGGGGCTGAGAGGAACTTAAACCGGGGAGGTTTAATCAGACCCCTGGACATGTAAGTGTTAAAAGGAAACCCGAAGGTGTGACCATGACAACCAGGCAAAAGTCAAAATAAAAGTTTATTAACAGACTCCGTGTAAACAAACAGCATTCAAGGTAAATAATGGCAATGATAAATAATATGATTCCTGGAGCACTCTGACCATGAAATGGTTACACAGGACACTGGTAGGTAAGAACAGCTGTTACAGTCCTTAGATGGAATAACCTTACCAGGCCTGGCTGTAGTAGTGAAGATATCCAAGGAACATGCCAGTAGATGGAACAGATGAAGTTGGTAACTTGAATCAGCTGTTGTAATTGCTGGATGGAACCAGCCAGGTGGTAAGACACGGAGTGGATGCGGAATGGAATCAGCCAGATGATAAAGTCACTGAATGAATGCTGGGTGGAACCAGCCAGGTGATGAAACACGGAGTGAATGTAGTAAGATGCTAGGGAGCGTGGAAACAGAGGAATTGAAGGATGATTACCGGTGGTAGTGGATACTGCTGGAAGCAGATGAAATAGCTGGAAGCTGGAAACTGGATCAACCACGGAGGACTGCAGAGTCAGGCTGCACCGCAGGATGGTAGGCTGGTGCGGGTCTCTTTGGTGGATGCTGGAGACGGGAGCTGGAACCTGGAAACACAACCACAGGAGAGAGACTGGAACAAGGTATGACAAACAAAGCACTGACCATTTCCTGGCCCAGGCACAGGATACTTATACCTGCAGCAATGCAGGTATTGGCTGGGCAATTATGCAGATTTCCAGGCAGTGGATTGGAGGAACTGAAGCATATGATTAGATCCAACATGGCTGCGCCCATGTTAGAACTTGGAGGGAAAACTGGCTTGGGAAACCATGTGGAAACATAACTGTAATGGCGGCACCGGCCACAGAGGACAGGAGACGCCAGACTGACAAATGTATGCTGAGACTCGTGGATGACAACGGAGGCCGCGGCAGTGTCACAATCCTGACTGTAGGTTTATATTTGGTGACTTACCCCTGCCATCTGTCCTGGATCCTGTGTCTTTTCACTCACGGAGTTAAACAGCTTGTCAGCACTATGAGTATTCCTGAGTTCTCTGCCTGAGAGGTAATCAGCTCCACCTGTGGTGGTCTCCTGTGTGAGGCTGAATTCAGTAATCTAAAAGCAAGCATCCTGTGTTTTGCAGAAGTCCAGGCTTCAGTGTTCTCTTGGCCTGCTAGGCCTCATTCTACATTACAGCCTTGGCTAGAGTAGTCACATGTCAGTGACATCACCTAATCCTGCCCACCAATCATCAAGGACCAGGAAGTATAAATCAGGAGGCTGAGTTACAATCTGGGCCAGTTCCTTGTGTCACATACAGCCTTGTGTGAGTCTGAAAAGCTGAGCTCCCTAAAGGTAACCTTTGTACCTAAGTTCCTGTGGAAACTCTGTTCCCTTGTTACCGTATGGTTTACCTTTGTGTTGCCATTGATTTCACCATTTCCCTGAGTCTCAATGTAAAGGCACAGCTGCAGTGTTTTGTCTTAAAGGCACAGTACAGAATTCCGTGTTCTCCACTAATACCACAGTTGTCGTGTTTCAGTTTTACTACTGTTGTAGTTGGGATCTCCAGAGCTCAGTACCTCCGTGCCTCAGCACCTCCGTGCCTCAGCACCTCCGTGCCTCAGTACCTCCGTGCCTCAGTACCTCCGTGCTTCCAGCACCTCGTGCCTCAGTACCTCAGTACCTCCGTGCTTCCAGCACCTCCGTGCCTCAGTACCTCCGTGCTTCCAGCACCTCGTGCCTCAGCATCTCCGTGCTTCCAGCATCTCCGTGCCTCAGTACCTCCGTGCTTCCACCACCTCGTGCCTCAGTACCTCAGTACCTCCGTGCTTCCAGCACCTCCGTGCCTCAGCACTTCCGTGCCTCAGTACCTCCGTGCTTCCAGCACCTCCGTGCCTCAGTACCTCCGTGCCTCAGTACCTCCGTGCTTCCAGCACCTCGTGCCTCAGCATCTCCGTGCTTCCAGCATCTCCGTGTTTCAGTACCTCCGTGCCTCCACGCACCCCAGTGCCTCCACGTACCTCCGTGCCTCCACGCACCTCAGTGTCTCCACGCACCTCAGTGTCTCCACGCACCTCAGTGTCTCCAAGCACCTCAGTGTCTCCAAGCACCTCAGTGTCTCCAAGCACCTCAGTGTCTCCAAGCACCTCAGTGTCCGCAAGCACCTCAGTGTCCGCAAGCACCTCAGTGTCCGCAAGCACCTCAGTGTCCGCAAGCACCTCAGTGTCTCCAAGCACCCCGTTAGCACAATTATACCTGGTATTCTTCACTGATTCATCAGTGCCTTTCCAGTTCTGTCTTTCAGGAGACCTTCAGCATGCCTCCTGTCTGCCGACCTAATCCTGCATGAGGAGAACCTAGATTCGGCCATCTCTGCTGCGGTTCCTCTTCCCAGTCACCGGAGGAAACCCTGAGTCCACAGCATTTCAGAACCAGGTCAGTGGTAGTATTCACATAATCCTCCAGTCGCCCGCACAGACTTCACTACACCGGGTTCACAAAAACCTCAGTCATGACAGTAGGAACTGGCCACATGGACCCGGCCGAAAGTGTTAGTCTGACGCATGACCTCCTAAGCAATATTGCAGGACGCTTGGAAGGTCTGGAGTCGACTCAGCATCGATTGGCACAGTGTCTGCAGCGGAATTCGTCCTCCAGTGATTCTATGACCTTCTGCTCTAAGACTCCTGACCAACTGCAGATTTTCTACCAGATGTTACTACAGTTACAAGAACTTTTGCCTAGTATTCTCTCTGTGATGCCTGATCTCTTCAGGAATACTACCAACGTTGTTGATCCTGTTTTGTCCCATCCAGTTAATAGAGTCTCTTCCTCTGCGCAAGGGAAAGTTTTTCATCAGAGCTATCCACGGCCCAAGCTCTCTGAAGCTGAACGTCAGCGGCGTAAGGAGCTACATCTCTGTCTTTACTGTGGAAATTCTGGTCATTTTGTTAAAGACTGCATTCTTCGCAAGCCAGGTAATAGTGACAAATCTCAGTATCATAGTGCTCATGTCTACAAGTCATCCACAGTATCCGATTCTTCTGCTGCTGACGGGGGTATCAAGAAGGCTACTCTTCTGAGAGAGACTCAAATTTATGACTGGGGTCCGGTGGTTAAAAGACCTTATCCCAAGTTGGGTGTCCAGAGAAGAATGTTCAAGCCATTTACAGTCACAGAGGAGTCCGTGTCCACAGCCCCAGGAGGGGCGTCTTCAGAGCGTCCAGCCCCAGGAGGGGCGTCTTCAGAGCGTCCAGCCCCAGAGAGTCTACAGAGTGCTGCCCAGCCAGTGAGTCTACAGAGTGCTGCCCAGCCAGTGAGTCTACAGAGTGCTGCCCAGCCAGTGAGTCTACAGAGTGCTGCCCAGCCAGTGAGTCTACAGAGTGCTGCCCAGCCAGAGATTCTACAGAGTGCTGCCCAGCCAGAGATTCTACAGAGTGCTGCCCAGCCAGAGATTCTACAGAGTGCTGCCCAGCCAGAGATTCTACAGAGTGCTGCCCAGCCAGAGATTCTACAGAGTGTTGCCCAGCCAGAGATTCTACAGAGTGCTGCCCAGCCAGAGATTCTACAGAGTGCTGCCCAGCCCCGTGAAGAGGGGGCTCTTGCCTCAGCCCAGCCCCGTGAAGAGGGGGCTCTTGCCTCAGCCCAGCCCCGTGAAGAGGGGGCTCTTGCCTCAGCCCAGCCCCGTGAAGAGGGGGCTCTTGCCTCAGCCCAGCCCCGTGAAGTGGGGGCTCTTGCCTCAGCCCAGCCCTGTGAAGAAAGGGCTCAGCCCGTCCCGGTTCCAGCCGGTCCAGCAATACTCCAGGCCCTGCCTGGTCAGTCCGTCCCGGTTCCAGCCGGTCCAGCAATACTCCAGGCCCTGCCTGGTCAGTCCGTCCCGGTTCCAGCCGGTCCAGCAATACTCCAGGCCCAGCCTGGTCAGTCCGTCCCGGTTCCAGCCGGTCCAGCAATACTCCAGGCTCCGCCTGGTCAGTCCGTCCCGGTTCCAGCCGGTCCAGCAATACTCCAGGACCAGCCTGGTCCGTCTCCTTTGGCTCCAGCCAATCCAAGTATCCTCGGATCCAATCCAGTCCTACTCGTCCAGCCAAAGCTTTCTTCAGTTTCATCCTCTAAGCTTTCGTCTGATGGTTTTCCACCTATTTACTTTGATGGAGATTTATTGCAATATGCCGCTCTGGTTGAACAATTTCTCTCTCGGATGGAGTCTGATCCTTTAGGTGCAATAACTCCTTCCAACGTTACTCGATATCTGTTCCTGGCATTCAGAGGAAGAGCTTTGGAGTGGGCCAACATGCTCTTTGAGAGTAATGATCCTGTGTTCCATGACTTACAGACTTTTAGTAACGCTGTAGTTAAAGAATTTAGTCCTAAACCTTTGGAACCTTCTACAGTTTATTCCTCAGTCCTTTCGGATGAAGGAAATTCCAGTCTTGTCTATGATGGATGGTCTACCTGTTCTGAAGATGAAGATCAGGAAGACTTCTAAAGAATCCAGCTTAAGTTTTGTTCTGGACCCTCTGGTTTCCACTTTTTAGAAGCTTTGTGTACAAGTTATTCATCAAGTTCCTCTAAGATTCAAGATGGGTGTCCGGAGTCCACCCTTGAAGAGGGGGATACTGTCACAATCCTGACTGTAGGTTTATATTTGGTGACTTACCCCTGCCATCTGTCCTGGATCCTGTGTCTTTTCACTCACGGAGTTAAACAGCTTGTCAGCACTATGAGTATTCCTGAGTTCTCTGCCTGAGAGGTAATCAGCTCCACCTGTGGTGGTCTCCTGTGTGAGGCTGAATTCAGTAATCTAAAAGCAAGCATCCTGTGTTTTGCAGAAGTCCAGGCTTCAGTGTTCTCTTGGCCTGCTAGGCCTCATTCTACATTACAGCCTTGGCTAGAGTAGTCACATGTCAGTGACATCACCTAATCCTGCCCACCAATCATCAAGGACCAGGAAGTATAAATCAGGAGGCTGAGTTACAATCTGGGCCAGTTCCTTGTGTCACATACAGCCTTGTGTGAGTCTGAAAAGCTGAGCTCCCTAAAGGTAACCTTTGTACCTAAGTTCCTGTGGAAACTCTGTTCCCTTGTTACCGTATGGTTTACCTTTGTGTTGCCATTGATTTCACCATTTCCCTGAGTCTCAATGTAAAGGCACAGCTGCAGTGTTTTGTCTTAAAGGCACAGTACAGAATTCCGTGTTCTCCACTAATACCACAGTTGTCGTGTTTCAGTTTTACTACTGTTGTAGTTGGGATCTCCAGAGCTCAGTACCTCCGTGCCTCAGCACCTCCGTGCCTCAGCACCTCCGTGCCTCAGTACCTCCGTGCCTCAGTACCTCCGTGCTTCCAGCACCTCGTGCCTCAGTACCTCAGTACCTCCGTGCTTCCAGCACCTCCGTGCCTCAGTACCTCCGTGCTTCCAGCACCTCGTGCCTCAGCATCTCCGTGCTTCCAGCATCTCCGTGCCTCAGTACCTCCGTGCTTCCAGCACCTCGTGCCTCAGTACCTCAGTACCTCCGTGCTTCCAGCACCTCCGTGCCTCAGCACTTCCGTGCCTCAGTACCTCCGTGCTTCCAGCACCTCCGTGCCTCAGTACCTCCGTGCCTCAGTACCTCCGTGCTTCCAGCACCTCGTGCCTCAGCATCTCCGTGCTTCCAGCATCTCCGTGTTTCAGTACCTCCGTGCCTCCACGCACCCCAGTGCCTCCACGTACCTCCGTGCCTCCACGCACCTCAGTGTCTCCACGCACCTCAGTGTCTCCACGCACCTCAGTGTCTCCAAGCACCTCAGTGTCTCCAAGCACCTCAGTGTCTCCAAGCACCTCAGTGTCCGCAAGCACCTCAGTGTCCGCAAGCACCTCAGTGTCCGCAAGCACCTCAGTGTCCGCAAGCACCTCAGTGTCCGCAAGCACCTCAGTGTCTCCAAGCACCCCGTTAGCACAATTATACCTGGTATTCTTCACTGATTCATCAGTGCCTTTCCAGTTCTGTCTTTCAGGAGACCTTCAGCATGCCTCCTGTCTGCCGACCTAATCCTGCATGAGGAGAACCTAGATTCGGCCATCTCTGCTGCGGTTCCTCTTCCCAGTCACCGGAGGAAACCCTGAGTCCACAGCATTTCAGAACCAGGTCAGTGGTAGTATTCACATAATCCTCCAGTCGCCCGCACAGACTTCACTACACCGGGTTCACAAAAACCTCAGTCATGACAGGCAGGCATGGAACACCACACTGACAACCTGCACCTATAACACAGGAGCGGCGGCGGAGGCCGCGGAGAACGGGAGACGCCATGCAGGATTCAAACATGGCGCCGCTGTGACAGCATCTCAGCGTGACAGGAGGAATGTGCAGTATGTGGACACAGATGAGAGCCGGCCTTGGAACGCTGAGCGAGCCTCAGGAGACATCTGAAAGGCAGGTAATGGCGTCCAGATACCCGGATTGTGACACAGGGAGAGGTAGGAGCCGTCCGACGGAGCCACGTCCCGTTTTCCCAGGTTCCGGAAGTCCGGCCCGGGTAGGCTTGAAAATTGAGTCCCCGGCTTCAGGGCAGAAGGTAGGCCGCAATCTGCAGGAGCCTCCAGGAGTGCTCCCTGATTCCGCGGACCTCACCAACCGGCCAGCGCACAGCAGCAGGAGTGGGGGAGAGGGCACCAGGACAAAAGGAGCAGAGATGGATGTGCAGGGAGAGAGAGAAGTTCCAGAAATCCTGAAGCTCTGCTGAAACACTTCCACTCACAGCAGCAGCTAGGCCACGCCCCCCACCCATATATATTTTAAGACCAAGATGCCACACACAATTTTAACTTACTATTTTGTGCTGATTGTGGCTGTGGCTATTCATCCAATATGTGCGGTTCCATTTCAGTGCTACAGCTCTCCTCTCAACAAGATGAGTTGCAGGGGCAGGAGGTGGAGCCGGCTAGAGTCAGGCGGCCACAGAAGGAATGAAAAGGGAGGTTCCTGGTGGCAGCATCTTGTGGCAAATGGCGGCTGCTGATAGAGCATGGAAAGCTGTAGGCAGTGACCGCACCTCCCCGCCTACGGCCTTGAGATGGGCCGTGGAGCCTAGTCACCCAGGCTGCACAGACATGAAGGGAGGAAGAGATGCCATAGCTGCCGGGGCAGGAGGGAGGGGACGATATTGCTGCTGCTGTCTACCCGGCCCGTAGTACAGAGACTTCAGCCACTTACAGATAAGCATGGCCCAAAATGCTTTGAAGTGTACTGGGCTGGGGGGCAGATGTCAACCTGCCCCCCCAGACCAGCCCGCCACTGCCTATTCGTTAGTTACACCCTGATTATATTATTACTATGCTGTTTGAAAAGACTAAAAAAAATTAAACACAGCCTGTAACATGGCACTTAGGAGCTGATTGGATAGTACTTTCTCTCTCTCCAAGGATTAGTAAATAGACCCCTAGGTCTGTCCACATGACTAACCAGGGGAGAAAGAAACTGCACATGAGCAAAACTTATTACCATTTGCCCTGTCAAATCTAACAATGTATATACATTTTATAGTATGTAATTTTCATTTAAATAATAGTGTTGTTTAAACTAAAGAAGTCAGCTACAGGTTTGTACTTACACTAGCTAAAAACTACTGAACACCGCCATTCAGTGGAGTGTATTTTTTTTTTTATCATTTCCTTCCTTTCAAGTTGAAGAAAAATTACCAAGGATACTGTATGGAACAAAAATCACAATGAACAAGTTTCTGAAACAAAACGGAAATCCAATAGACGGTAACAATTACATTGTTGGGCTACATTTCTACTGTTTAACACTGGAATTTTAAAACATTATAAAAGACCACGTTAATGATTACATCTGTGGATCTTCAATATTTACAGATGAATGCTTTTTATTTTTGAAACTACTTTAAACCAGTGGTTCCCAATCTCGGTGCCTCAGGTTGGTGGTCCAGGACCAACTGAAATTATTTATGGTTAATGTAATAGGCAAAATCAGTGCTTTTGGCTTTCCAATTATAAAATATGTGGACAAACAGAGGCAAATCTTTTGCCTCACCACATAACTGAACCTAAGCATGACATATGAACATGACCTAACTGAATATTTTTTCTGAATTTATAAATAAGAAAGTTTAGGATCAGGGGTTCCGTGAAAAACATTCTAACACTCTAGGGTGCCGTGACTCAAAAAAGTTTGGGAACCACTGCTTTAAACTATATACTGTACTTTCAAATTTTACACATAAATGCATATTAAAATAGCAAATTAACAATGTAAGTCCTTATACACCTGTCCGTGCTGGTATATGTACAGTATATATTTCATGACTCTAGACTCTCTTACAAACAGAAAACCTACAGTATGGTGTAATTTCTTCAAGTTTTGAAAGACTGTGAAGAAATTATTGCGCAGTTAAAGGTTTTTTTTTAATGTAACGCACAGTTGTTAAGAGATGGTCTAAGGAAGAAGGCATAAACATTAAAGGCCATACACACTTGCCGATAAAATGAGCAACGTCGCTCATTTTCCCCCTCCCTGAGCGACGTTGCTCATTTTATCGGCAAGTGTGTATGCCGCCAGCGACAACCGATGCACGGCCCCGCGGGTCGGCAACGATCGTCGATGGCAGTGCATGCATGCAGGATCTGGACTGTCCTCCAGGACCTGCATGCACGGCTGGCGGAGGTGTGACGTCACTGAGCGATATGAGCGGTCATATCCCTCAGTGTGTACAGTCGGTCGCCGACCGGCCGGCCCGGGAGGGGAAACATTAGACAACGTCGCTCATAGAGCGACATCGTCTAATGTGTATGGACCTTAACCAGTATTTATGGAACAGATGGCCGTATTGTTGAAGTATGGCAAATAAAAAAAATATAATAATAAATCACAGACTAGACAAAATTAAAGAGAAGTCCCCAAAATTGTCAAGGTACTTTACTATGTTCTGCAGTATCATAGTCAGACAATTATCATTTAAAATACTGACGCATGGAGAAAAAAATTCAATAAAACTTCATAACCAAAGTGAGGCAATGCCACAATATATGAGACCCAATTTCTTTAGACGATTACCAGCTGCACCATGGACCACTCATCAGTTTGTTTTGGAAGTGTAACATGGTGAATTTAGATTGATTCTAAGGTTGTATGCTACATTTGGGGTGCTATTTAAAGTAGAATGGAAGACAAATATGTTCCGCATGTGGACTACTGTCATTCAAAGATACACAGGTGGAATACTAAGTAATACAAAACTATGTTTTATACATACAGATGTGTGACAAACACTACACAATATAGCTATCACAGGCATGGGATGCCAATCTGATTCCAAATGCACAGTTGGAGTGAAAAGCTATTTGCACATTTTATATGATATCTTGATGACATTTCAACAAGCAGTAGATTGGAAAACTACACAACATTATGCAACAGTACTTCACTATATTTTACAACAGGCCTTCTACACAATGTATTTAAAATGTCCAGCGGCTTTAGTATTTCAACAGTTGCAGCTGCACAAAGCCGATGTTCTGCTTTTAATACAGTAAGTGAGACAAAAAGCCACTGATACAAGCGGTCTACAACAGGGATTCTCAACTCCAGTCCTCATGTTTTGGGGACTGGACAGTCCTCATGTTTCCACAAACATGTTTTGTGGATTTTGTTAATCCTGCACAGGTAAGATGATCTATTTTGCTGGGTCGGTAATTATACCACCTGCTTCCACATTAAGAAATCCTGAAAACATAATAACCTGTTGGTAAAACTTGAGAGTTGAGGTTGAGATCCTCTGGACTACAGATGAAGATAAACAATGATGCATGTATCACAGCGCTCCCCACAATAACACAGAAGAAGCATTTTAAAGTTTTCCGTGCTCATAGTCATATGGCTGTATTAAAGGCTGAAATGTTCTTATTTTCTTACCTGAACAGTGAGTCTTTCATCACTGGATAGCAAGTTTAATGTTCTACACTATAAATCCAAAATGGGAAAATAGTTACCAACACAGTGACAACAAATAACAACAATTATCCACATCTTAATAATTACTGAAATAAAAGGAACCTTGTCTGAAGCAGGAGAGCCGCAGAATTCCTCATAATTCTCCAGGATTTGACATTTTGAATTACAACTACAGACTGCACAATCAGGTTTTTTGCCTCGAATCTTTATGTTGCGGAAACGTCCATCTAGTGCATCATACATCAGCATAATACCACTATATGACGCTGTACATAAAACGTTTAAGGAGTTATAAGGAATGAATGTAACAGGTTGCGATTTTGTGAAAATTGCAATTTTCGAGTATGATTGTAATCGCTGTATGCAAGGGAATGTGAGTACAGCCTAACAGAACCCTGACCACACTATTTTGAGAGCGACACAACCTACCCCCCAGCTGTCACCAGATGTAACAGCGTGTGAGTTGTGAAATAGCCAGAATCGCGCAGGAACAACTCGCAGAATAGACAGCCAAAAGGGCAGTGAGATAGCTATCTCACTGTGCTCAATGTGTGTAACTGCTTGCGGAAAAAAAAAAAGTGTAGTGCAGGGTCCTTCCCTCTAAAGCCAAGTACACACTGCCCAACAATCGGACTTTTTTTTGGAAAATTGTAGGCACCAATATCTAAGTTACACAATAACAGATTTTTTTTTTTTTTTTTTTTTTTTTTTGTTTTTTTACAGTTATTGATTTTCTGCCACATCACACTTCATTTGCATATGTTCACCAACAAGGAGGATGACATAGTGACAGGAAAACATAGGAAACATGGGCAGAATATTAAGAATGCGCGCACACTGCTCAATATTGGAAGACTGTGGCCGAGGTTTTTGGTTTGGGGCGAAAGATCGCAAATCGCTCGCTCGTGTGAGTGGGTAAGATTTTCCAGAATGATCGCAGAAACGATCCTTAGTACACACTACACTATAAAATTGGCTAAGTAGCTGATTATTGACAAATCGGCCCAATAATTGTATAGTGTGTATGTAGCTTAAACTTAACCAGTGCTAAAGCTGGTACCCAGGCTGATCTAGGGATCAGTGATTTTTCCTCACTATCACTAGGCTAGCCAGTCAGCGTTAGTGGAACCATAAAGGGGAGAACTGAAGCCTGCCAGGGCATGATGGCACTTGGAGGGCCACAACTGCCAGCAAGCCCAGGGATCACAGTACCTCTGCCACCCATAAAACAAAAAATAGGATTTTAACACCTACCAGTAAATCCTTTTCTCGTAGTCCATAAGGGATATTGGGGACAGATTAGTACAATGGGGTATAGACGGGTACAAAGGAGCCGGTGCACTTTAAATTTCTTCAACTGGGTGTGCTGGATCCTCTCCTCTATGACCCCTCCCACAGGCAGTATAGGTAAACAGTGCCCGAAGGAGAAGTGACATACTTGAGAGAAGGAACAGAACAATAATAAGTGTGGTGAGATTTACACACCAGCACACCCTAATATAACCAGGCCAGCAACGGCTGGCAACAGAAACAGCAACAGCTGAACAGGTAACACATAACAGAGAACCTGCAGAGAGTCACCGCACAGAGGCAGGCAACCAATATCCCTCATGGACTACGAGAAAAGGATTTACCGGTAGGTATTAAAATCCTATTTTCTCTAGCATCGATAAGGGGTATTAGGGACAGATTAGTACGATGGAGATGTCACAAAGCTTCCAGAACGGGCGGGAACGTGCGGAGACAGCTACAGCACCGCCTGCCCAAATTGGATAACCTCTTTGGCCAGGGTATCAAACTTGTAGAACTTCACAAAAGTGTTCTTCCCTGACCAGGTAGCAGCTCGGCATAGTTACAAGGCCGAGACTCCCCAGGCAACCGCCCAGGAGGAGCCCACCGATCTAGTAGAGTAGGCCTTTAAGAGACTTAGGAACCGGCAAGGCTGCCGATACATAGGCCTGTTGGATAGTAAGCCGAATCCAACGAGCAATGGACTGCTTTGAAGCAGGGCAACCCTTTTTCTCTGCATCATACAGCACGAACAAGGAATCCGTCTTTCTGATCCGAGCCATCCTCTTGACATAGATCTTCAAGGCTTGCACTGCATCCAATGGGCAGAAGAGCCAGAACTGGACAGAATCACAAGAGGTTGGTTCAAGTGAAACGCGGAGACCACCTTTGGCAGGAAATGCTGCCTAGTCCTGAGCTCGGCTCTGTCCTCGTAAAAGACGAAGTATGGACTTTTACACGATAAGGCCCCCAATTCTGAGACACGTCTAGCAGAAGCCAGGGCTAGTAACATCACTGTCTTCCACGTGAGGTATTTGTGTTCTACCGTCATCAGAGGTTCAAACCAGGAGGACTGTAGAAAGCGTAACACCAAATCCAAATCCCAAGGTGCCGTAGGCGGCACAAATGGAGGTTGTATGTGAAGCACCCCTTGCAAGAAGGTCTGAACTTCTGGCAGGATAGCCAACTTCTTCTGGAAGAAGACGGAAAGAGCTGAAATCTGGACCTTAATGGATACAAGACTTAAGCCTTTATCCACTCCATACTCCACTCCATACTGTAGGAAATGAAGGAATCTTCCTAAGTGGAAATCTGCAGATGGATATGTGCGTTCCTCGCACCAAGAGACATATCGCTGCCAGATATGATGATAGTGTCTTGACGTCACAGGTTTTCTGGCTTGCACCATAATGACCTTTTTGGAAAGCCCTTTGTGAGCAAGGATGTTCCGCTCAACTTCCATGCCGACAAACGAAACAGCCGTAAGTCTGGGTAGACGAACGGTTCTTGCTGAAGAAGATCCCTTCTTAGTGGCAGAGGCAAGGGTCTTCTATGGACATGTCCAGAAGAGCAGCATACAACGCTCTCTGGGGCCAATCTGGTGTAATCAAGATTGCTTGTACTCCGTGATGTCTGATCTGCCTGAGCACCCTTGGGATCAACAGAATCAGAGGAAATAGGTAGACCAGCTGGTAAGGCCAAGGCAATGTCAGCGCATCCACTGCGCTCGCCTGTCGACGATCTGAGGGTGTAATCCCCACATCTCCGGGTGGAGATCGTAGCGACTCAGGAAGTCCGCTTCCCAGTTGTCCACTCCCGGAATGAAAACTGCAAACAGTGCTCTTGCATTTCTTTCCGCCCAGAGAAGTATTTTGGACACTTCTCGCATGCAGGCCTTGCTTTTTGTCCCTCCTTGTCGATTGATGTACGCCACTGCCGTGGCATTGTCCAACTGAACCTGGATCTCCTTATCTCGGAGTAGAGGGGAGGCCTGAATCAGAGCATTGTAGAGAGCCCGAAGTTTCAGTATGTTGATCGAAAGTAGGGCCTCCTGGGCAGACCACCTGTCCTGGAACTGCGCCCCCTGGGTGACAGCTCCCCATCCTCTCAGACTCGCATCTGTCGAGAGGGGTATCAATCCTGAATCCCGAAGCGTCGACCCTCCAGAAGATTGGAAGACTGTAGCCACCACAGGAGTGAAATCCTGGCCTGGGGTGAAGCCGAATCATTCGGTGCAGCTGAAGAAGAGAACCAGACCACTTGTTCAGGATGTCCAATTGGAAGGGTCTGGTATGGAACCTTCCGAACTGTATCGCCTCGTATGAGGCCATCATCTTTCCCAACAATTTTATGCAAAGATGATGGAAACTAGAGCAGGTCGGAGAACCATGCAAACCATTTCTTGAAGTGTTCTCACTTTGTCCTCTGGAAGGAACAATCTCTGAGCTACAGTATCCCGTATCATGCCCAGAAACAGGAGCCGTTGAGACGGCTCCAGATGGGACTTCTGTAAATTGAGAATCCACCGATGGTGAGACAGAGGTTGGATAGTACGATCTATATGGAGCGGAACTCGCTTTTATCAGGAGATCGTCCAGGT
Organism: Pseudophryne corroboree; assembly: GCF_028390025.1. Classification (NCBI taxonomy): domain Eukaryota; kingdom Metazoa; phylum Chordata; class Amphibia; order Anura; family Myobatrachidae; genus Pseudophryne; species Pseudophryne corroboree. Next base: position 603,182,233 of record NC_086447.1, read on the forward strand.
AAGGGACCATGTTGACCCCCTGGACCCTGAGTTGAAACATCATTTCCACCATCACCTTTGTGAACACCCATGGAGCTGTAGACAGGCCAAAGGGTAACGCTTGAAACTGGTAGTGATCACTCAGTAGGGCGAACCACAGATAGGCCCGATGAGCAGGCCAAATTGGGATATGGAGGTAAGCGTCCTTGATATCCAGGGACACTAGGAATTCTTGGTGTTCCAGGCCTGCTATCACCGCTCTTAAAGATTCCATCTTGAACTTGAAAACCTTCAGGTAAGGGATTCAAGGACTTCAGATTCAAAATGACCCGTCTGGTTTTGGCACTACGAACAGACTGGAGTAGTAACCTTGCCCTCGCTGTAGCAGGGGTACTGGAACAATAACCTGGGACTGGACCAACTTGTCGATGGCCAGTAGTAGCGTAACATGCATATTCTCCAAAGCTGGTAAGCTTGATTTGGAAAAACATTGGGGAGGAGCACCGTCGAACTCCAGCTTGTAACCCTAAGAGGTAAGGTCCCTTACCCAGGCATCCTGGCAGGAACCATCGCAGATGTGGCTATAGTGACCTAATCGAGCTCCCACCACGAGATCCCCTCAGGGATGGTGGGCACCGTCATTCCAAAGTCTTTGTGGAAGCTGAACTGGTGCTCTGTTCTTGAGAACCAGCAATGGCTGGTTTCTTAGGCTTACCTCTGGAACCTCTAGCTGCGTTGGAGGCACCCCTGGCTCTAGATCGAAATCTGGGGACCGAAAGGACTGAGTAGACGGTCCCGGGTAGGGTGGAGCCCCTGAAGGGAGAAACGTGGATTTCCCAGCAGTAGCTTTGGAGATCCATGCGTCCAACTCACCTCCGAACAGCTATTCCCCTGTGAAGGGAAGAGATTCCACATTACGTTTGGAGTCGGCGTCTGCAATCCACTGACGCAACTATATTGCTCTGGTCATAGCAGTTGTCCTAGCATTAATATATACGTTATGGTAAGAACTTGCCGTTGATAACGGTATTTCTCCTAAGTCCACAGGTTCCACAGGAAAACAATGGGATATGATGGATTGGCACCAAACGATCAGAAGCTTTCAGTCCTCCCAGGATGCAACGGGCCCGTCCATATATCCCCGCCCACTGGCTCAGGCAAATCAGTTGTATTCCAAAGCATTTAGGCAGGAGCATCATGTAGAGCAGGGGTGGGGAACCTTTTTTCTACCGAGGGCCATTTGGATATTTATAAAATCCTTCGGGGGCCATACAAAAATTCTCAACTAAAAAAATTACCCTGCCCCCCAGTAGATCTGCCCCTTAGAGGTACTGTGCGCCAAAAAATGGGTGTGGCCAGTTAAAATGGGACGTGAAACACATATGCCCCCAAAAGTGCGGTGCCAGATCCACAATTGCCCCCACAGTGGCAGGTATACAGATGCCCCCACAGTGCCAGGTATACAAATGCCCCTCACAGTGCCAGCTATACAAATGCCCCTCACAGTGCCAGGTATACAAATGCCCCTCACAGTGCCAGGTATACAAATGCCCCTCACAGTGCCAGGTATACAGATGCTCCTCACAGTGCCAGGTATACAGATGTCCCCACAGTGCCAGGTATACAAATGCCCCCCACAGTGCCAGGTATACAGATACCCCCACAGTGCCAGGTATACAGATGCCCCCACAGTGCCAAATATACAAATGCCCCTCACAGTGCCAGGTATACAAATGCCCCTCACAGTGCCAGGTATACAGATGCCCCTCACAGTGCCAGCTATACAGATGTCCCCACAGTGCCAGGTATACAAATGCTCCCCACAGTGCCAGGTATACAGATACCCCCACAGTGCCAGGTATACAGATGCCCCCACAGTGCCAGGTATACAGATGCCCCCACAGTGCCAGGTATACAGATGCCCCCACAGTGCCAAATATACAAATGCCCCTCACAGTGCCAGGTATACAAATGCCCCTCACAGTGCCAGGTATACAGATGCCCCTCACAGTGCCAGGTATACAGATGTCCCCACAGTGCCAGGTATACAAATGCCCCCCACAGTGCCAGGTATACAGATACCCCCACAGTGCCAGGTATACAGATGCCCCCACAGTGCCAAATATACAAATGCCCCTCACAGTGCCAGGTATACAAATGCCCCTCACAGTGCCAGGTATACAGATGCCCCTCACAGTGCCAGGTATACAGATGCCCCTCACAGTGCCAGGTATACAGATGTCCCCACAGTGCCAGGTATACAAATGCCCCCCACAGTGCCAGGTATACAGATACCCCCACAGTGCCAGGTATACAGATGCCCCCACAGTGCCAAATATACAAATGCCCCTCACAGTGCCAGGTATACAGATGCCCCTCACAGTGCCAGGTATACAGATGCCCCTCACAGTGCCAGGTATACAGATGTCCCCACAGTGCCAGGTATACAAATGCCCCCCACAGTGCCAGGTATACAGATACCCCCACAGTGCCAGGTATACAGATGCCCCCACAGTGCCGGTTCGAGAGCCAATCAGAGCTCACGGACCGGCAGCCGCGGCTTCTGATTGGCTGCCGGTCCGCGAGCTCTGATTGGCTCACGAACCGGCGGCTGGTTTCAAGTCATACACGCCGCCGCTCCCACCTGACAGCCGCGCTCTCCTCCCTGTTCTGACAGCTGAGACACGCTGCCGCCGGACTGAGCGGCAGCGTGTCTCACTGACACAAGCTGGTGGGCCGGACCAAACGGCTTCGCGGGCCTTATACGGCCCGCGGGCCGGAGGTTCCCCACCCCTGATGTAGAGCCATAATAAGGCGAGAATAACACACATGCACACCCTTCCGTACAAGAAGGAAGAGGTTTAGTGAGTAGAAAGATCCTCAAATCAGGTGTGTCAGGGTGGGATCCCTGTGGAACCTGTGGACTTAGGAGAAACACCGTTATCAACGGTAAGTTCTTACCATAACGTATATTTCTCTGGCAGGGTTCACAGGTTATCCACAGGATAACAATGGGATTTCCCAAAAGCAATTTTGTGGTGGGGACGCTCCTGATTGAACAGAAGAACCTTTCGCCTGAATTCAGCGTCATGAGAGGCAAAAGTATCCAAGGAATAATGTCTAATGCATGTGTTAATGGAAGACCATGTGGCTACCTTACATATCTGTTCTGCTGAAGCACCATTTTGTGCTGCCCATGAAGTATCTACCTTACGAGTAGAGTGAGCAGAGACATTATCCGGAACAGGGAGATCAGCTCGAGAATATGCTTCTGAAATCATCATTCGAAGCCATCTTGCTAGCGTCTGTTTAGTAGCAGGCCATCCTCTCTTGTGAAATACGTAGAGAATGAAGAGAGAATCTGTCTTTCTGATGGCACTGGTACGATCCACGTAGATCCTTAATGCCCGGACTACCTCCCGCGACGAATCTCCCACAGAAAGTCCCGATACCTGAAAAGCCGGGACTAGAATTTCTTCATTAAGGTGGAATTTAGACACCACCTTAGGAAGATACCCAGACCTAGTTCTGAGAACTGCTTTATCTGAATAAAAAGTCAGAAAAGGAGAACGACAAGACAGCGCTCCTAAATCTGACACTCTTCTAGCTGATGCCATAGTTAGTAGAAAGAGAACTTTAGCTGTCAACCATTTAAGATCTACTTTATTAAGTGGTTCAAATGGGGCAACTTGAAGGGCTTTCAGGACTAAATTTAAGTCCCAAGGCACTGTAGGAGGAACAAAGGGAGGTTGAATGCACAGCATTCCCTGGAAGAAAGTACGCACAGCCTGTAAATTGGCAATTTTCTTTTGGAACCATACAGTCAATGCGGATACTTGTACTCTCAAGGAAGCCACCTTCAAACCTTTATCCATTCCCGCCTGAAGGAAATCTAAGACCCTAGAAATTTGGAAAGATTTCGGGTCCATATTTCTTTCACTGCACCAATGAATATAGGCCTGCCATATTCGGTGATAAATGCGAGCTGAGGAGGGTTTCCTCGATCTGAGCATTGTTGAATTACCTGTTGTGAAAATCCTCTTGACTTCAGGATAGAGGTTTAAAGAGCCACGCCATCAACAAGAGTCGATCCAGATGGCTGCGGTAACAAGGACCATGCATTAGTAGATCTGGATGTTGAGGGAGCAGAAGTGGAGCATCCATTTACATTCTCTGCAGATCTGTGTACCAATGCCTTCTGGGCCAAGCCGTAGCTATTAGAATCACGGCACCCTTTGCTTTTTTTTATCTTCCTCACCACCCTGGTAGCAGGATGATCGGAGGAAATAGATACGCCAGATGAAACTCCCATTTCACTGACAAGGCATCCACAAAGATCGCTCCGGGACCCTTTCTTCTTGCCCCGTATGCGGGCACTTTGTTGTTCAGACGGGACACCATGAGATCTATCTCTGGCAAACCCCACTTGTCTACCAGAGTCTGAAAGACTTCCGGGTGTAGAGCCCATTCGCTTGCTTGAATGGCCTGTCGACTGAGAAAATCCGCTTCCCAGTTTAGGACTCCCGGAACGAATACTGCGGACAAAGCTGGAAGATGGAGTTCTGCCCACTTTAGTATGTGACTTACCTCCTTCATGGCTGCGCGTTCCTCCCTGATGGTTGACGTACGCCCCCGCCGTTAAATTGTCCGAGCGGATCTGGACTGGTCTTCCTTGAAGAGTGTCCATTGCCTGAATCAGTGCCATGTATATGGCCCGAAGTTCTAACAGATTAATTGGCAGGCAATTTTCTTCTGTGGTCCATTGTCCCTGGAACCATAATCTTCCAGACACTGCTCCCCAGCCCTGAAGACTGGCATCTGTTGTCAGGATCTCCCAATCTGATATCCAAAAGGGTCTCCCTTTGTCTAGATGGGATGTTTGTAGCCACCAGGCTTTCTTACCTTGTGTGAAAGTACCATAGTCTGTTTCTTTATTGTCTCATGTATTCCATTCCATCTGGCCAGAATCAGACGCTGCAGAGGTCTTGAGTGGAATTGTGCATACTCCACCATGTCGAATGTTGACACCATCAAACCCATCAGTCGCATCGCTGCGTGGATTGATATTGCTTGACTGTGTAACAACTCCTATGTCCTTGACTGTACCTTGGCTATCTTGTCCCGAGGTAAAAATATTTTCTGCAGACTTGAATCCAGTACAGCCCCCAAGTGAGCCATCCGTTGAGACGGAACTAGAGACGATTTTGCCCAATTTATGAGCCACATCCGTGCCTCTGCAGAGATGTTATTGTCTGTTGGAGATGGTCCAGGAGCATTTCCTGTGATTGTGCTAGAATTAACAAGTCGTCGAGGTATGGAAAAATTCTTATACCCTGCTTGCGAAGATAAGCTGCCCTAACCACCATGATCTTGGTAAATACTCTGGGTGCCATGGCTAACCTGAGGAAGGTAGATGGGCAAGCATTAGTGTGATTCTGCAATAAAGCCAATGTTACTCCATTTTGTTATATTCAATAGATTATAAGCTTACTTTATCATTAATATATGATATGCTTAAAAATGCCTGGGAGAAGGAAAAAGTACAGAAGGATGAAATGTTCAGTTGGCAAAAAGAAGAACTTGTGGGAAAGCCATTTCTGAGAAATGGAGCAAAAAAGGAACAAGCGGGCGTTAGCAGGAATAAGACGCAACCCTGAGGTTAAGGCAATAGTTAGTGACAGTTTTTAGAACAAGTATAAATATGTGTATGTAAGAAACAATAAAGCAGAACTCTTATTGACTACACCAGGCTCTGTGTGTGATCATTTGATTTCTCCAGCTAGCTGCACGGCACTTAAAATTCTGTCCACAGGTGGTTCTGAATACAAAAGACAGGCTGTTGTTGGAGTCCTCTCAGAGAAGGCGGAGGCTAAAGGAGGTCTACCTCCAACAAACCCAAAAGGTAATGCCTGGAACTGAAAATGCTGCTGAAGGATAGCGAACCTGAGATAGCACTGATGGGACAGTGCTATAGGAACATGTAGGTAAGCATCCCGAATATCCAGGGATACCATATAATCCCCTGGTTCCATGGCCAAAACTATTGAGCGTAACGTCTCCATGTGAAACCGTGGGACCCAAATATATTTGTTCAGCATTTTGAGATTGAGAATTGGCCAGTATGACCCATTTGGCTTCTGAACCAAAAACAGGTTGGAGTAAAACCCCTGTCCCCATTGTGCAGGGGGTACTGGAATGATTACTCCTGACTGAAGCAATTTCTGAACTGCTTCTTGCAAGGCCCTCGCCTTAGTCTCTACCCGAGACGGGCTGGTACAGAAGAACCTTCGAGGAGGATGCTTCTTGAAGGGAAAAACATAACCCAGAGATACCACTTCTTGCACCCAGGCAACTGTTGTAGACTGCTGCCATATCTGTGCAAACTGAAGAAGTCAGCCCCCTACCATGAGGTCCCCCAGGAGGAGGCCCGCACCATCAGACTGATGGCTTATTCTCTGGCTTTGAGGCTGGCGTTCTGGTAGCCCATTGTTTTTTTGCCTTACCAAATTTATTATATTGGGGCTGCTTACAATCACTTTTTCCTTTTGCTTTTCCTTGTTACCCAAAGGGCCAAAAATCAGGACCACTACGTTTGGGGTTATATGTGGAAGGAAATTTTACCTTTTTGGAGCCTGCTTCTGACTCCAGAATATCTGTCAATTCTTTACCAAACAGAATGCTTCCAGTAAAAGGCAAAGATTCCAGAACCTTTTTAGATTCTGAATCAGCTTTCCATGTACGTAACCAAAGTGCTCTGCGAGCAGCTATTGTTGAAGATGATGCCCTGGAGGCGATAGTGCCAATATCTATTGCTGCTTCTTCCAAGAATATTGCAGCCTGTTTTATGTGAGCTATATAGGATTCTTACTCCCTTGAAGGTGCTGAAAGACCGTCTTCCAGTACCTCTATCCAGGCAGCAACTGCTTTTGCCATCCAAACTGAAGCCATGGCTGGCCTTATGACTGCCCCAGAGAAAATATGGTTTTCAGAAAACCCTCCACTCTCCTATCCGTCGACTCATCCAATGACGTTGATGGCAAAGGCACTATAGATTTTCGCACTAAACGAATGACATGCGTATCTACTTTGGGAGCCATTTCCTATTTTAAACAGTCCCCAGCTGGAAAAGGATAATTGGAATCCCATTTTTTGGGAATTCTATATTTTTTACTGGATGTAGCCCAAGCCTCTTCCATGATTTCTGTTAGCTGGTCTGACCCTGGAAACTCAATCTCACCTGCTTTGGGCCATTTAAATACAGGTGCCTTGGTTTTTAACACAGGCTCCGCTGAATCCTCTAAGGACAGAATGGCCTTTATTGCTCTAATTAGCTCAGCTATATCCACTGAGCTGAGACCTGCTACTTGTTCTTCGTATGCCGAAGTCGAGTATATAGAGCTTTCATCGTCCGTTGAACCATCCTGTGTAGCCTGTGAAGTTGACGGTCTACTTACAGTTGGTTTATCAGCTTGTCTCTTTGGAGAAGCTGGTGAAGGAAATGATATACCGTAAGTAGGGAGCTGCATGTAAGGGTTATTAGTGTACCCCATTCCTGGTAGCGAAGCTGTAGGAATTACCCGTTCAGCTATACTGGACAAGGTCTGTGCAAACATCGCCCAAGGTGGATCTATCTGTACCTGATGTTGAACAGGGATCTGCCTTGTAATCTGCTGAAACGCAAAACAATTTGCACATAAACCATCCTGTACCAGATCCTGAGAGGATAATACAGTTTTGCAAGACAAACATGATATGAGTGTTGGTGTTACTGTGAGTGTACCCTCGTCGCCTTTGCCGCTCTTAGACATGATTAATAATCAGTACTTTCACAGTGTACTACACAACTTGTGACTGTAATCACTTTAACCTTCTAAAGTGATATCAATCTGACCCTACCCATGCACCAGCATTGAGGACCAGAAGAAACAACTGACAACCATATATTAAAGTCTGCAATCACACTAGAGCTTAAAGTATTCAGACGCAATGCGAAGAAAACCACAGTAATGTACACAGACTCATATGCAAAAGGCACTTAAATTTAACTATTCATACTGACAAAAGTAAATAGAAATTTAGTGCTGTATAACCCATACTCAGTAGACTGGGATACAGGGAGACTCATCTCACTTCCAAGATCGATCAATACATTAGCGAACGTGAGTGTATCCAGACGCTACTAGTGTACACTGCCGCTCCGGGAACTCAGCACTGCGCACTGTGCATACAGACACACCGGTCATACAGATGCCTGTACTGCGACCGGGTCTCCTCGCGGTAGCGCTCAGTGAACACAGACGCAGCGGCCTATGCTGCGATCGAGACCGTGGTAGCGTCTGAGACAAAGTGAGGCAACAGTTCATGGCGGGAAACTCGCAGAAACTGGTCATGAACTTGGGGGAGGAGAGATCAGGAGAGCGTCTAACTCCCCACCGCTGACATCAAACCTAGGGATCGCAGCCTCATACTAATCCTGGTGCCTTATGATCCCCAAGGCCTAGCGCTGGAGCACCCGTGGTGGCGGCGCGTCAGCTACTGTTTGGTAGTCTCCTCCCAAAACAGTGCAGCTGTGTCCGTATTCCCTGACTACGTGGAACTGATGCCTTACCTTCTCCCCGTGCTCCGGCCACAGCCTGGTAACGTCTGCTGGACCTGCTAGTATATCCGACACAGACGCCCGTCGAGACAGCACTTTACACATGGGTAAGCGTTGTTGCGACCCGGCGGAGAGTTGTTGGAGCGACTCTTTCCAATATGTGTATAAGACGCTGTTAAGAAAGATCGCTCAAAAACATAGTAAGACTATAAAAATAAAATAAGAAAGCTTAGTGCTGCCAAGAACAGCAGCCCTCTGACCATGGTCCAGCTCCTGCCGCACCAAACAAAAAACTGATGGCTCTACATGATGCTCCTGCCTAAATGCTTTGGAATACAACTGATTTGCCTGAGCCAGTGGGCGGGGATATATGGACGGGCCCGTTGCATCCTTGGAGGACTGAAAGCTTGTAAATAGTGAGAGAGAAAGAAGGCTCGTGTGGGCGCACTCTTGTTTAGTTGAAATAAATTTCAAATTCATCATGGAAACTAATATTAAAACATAACTTTATTGAATATTAATTTAAAAATTAATATGAATACCCAATGAGAGCATATGATCCAATATGAATATAGAGAGAAGGTATATATTAGAAAAATGTAAAATGTTCTGGTCTTGTCTCACAGGATGTGATTAGAAAGGCTGTAGACACTTCAATGTTCTACACCCATTTCAGCCTGACCAGTACAGAAAATCTGTATTAATGAGACCACAGTGTGGTCAATTGTGTAGTACGTCTATAATGGAAAGGTCAGAATAATTAATGAGACAATGCCAAGTATCATGCCGGTCACCAAAAATTGTACAAGTGAACTATAAATATGGAAAGACTAAAATAGTCTGGATAATTCATTAATTGTATGCAGTAACAAGATAAAGTTATTGAAAATAGAAAAAAGTGGTGATACTGCTGTTGGTGTCATATAACACACATCAAATGAATTGATTCCTGCTCTACAACACTGGGTATTCCCTGTGAGTCCCCTCCTCAGGTACTGACCCATCCCAACACTGTTTAGCTTCCAAGATCGGACGAGATCGGGCACTGGCAAGGACTGAAAGCTTGTAATCGTTTGGTGCCAATCCGCTGTCGCTCCATCATATCCCATTGTTATCCTGTGGATAACCTGTGGACCCTGCCGGAGAAATTGCCAATCTCTTTAAGGTAGTCACAGAGGATTCTTGCTGTGTCCTGAATGTGTTTTAGGAAAGTTACAGAAGTAACTAAGGTCAAATCACCCAAAAGACCCTCCTGAATTTGAGTAGCCCACGTATGAATTGCACATGTCATCCAGCAATGACCGGTTTTTGAGCTACACCTGTAGCAGTGTAGATAGATTTCAGAGTGGTCTCAATTTTCCTATCCCCCGAGTCCTTAACTGTAAAGGAGCCCGGAGCTGGGAAGCACCGCCTTTTTAGAGAGGCGAGAGACTGAGACGTCTACTGCTGGAGATTCTTCCCAGCATTTCCTGCCTTCAGGGGCAATAGGGAAGGTATGCAAAAACCTTTTGGACACCTGATATTTTTTATCTGGATTTTTCCAGGCTAATTTAAGTAAATCATCCAATTCCTTGAAATGTGACTGTCAGTTTGTCTTGTGGGAGGAAAAACGACTGCTGATTAGTAGCGTCCTCCAGGGGGAGCTGTAACACGTCCCGTATAGCCAATATGAGGGGGTTCAATACCCTGTGTGGGGGTGGAATACCCACTAATGGGGTCCACATCATCCCCATCATCCTGTACATCATCATCAGTATCTGATAGGATTGCAGGTAAAGAACGTTTTTGTGCACCTGCAGTAGACAATGGGGGGGATAGGCAACATCTGCCTTGGCAGCTAGGTTAGCTACTGCTTATTGCCTGATGACATATCAGACATCATAGTTTTGATAGTCCCCAGCCAGGAAGGCTCTTGACTCTCCCCCACATTGTTATCAGCATTTTGTGATGACTGACTACACTGCTCACATGATATGGAGCCAGATTAAATAGGGAAGAATCTGGCATTACATACACTGCATAACTTCTGTTTCACCATTATGAAATATACGTTATGGTAAGAACTTACCGTTGATAACGTGATTTCTCTTATGTCCACAGGTATCCACAGGATAACATTGGGATATTGTCGGACAGCGAAAATGGCACCAACACGGTCACAAGCTTTCTGGCCTCCAAGGATGCATTGGGGCCTTCACCATATAGGCCCGCCCACTGACTCAGTCAAATCAGTTCTTTCCACAGAGATTTTAGGCAGGAAAATCAGGCAGAGACCTGTTTAGGCGATAAGAACACACATGCACACCCTTCCATACAAGAAGGAAGAGGTTTTAGTGATTATCTAGATCCTCAAATCAGACGCGTCAGGGTGGGAACCCTGTGGACATAAGAGAAATCACGTTATCAACGGTAAGTTCTTACCATACCGTATATTTCTCTGGCTGGGTCCACAGGATTATCCACAGGATAACATTGGGATTCCCAAAGCCATTTTAGTGGTGGGGACGCTCCTGATTGCACAGGAGGACCTTTCACCCGAAGTCTGCGTCATGAGAGGCAAAAGTATCCAATAATGTCTAATGAATGTGTTTATGGAAGACCATGTGGCTGCCCTACATATCTGTTCTGCTGAAGCACCTTGTTGTGCTGCCCAAGAAGGACCTACCTTACATGTAGAGTGTGCAGAGACATTAGCCGGAATAGGGAGATCTGCATGAGAATAAGCTTCTGATATTACCATTCGGAGCCATCTCGCCAGCGTCTGTTTGCTAGCAGGCCATCCTCTTCTATGGAATACGTAGAGGATGAAGAGAGAATCTGTTTTACTGATGGCACTAGTACAATCTACGTAGATTCTTAAAGCCCGGACCACGACCAGCGACGCTTCTCCCGCAGATAGTCCCGATACCTGAAAAGCTGGGACTACAATCTCTTCATTCAGGTGAAACTTTGATACCACCTTTGGAAGATAGCTAGATCTCGTTCTGAGAACTGCTCTGTCTGGAAAAAAACTTGGGAAAGGAGACTTACATGATAATGCTCCTAAATCTGACACTTTTCTGGCTGACACCATTGCAAGTAAAAAAAAGAACTTTAACCACTTAAGATCTGCTCTCTCAAGTGGTTCAAACAGAGGATCCTGGAGAAATTTAAGAACTAAATTAAAATCCCAGGGAGCTGCAGGAGGAACAAATGGAGGTTGAATATGTACTACTCCTTGAAAAAAATGTACGTACATCCTGTAAACCAGCAATCTTCTGCTGAAACCATACAGTTAACGCTGAAACTTGAACCCTCAAGGAAGCAATTTTCAACCCTTTATCCAATCCTGCCTGAAGGAAATCCAAAATCCTAGCTACTTTAAAAGATCTCGAATTTATTTTTTTTCCAGTACACCAGTGAATATAGGCTTGCCATATTCTATGATACACACGGGCCGAAGAAGGCTTTCTTGCTCTAAGCATGGTTTGGATTACTTGTTTCGAAAAACCTTTAGCCTCTAAGATAGAGGTTTCAACAGCCACGCCGTCAAAGACAGGCGATCCAGATGACTGTGACAACAAGGACCCTGCATTAGCAGATCTGGACGTTGAGGGAGCAGTATCGGTGCTTCCATGGACATTCCCAACAGATCTGTGTACCAATGCCTTCTTGGCCAAGCTGGAGCTATTATAATGATTGCTCCTTTTGCCTGTTTTATCTTTCTCACTACTCTGGGTAACAAAGATATTGGCGGGAACAGATACGCCAGCTGAAACCTCCATTCTACTGACCGTGCGTCTACAAGGACCGCTCCTGGGTCCCTTGTTCTCGATCCGTACCTTGGAACTTTGTTGTTCAGATGAGACGCCATAAGGTCTATCTCTGGTAGACCCCATCTGTTCACCAGTGTCTGAAACACTTCTGGGTGTAGTGCCCATTCGGTTTCCTGAATGGGGTGCCGACTGAGAAAGTCCGCTTCCCAGTTTAGTACACCCGGGACAAATACTGCTGACAATGCCGGGAGATGGAGTTCTGCCCATTTTAGAATGGGAGTTACTTCCTCCATCAATCTCTTGCTGTGAGTTCCTCCTTGATGATTGAGGTATGCTACTGCCGTCGCATTGTCTGAGCGGATCTGGACTGGTCTTCCTTGTAGATTGTCCTTTGCCTGACCCAGAGCCAAGTAAATGGCTCTTATTTCTAACAGATTTACTGACAGGCGACTTTCCCTTGCGGTCCATTTTCCTTGGAACCATAGGCTTCCGAATACCGCCCCCCAGCCCTGCAGGCTGGCATCTGTTGTCAGGACTTGCCACGCTTTTATCCAAAAGGGTCTCCCCTTGTTTAAATGGTCTGTCTGTGTCACTGGCCTAGACTGAGGGTGTTGTGAACTCGGGGATTTTTCCGATGGTTGGGAAGAGGAACCACAACTGAGCTGGAAAAGGGGAGGCCTTATATAAGATTTCCTCATACAGGACGCTGACAGTGGAGTTTGATGAAATATTAAAGAGCTTTATTGCAGAGGAAAACCACTTAAAGTCAAATGCCAAAAAGGAATAAATAAGGGAAATGTCCAGACCCACTGAAGGGTTTTGTGAGCAGTATTAGAGATGCTGGTAATTGAAGAAACTGTGGGTGATGTTTAAAAGTCACTGAGAACTTGTGGAACTTATAAATGATGATTAATAGCACAGATGGTTGAAGAACTTGTGAGCGGTGACAGAGACGCTGATGATGTGAAGAACTGAAGTGCAAGGGTTTAAGACGCTGTTTGATTTGTAGAACTTGTGAACGGTAACTGAGACGCTGATGATGTGAGGAATTGAAGTGCAGGGGTTTAAGACGCTGTTGATTCGCAGAACTTGAGAACGGTGATTTAGGCCCGCAGCCACGCTGATTCCTAGGCGCACTGGTGACTGGAACGCAGAGATATACCGGCCGCTGAATACACTGGAACCAGTGCAGCGAACTGGCAGCTGGAAATGCCGGAGACACTGGAGTACAACTGCAGAGATCCTTGCCGGGAACAAGAGCGCTGGCATCTACGTCAGGGAAAGACGATACTCAGGCACTGAAGCTCTGTCCGGCGTCTGACTTTGAATCTCCCGCCAGTGCTGGATTGGCGGAGCAGTCTGATGACGTCACCTGCCCCCCGTCCACGTGATGCCGGGTGTCATGGCGGCGCCCATTCCCCGGAGAACCGCCGGGAGCCGCGCCAGCCAGACGCCGGAGCCCGTGGCCCACCGAGGGCAAAGGCCGCAACACTGACCAGCAGACACGCAGGGGTAAGTACGGCGAACGCCGCCTCTGATGTGTGACAGTACCCCCTCCTCCTGGAGTGGCCCCTGGACACTTTCCAGGTTTTGTTGGATGTCTGGAATGGAACATCCGCACCAGTCGGGGAGCCGTAACTTCAGTAGCTTTGACCCAGCTCCTTTCCTCGGGGCCAAAACCTTTCCATTCCACCAAATACTGTAGATTCTTGTGAAGATAGCGAGAATCAAGAATGGCTTTGATCTCAAAGTCCGTACCCTCTTCAGCCTCTGCAGAGGTTGGCCTTGGGGACTTGGAATAAAACCGGTTCAAAACAAGAGGGCGAAGAAGAGAGACATGGAAGGAATTTGGTATCCGGAGATGGGAAGGCAAACCCAATTTGCAGGCAACCGGATTCAAGACTTGTAACACGGGATAAGGACCAATGAACCTTGGAGCGAACTTCATAGTGGGCACCTTTAAACGGAGATTGCGGATAGAGAGCCATACCCTGTCACCAACCTTGTATTGAGGAGCTGCCCGTCGCTTCCTATCCGCAAAGAACTTATAGCGGCCAGAAACTCTCTTAAGGTTGGCATGAAATCGGCTCCAGATTTGACTGAAATGCCGGAGAGTAGAGGCTGCAGCAGGAACTTCTTCTGGAGGACAAATGGGTAATTCTGGAACTTGGGGATGAAATCCATAATTAATGAAAAATGGAGACTCACCAGTCGAGGAATGATATAGATGATTATGGGCGAACTCGGCCCAAGGCAACAACTCCACCCAGTTATCTTGTGAGGGGGAGAGGTAAACACGGAGAAAAGTCTCTAAATCTTGATTGGCGCGTACAGTTTGCCCATTGGTCTGTGGATGGTAAGCGGATGAAAACTTGAGTTTTATTTGTAGGGCCGTGTAGAGGACTCTCCAGAATCTTGCCGTAAACTGTACCCCTCGATCAGAGACTATTTCAAGAGGTAACCCGTGCAGGCGGAAGTGTTCCCGAATGAATAACAAAGCCAACTTAGAAGCTGATGGTAATCCGGTCAACGGAACAAAATGTGCCATCTTAGAGAATCGGTCGATAATCACCCAGACGGTGTTATGACCCTTAGAGAGAGGTAGTTCAGTAACAAAGTCCATAGAGATATGAGTCCAAGGCCTCTTAGGAATGGACAGTGGGTGCAACAATCCCGCAGGAGGCAGACGAAGAATTTTGTGCTGAGCACATTGAGGACACGAGTTGACATACTCTTGAACGTCCTTCTTCATAGTGTCCCACCAGTAAGATGTTCGTAGAAATTCCCACATCTTTTGAACTCCCGGATGGCCAGAAAACTTGGAAATGTGAGCCCACTGCAACAATTTTGATCGAAATTTAGCTGGCACAAACATTCTTCCAGGAGGAGGACCCAACGCAGTAGGAGCCGCAGAGATAGAGACAGGACTGATGATCAACGCCTTTTCAACGGTATTCTCCTCATCCGAAGCCATTAAGGAACGGGATAGGGCATCCGCCTTGGTGTTAAGAGTTCCAGCCCGGTACTTAATGACAAACGAAAATCGAGCAAAGTAGAGCGCCCATCTTGCTTGACGGGGATTCAAGCACTGGGCCGTCTTGAGATACAGTAAATTCTTGTGATCCGTGAAAATCGTAATTAGGTGTTTAGCACCTTCCAAAAGATATCTCCATTCTTCTAAGGCAGATTTTATTGCCAACAGCTCTTTGTCTCCAATGGTGTAATTTAATTCAGCAGGGGGGAACTTGCGAGAATGGAAACCACATGGATGTAACTTCCCATCTGGAGCGTACTGCGAAAGTATGGCACCTATGCCTACCGTAGAAGCATCAACCTCCAGAAAGAATGGTTTTAGAAAGTCTGGCTGATGAAGTACCGGAGCGGTCATAAAGGCTTCCTTCAACTGAGCGAACGCTGCTACAGCTTCAGAGGACCAATGGCTTGGGTCAGCCCCTTTCTTGGTTAGGGCAGTAATAGGCGCCACAATAGTAGAGAAAGCCCTTATGAATTTCCGGTAGTAATTTGCGAACCCTAGAAATCGTTGCACTGCTTTCAGGGAAAGAGGCCGAGTCCAGTCCCGAATGGCAGAAAGTTTCTCCGGATCCATACGCAACTCCGTACCTGAAATAATGTAGCCCAGAAATGGAATAGATAGGACCTCAAAAGGTGCACTTGGAAATCTTACCATAAAGATGGTTCTCTCGCAACCGAAGGAGTACCTCCTTAACTTGTATTCTGTGCTCAGAGAGATTCTTCAAAAATATCAGGATGTCATCCAAATATACCACCACATTTAGGTATAACATGTCCCGAAAGACTTCATTGATGAATCCCTGGAAGACGGCGGGGGCGTTGCTGAGGCCAAACGGCATTACCAGGTACTCATAATGCCCGTCCCTAGTATTGAAGGCCGTCTTCCATTCGTCCCCTTGTCGGATACGTATCAAGTTATAAGCTCCCTTTAAATCGAGCTTAGTGAAGACTCGAGCTCCGCGAACTCTATCGAAAAGCTCCGTGATGAGCGGCAGAGGATACTTATTCTTAACGGTGACTTCATTTAGACCATGATAATCGATACATGGCCTCAGGCCTCCATCTTTTTTCTTCACAAAGAAGAAGCCTGCTCCCGCTGGGGAAGTAGAGGGGCGGATGAATCCCTTCTGCAGATTAGACTTGATATATTCTGACATGGCTTGAGTCTCAGGTACTGACAAAGGATAGGTACGACCTTGAGGTGGCATTTTCCCCGGAATGAGCTCAATAGGACAGTCCCAGGGTCTATGCGGTGGTAACTTATCGGCCGCCTGTTCCGAGAAGACATCCGTAAACTCCCGATAAGCCTCTGGAATAAGCTGTACGTCCGACTTGGACGATGCACGAAGCGTGTAGATAGGAGTAAGACAATTCGAGTGACAGAATGGACTCCAAGAAATTATCTGTGTCGACCTCCAGTCGACGTGAGGGTTGTGAAGCTTGAGCCAGGGAAGACCAAGGACGAGATCGTGAGGCATCTCCTGAATCACAAGGAACTCCAGATGTTCTTGGTGCAAAGCTCCCACTTGCAGCTTGATTGGCATAGTACGACTTGTAATCAGAGCATTAGGAATTTGGGTACCATTAATAGCAGTTATCGTAATAGGTCGTTCGACCGACTGAAACTTCAAACCTAGATTCTGAGCGCAGGAAAGGGAAATAAAATTCCCCGCAGCTCCTGAGTCCAACAGTGCCTTAACGGTTTTGACTTCCGACTCAGAAAACAGAGATACAGAAAGTAGACAGTCCACTGCCGGAGAAGATTGAGAAACAACCCCTAGCTTGACTTCTCCAGAACAAGCTAGGACTGCCCGTTTCCCGGGCGAGACTTGCAAGACTTGAGGAAATGATCCGCGGCTCCACAGTAGAGGCAAGGTCTACCCTCACGCCGACGCTAACGCTCTTCTGGGGACAGCCGAAACCGATTAATCTGCATGGGTTCGTCTGGACTGGAATTAACTGTCTGCTTAGAAGGAAGAGATCGGAGTCTCAACCGGTCTGACCGACTACGTTCACCACCTCGTTCCTGCATACGAAGATCCACCTTTACACAGAGTGAGATCAACTGTTCCAAGGAATCTGGCAGATCTCTAGTAATCAATTCGTCTTTTAAACGATCCGAGAGCCCGTTCCAAAAAGCAGCCCGAAGGGCATCATTATTCCAGCTCAGTTCAGAAGCTATAGTTTGAAAGTGAATTACATACTGTCCCACTGTACGAGAGCCTTGTCGAACTCGGAGCAAGTCAGCTGAGGCAGCAGTCGTCCTGCCAGGCTCATCAAAGATCCTTCGGAATGACGCCAAGAAGTTGGTATAACTAGAAACTAACGGATCTGATCGCTCCCACAACGGTGACACCCACTCCAACGCTGAACCCTCAAGCAAAGAGATAATGTATGCCACTTTAGACCGATCAGTAGGGAAGTTGTGTGAGAGGAGTTCAAAATGTACCTCACACTGATTGAGGAATCCACTGCAATTTTTCGGATTCCCGTTATAACGAGGAGTGGGAAGCTGAAGGCGTGACATGGTTCCAGACAAGGAGGAAACATTGCCAGAGACAACCACTGGAGCGGATACAGGAACTGGAGCTGAAACCACTGAAGCCAGCGAAGTCTGGATTTGATCCAGCCGGCCAGATAACTCCTGGAGATAATGCATCACCTGATTCTGTGCTGCTTCCTGACTCTGTACTCGGGAAACCAGGTCCTGCATGGCGCTTGCCTCTGGGTTCCGATTCCCCGGGTCCATGTGGCCTGAGTATACTGTCACTGGCCTAGACTGAGGGTGTTGTGAACTCTGGGATTCTTCCGATGGTTGGGAAGAGGAACCACAACTGAGCTGGAAAAGGGGAGGCCTAATATAGGATTTCCTCATACAGGACGCTGACAGTGGAGTTTGATGAAATATTAAAGAGCTTTATTGCAGAGGAAAACAACTTAAAGTCAAATGCCAAAAAGGAATAAATAAGGGAAATGTCCAGACCCACTGAAGGGTTTTGTGAGCAGTATTAGAGATGCTGGTAATTGAAGAAACTGTGGGTGATGTTTAAAAGTCACTGATAACTTGTGGAACTTATAAATGATGATTAATAGCACAGATGGTTGAAGAACTTGTGAGCGGTGACAGAGACGCTGACGCTGATGATTTGAAGAACTGAAGTGCAAGGGTTTAAGACGCTGTTTGATTTGTAGAACTTGTGAACGGTGACTGAGACGCTGGTGATGTGGAACTGAAGTGCAAGGGTTTTAGACGCTGTTGATTTGTAGAACTTGAGAACGGAGACTGAGACGCTGGTGATGTGAGGAATTGAAGTGCAGGGGTTTAAGACGCTGTTGATTCGCAGAACTTGAGAACGGTGATTTAGGCCCGCAGCCACGCTGATTCCTAGGAGCACTGGTGACTGGAACGCAGAGAGATATACCGGCCGCTAAATACACTGGAACCGGTGCAGCGAACTGGCAGCTGTAAATGCCGGAGACACTGGAGTACAACTGCAGAGATCCTTGCCGGGAACAAGAGCGCTGGCATCTACATCAGGGAAAGACGATACTCAGGCACTGAAGCTCTGTCCGGCGTCTGACTTTGAATCTCCCGCCAGCGCTGGATTGGCGGAGCAGTCTGATGACGTCACCTGCCCCCCGTCCACGTGATGCCGGGTGTCATGGCGGCGCCCATGTCCCGGAGAACTGCCGGGAGCCGCGCCAGCCAGACGCCGGAGCCTATGGCCCACCAAAGGCAAAGGCCGCAACACCGACCAGCAGACACGCAGGGGTAAGCGCGGCGAACGCCGCCTCTGATGTGTGACAGTTTGTAGCCACCACGCTAGAGACCTTTTTACATTTACTGGAATCTTTATCATCTGCTTCTTTATCGTCTGATGATTTCCGTTCCATTTGGTCAGAATAAGGTGCTGCCAAGGTCTGGAGTGGAACTGCGCATATTGCACCATGTCGAAGGTTGATACCATCAGACCCAACAGTCACATTACTGCATGGACTGACATTGTCTGGGTTTGCAACGCTTCCTGAGCCATGACCTGCACCTTGACTATCTTTTTCTCTGGTAAGAGAACCTTCTGTAGGTTTGAATCCAATATGGCTCCCAAATGAACCATCCGCTGTGACGGATTCAGGGACGACTTTTCCCAATTTATGAGCCACCCGTGTCTCTGTAAACAAACTATCGTCTGTTGAAGATGGCTCAACAGTAAATCTTGCGACTGTGCTAAGATTAACAGGTCGTCTAGGTATGGGAATATTCTTATCCCCTGTTTGCGCAGACAAGCTGCCATAACCACCATGATCTTGGTAAACACCCTGGGTGCTGCAGCTAGCCCGAAAGGCAGAGCTTGGAACTGGAAATGTTCCTGGAGGATGGCAAACCTGAGGTAACACTGATGCAACAGTGCTATAGGCACATGTAGGTAAGCATCCCGTACATCCAGAGATACCATGCAATCTCCCGGTTCCATAGCCAACATTAATGGAGCGTAACGTCTCCATGTGGAACTTCGGGATCCATATGTATTTGTTCAACATTTTCAGATTTAGAATTGGTTGATATGACCCATTTGGTTTCTGGATTAGAAATAGATTAGAGTAAAACCCCTGTCCCCTTTTTGATGGAGGTACTGGGACAATCACACCTGACTGCAGTAATTTTTGGACTGCTTCTTGTAGGGCATTGGCCTTCGACTCTATACGGGACGGGCTGGTGCAAAAAAATCTTTGAGGAGGCTGCCTCCTGAATGGGAACCCATACCCCTGAGATACTACCTTCTGCACCCTCTGCTGTTGACTGTTGCCATATGTGTGCAAAATGAAGGAGTCGGCCCCCAACCCTGGAATCCTCCAGGCGGAGGCCCGTCTCTTCATGCTGATGGTTTCTGTTCAGGTTTGGAAGCTGGCTTTTTGCTAGCCCACTGCTTCCTACCCATGGATTTAAACTGGGGTTGCTTAGGCTCCTCTTTAGCTTTCGCTTTGCCAACGAAATGAGCGAAATTTTAAACCCTTGGACTTAGGGTTATAAGTAGCCGGAAATCTGACCTTTTTCGATTCAGCCTCTGAATCTAGGATATCCGATAAAGGTTTTCCAAATAATATATTAACTACAAAAGGCAATGCTTCCAATTCTTTCTTTGACTCCGCATCTGCCTTCCAGGTCCGTAGCCAAACTGTTCTGCGAGCGACTACTGTCAAGGCTGAAGCTTTAGAAGCAACTGTACCTACATCAATTGCTGCTTCTTCCAAATACTGGGCAGATTGTCTTAAACGGCAAAAACGATCCTCTTGCTCCCTAGTAGGAGAAGGGATGCCATTTTCTAGTTCCTCTATCCATTCGCCCATTGCCTTTGCTACCCAGGCCGAAGCCATAGCAGGTCTTACCACTGCTCCTACTAGAGAAAAAATATTTTTCAAAAGGCTCTCTACCCTTCTGTCTGTGACATCATTCAATGAGGTAGATGACAGTGGTAAAGCAGATTTATGCACGAGTCGCAGAACATGTGCATCTACTTTTGGAGGAACTTCTCTTTTCGAACAATCCACAGCAGGAAATGGATAATAAGAATCCCATCTCTTAGGAATCTTATACTTTTTACTGGGCGCTGCCCAAGACTCATCCATCATTTCCGTCAGCTCATCTGACGCTGGGAATTCAGCTTTCACTGATCTTGTTCGTTTAAATACAGGTGCTTTAGCTTTTAACACTGTCTTGGCTGGCTCTTCCAACGAGAGAACAGCCTTCACAGCATTAATAAGTTCAGCTACATCTTCTGAACTAAAGCTCTGCGACTGATCATCATACGGAGTTGAATCTATTGTATCATCATCATCCGATGTATCATCTTGTGTAGTCTGCCACACACACGTATCTGTCTTAGTCTTACCTGTCCCTTGGTTGCTTGTAGAGGCTACTGGAACCGAACCATAGGAAGGGAGCTGCATATATGGGTTCATAGTGTAACCTAACCCTTGAGGTGGTGCTACCGGAGTTAACCTGTCCGCTATTGAAGATAGAGTCTTTGCGAACATATTCCATGGTGGCTCTGTTGGTGGTTGAACCAACTCCTGTTTTTTACTTCGCTGAAAAGCGAAACAGTTTGCACACAAACCCTCATAAGTGACCAATTGATTCATATCAATTACCCCTGACTTACAAGATAAGCATGTTAGGGCTGTAGGAGTGCTTGATAAATTCTCCTCATCACTTTTGCCGCTCACAGACATGGTATTAATCTGTTATTGACTACACAATTTTGTTACTGAAAATCACCCTATATGTCAGTATATAGAGGTGAGATCAATCTGACCACAGTGCACCTGATTTGAGGGTCAGAACAGGACTGACATTACATAGAAAAGTCAGCACACATACTAGCAGTCAGTCACATGTTAAAGCATTAGACATTGCCATATGAGAATACAACCTCCATAACAACTAATACATAAGTAGGAAAATTGTACTTCTGTTTTAAACTGGTTCTTTTTTTCAACATAGCATGCAGAAAACACAGTAATATACAGGTCTCATATGCAATAGGTACTAAAAATTAACAATGCATACTAAGAAGTAGAGAGAATTTTTAGTACTGTATACCCTGCCTCCGTAGAGCGGGATACAGGGAGACTCACCACACTTCCATATCCAAGCAAATACGCTCGTAAGACGCTGAGTGGATTCAGATGCTACTGGTGTACACTGCCGCCCTTGATAACTGATAACGGACACGGACGCTGAGCGACTTCCACGTGTATGCAGACGCTAAGGCCTGCGACTCGGTCTGGGCGGGTTTATCTCCAGTGTACACAACCGCAGCGTCTAAGCTGCGACCGAGTACCCTCGTGGTAGTGTCTGAGCCGGAAGTGAGGTCATTCAGTTCATGAAACGAGAAACCCGCGGGAACTGGCCATGAACTCGGAGGAGGGACGGCCAGGAGAGCGTCTGAATCCCCCTGTTGACTTAAACTCCCCGGATCGCGGCCTGGCGCCTATGATCCCTGGAGCGTAGCGCTGTCGCACTCTAGATGTTCGGCACATCAACACACTGTTTGTAGTCTCCACCAAATCAGTGTAGCTGTGTCCTGACCCCTCTAGTAAGAGGAAGTCCATAGACTCACCGTCTCCCCATGCTCCAGCCACAGCCTGGTTACGTCTGCTGGACCTACTAGAACATCCGACACAGACGCCCGTCGAGACAGCACTGATACCCGAAGGTAAGCGTTGTAGCGACCCGGTGGGGAGTTGTTGGAGCGACTCTTTCTAGTATGCGTTTAAGACGCTGTTAAGAGCAGTCGCTCAAAAAAAACAATATAGTAAGTCTATAGAAATAAAATAATAAAAAGCTTGAGGCTGCTTCCACAGCAGCCCTGCCACACCAAGCAAAAAAATGATTTGACTGAGTCAGTGGGCGCGACTATATGGTGAAGGCCCCAATGCATCCTGGGAGGCCAGAAAGCTCGTGACCGTGTTGGTGCCATTTTCGCTGTCGCTCGACAATATCCCAATGTTATCCTGTGGATAATCCTGTGGACCCAGCCAGAGAAATACAGATACAATACACATACAACACAGACCGATTACAATACAAGCCTGCCCTAATGCATGAGAGAGGAGACACAGAAGAGAGGACCCCAGCGCACCCAACGCTGTACAGCCCCAGTGAGGCTGTCAGCATTTTATGTATATATATATATATAATAAGATTTTACTCACCGGTAAATCTATTTCTCGTAGTCCGTAGTGGATGCTGGGGACTCCGTAAGGACCATGGGGAATAGACGGCTCCGCAGGAGACTGGGCACATCTAAAGAAAGATTTAGGACTATCTGGTGTGCACTGGCTCCTCCCCCTATGACCCTCCTCCAAGCCTCAATTAGGAACTGTGCCCGGAAGAGCTGGCACAATAAGGAAGGATTTTGAATCCCGGGTAAGACTCATACCAGCCACACCAATCACACCATATAACACGTGATAGGAACCCCGGTTAACAGTATGATAAACAATTGGAGCCTCTGAAGAGATGGCTCACAATAATAACCCGATTTTTGTAACAATAACTATGTACAAGTATTGCAGACAATCCGCACTTGGGACGGGCGCCCAGCATCCACTACGGACTACGAGAAATAGATTTACCGGTGAGTAAAATCTTATTTTCTCTGACGTCCTAGTGGATGCTGGGGACTCCGTAAGGACCATGGGGATTATACCAAAGCTCCCAAACGGGCGGGAGAGTGCGGATGACTCTGCAGCACCGAATGAGAGAATTCCAGGTCCTCCTCAGCCAGGGTATCAAATTTGTAGAATTTTGCAAACGTGTTTGCCCCCGACCAAGTAGCTGCTCGGCAAAGTTGTAAAGCCGAGACCCCTCGGGCAGCCGCCCAAGATGAGCCCACCTTCCGTGTGGAATGGGCTTTTACAGATTTAGGCTGCGGTAAGCCTACCGCAGAATGCGCCAGCTGAATAGTGCTACAAATCCAGCGCGCAATAGACTGCTTAGAAGCAGGAGCACCCAGCTTGGTGGGTGCATACAGGATAAACAGCGAGTCAGTCTTTCTGACTCCAGCCGTCCTGGAAATATAAATTTTTAGGGCCCTGACTACGTCCAGCAACTTGGAATCCTCCAAGTCCCTAGTAGCCGCAGGCACCACAATAGGTTGGTTCAAGTTAAAAGCTGAGACCACCTTTGGGAGAAACTGAGGACGAGTCCTCAATTCTGCCCTATCCATATGGAAAATCAGATAAGGGCTTTTACAAGACAAAGCCGCCAATTCTGAAACCCGCCTGGCTGACGCCAAGGCCAACAGCATGACCACTTTCCACGTGAGATATTTTAAATCCACAGTCTTAAGTGGTTCGAACCAATGTGATTTCAGGAATGCCAAAACCACTTTGAGATCCCAAGGTGCCACTGGGGGCACAAAAGGAGGCTGAATATGCAGAACTCCTTTGACAAAAGTCTGAACTTCGGGCAGTGAAGCCAGTTCTTTTTGGAAGAAAATCGACAGAGCCGAAATCTGGACCTTTATGGACCCCAATTTGAGGCCCAACGTCACCCCTGCTTGCAGGAAGTGCAGGAATCGACCCAGTTGAAATTCCTCCGTCGGGGCCTTCATGGCCTCACACCAAGCAACATATTTTCGCCAAATGCTGTGATAATGTTTTGCGGTGACATCCTTCCTGGCTTTGATCAGGGTAGGGATGACTTCCTCCGGAATACCCTTTTCCTTCAGGATCCGGTGTTCAACCGCCATGCCGTCAAACGCAGCCGCGGTAAGTCTTGGAACAGACAGGGTCCCTGCTGCAGCAGGTCTTGTCTGAGCGGCAGAGGCCAAGGGTCCTCTGTAAGCATCTCTTGAAGTTCCGGGTACCAAGCTCTTCTTGGCCAATCCGGAACCACGAGTATGGTTTTCACTCCTCGCCTTCTTTGTATTCTCAGTACCTTGGGTATGAGAGTTAGAGGAGGAAATACATAAACCGACTGGTACACCCATGGTGTCACTAGAGCGTCCACCGCTATCGCCTGAGGGTCTCTTGACTGGGCGCAATATCTTTTCAACTTCTTGTTGAGGCGGGACGCCATCATGTCTACCTGTGGTTTTTCCCACCGGTTGACCAGCATTTGGAAAACTTCTGGATGAAGTCCCCATTCTCCCGGGTGGAGGTCGTGCCTGCTGAGGAAGTCTGCTTCCCAGTTGTCCACTCCCGGAATGAACACTGCCGTCAGTGCTAACACATGATTCTCTGCCCATCTGAGAATCCTTGTGGCTTCTGCCATCGCCATCCTGCTTTTTGTGCCGCCCTGTCTGTTTACATGGGCCACCGCCGTGATGTTGTCTGACTGGATCAGTACCGGCTGGTTTTGAAGCAGGGGTCTTGCCTGGCTTAGGGCATTGTAAATGGCCCTTAATTCCAGGATATTTATGTGAAGAGAAATCTCCTGATTTGACCACAGTCCCTGGAAATTTCTTCCCTTTGTGACTGCCCCCCAGCCCCGAAGGCTGGCATCCGTGGTCACCAGGACCCAGTCCTGTATTCCGAATCTGCGGCCCTCTAGTAGATGAGCCCTCTGCAGCCACCACAGCAGCGACACCCTGGTTCTGGCCGATAGGGTTATCCGCTGTTGCATCTGGAGATGGGACCCGGACCATTTGTCCAACAGGTCCCACTGGAACGTCCTTGCGTGGAACCTTCCGAATGGAATTGCTTCGTACGAAGCTACCATTTTTCCCAGGACTCGTGTGCATTGATGTACCGACACTTTTCCTGGTTTTAGGATGTCTCTGACCAGAGATGACAATTCCTCTGCTTTTTCCAGTGGAAGAAACACTCTTTTCTGGTCTGTGTCCAGAATCATTCCCAGGAACAGAAGACGTGTCGTCGGGACCAGCTGTGACTTTGGAATGTTGAGAATCCAGCCGTGCTGTTGTAGCACTTCCTGAGAAAGTGCCACCCCCCCTATCAACTGTTCTTTGGACCTCGCCTTTATCAGGAGATCGTCCAAGTACGGGATAATTAAAACTCCCTTCTTGCGAAGGAGTATCATCATTTCGGCCATTACCTTGGTAAAGACCCTCGGTGCCGTGGATAACCCAAACGGCAGCGTCTGGAACTGATAGTGACAGTCCTGTACCACAAATCTGAGGTACTCCTGGTGCGGAGGGTAAATGGGGACATGCAGGTACGCATCCTTGATGTCCAGGGATACCATGTAATCCCCCTCCTCCAGGCTCGCAATAACCGCCCTGAGCGATTCCATCTTGAACTTGAACCTTTTGATATAAGTGTTCAAGGCTTTTAAATTTAAGATGGGTCTCACCGAACCGTCCGGTTTCGGTACCACAAACATTGTGGAGTAGTAACCCTTTCCTTGTTGAAGGAGGGATACCTTGACGATCACTTTCTGTAAAATAAGAATTTACTTACCGGTAATTCTGTTTCTCGTAGTCCGTAGTGGATGCTGGGAACTCCGTAAGGACCATGGGGAATAGCGGGCTCCGAAGGAGGCTGGGCACTCTAGAAAGATCTTAGACTACCTGGTGTGCACTGGCTCCTCCCACTATGACCCTCCTCCAAGCCTCAGTTAGGTACTGTGCCCGGACGAGCGTACACAATAAGGAAGGATTTTGAATCCCGGGTAAGACTCATACCAGCCACACCAATCACACCGAACAACTCGTGATATGAAACACAGTTAACAGTATGAAACGATAGAGCCTCTCAACAGATGGCTCAACAATAACCCGATTTAGTTAACAATAACTATGTACAAGTATTGCAGATAGACCGCACTTGGGATGGGCGCCCAGCATCCACTACGGACTACGAGAAACAGAATTACCGGTAAGTAAATTCTTATTTTCTCTAACGTCCTAGTGGATGCTGGGAACTCCGTAAGGACCATGGGGATTATACCAAAGCTCCCAAACGGGCGGGAGAGTGCGGATGACTCTGCAGCACCGAATGAGAGAACTCCAGGTCCTCCTCAGCCAGGGTATCAAATTTATAGAATTTTGCAAACATGTTTGCCCCTGACCAAGTAGCTGCTCGGCAAAGTTGTAAAGCCGAGACCCCTCGGGCAGCCGCCCAAGATGAGCCCACCTTCCTTGTGGAATGGGCATTGACAGATTTAGGCTGTGGCAGGCCTGCCACAGTATGTGCAAGCTGAATTGTACTACAAATCCAACGAGCAATAGTCTGCTTAGAAGCAGGAGCACCCAGCTTGTTGGGTGCATATAGGATAAACAGCGAGTCAGATTTTCTGACTCCAGTCGTCCTGGAAACATATATTTTCAGGGCCCTGACAACGTCTAGCAACTTGGAGTCCTCCAAATCCTTAGTAGCCGCAGGCACCACAATAGGCTGGTTCAGGTGAAACGCTGACACCACCTTAGGGAGAAACTGGGGACGAGTCCTCAATTCTGCCCTATCCATATGAAAAACCAGATAAGGGCTTTTACATGATAAAGCCGCCAATTCTGACACTCGCCTGGCTGATGCCAGGGCCAATAACATGACCACTTTCCACGTGAGATATTTCAGATCCACGGTTTTTAGTGGCTCAAACCAATGTGATTTCAAGAAATTCAACATCACGTTGAGATCCCACGGTGCCACAGGAGGCACAAATGGGGGCTGAATATGCAGCACTCCTTTCACAAACGTCTGAACTTCAGGTACTGAAGCTAGTTCCTTTTGAAAGAAAATCGACAGAGCCGAGATCTGTACTTTAATGGAGCCTAGTTTTAGGCCCATATTCACTCCTGCTTGCAGGAAATGCAGAAATCGACCTAGTTGAAATTCCTCTGTTGGGGCCTTTTTGGCCTCGCACCATGCAACATATTTCCGCCATATGCGGTGATAATGTTTTGCCGTAACATCTTTCCTGGCTTTAATAAGCGTAGGAATGACTTCCTCCGGAATGCCCTTTTCCTTCAGGATCCGGCGTTCAACCGCCATGCCGTCAAACGCAGCCGCGGTAAGTCTAGGAACAGACAGGGGCCCTGCTGTAGCAGGTCCTGTCTGAGCGGCAGGGACCAAGGGTCCTCTGAGATCATCCCTTGAAGTTCCGGGTACCACGCTCTTCTTGGCCAATCCGGAACCACGAGAATTGTGTTTACTCCTCGCTTTCTTATTATTCTCAGTACCTTTGGTATGAGAGGTAGAGGAGGGAACACATACACTGACCGGTACACCCACGGTGTCACTAGGGCGTCCACCGCTATCGCCTGAGGGTCTCTTGACCTGGCGCAATACTTCTCTAGTTTTTTGTTTATGCGGGACGCCATCATGTCCACCTGTGGACGACCCCATTGATTTACAATCATTTGGAAGACTTCTGGATGAAGTCCCCACTCTCCCGGGTGGAGGTCGTGCCTGCTGAGAAAGTCTGCTTCCCAGTTGTCCACTCCCGGGATGAACACTGCTGACAGTGCTAGTACATGATTCTCCGCCCATCGGAGAATTTTTGTGGCTTCTGCCATCGCCGTCCTGCTTCTTGTGCCGCCCTGTCGATTCACATGGGCGACTGCCGTGATGTTGTCTGACTGGATCAGCACCGGCTGGTGTAGGAGCAGGGATTTTGCTTGACTTAGGGCATTGTAAATGGCCCTTAGTTCCAGAATATTTATGTGAAGGGCAGTCTCCTGACTTGACCATAGTCCCTGGAAATTTCTTCCCTTTGTGACTGCCCCCCAGCCTCGTAGGCTGGCATCCGTGGTCACCAGGACCCAGTCCTGTATGCCGAATCTGCGGCCCTCCAGAAGATGAGCACTGTTCAGCCACCACAGAAGAGACACCCTGGTTCGTGGAGACAGGGTTATTAAACGATGCATCTGAAGATGCGATCCGGACCACTTGTCCAACAGGTTCCACTGAAAGATTCTGGCATGGAACCTGCCGAATGGAATTGCTTCGTAAGAAGTTACCATCTTTCCCAGGACCCGCGTGCAGTGATGCACCGATACCTGTTTTGGTTTTAGGAGGTCTCTGACTAGAGAAGACAACTCCCTGGCTTTCTCCTCCGGGAGAAACACTTTTTTCTGGGCCGTGTCCAGAATCATTCCCAGGAACATTAGACGTGTCGTGGGGACCAGCTGTGACTTTGGGATATTCAGAATCCAACCGTGCTGGCTCAGCACTTCCTGAGATAGTGCTACTCCCACTAACAACTGTTCCTTGGATCGTGCCTTTATTAGGAGATCGTCCAAGTATGGGATAATTAAAACTCCCTTTTTTCGAAGGAGTATCATCATTTCCGCCATAACCTTGGTAAATACCCTCGGTGCCGTGGAGAGTCCAAACGGCAGCGTCTGGAATTGGTAATGGCAATCCTGTACCACAAATCTGAGGTACTCCTGGTGAGAATTGTAAATGGGGACATGCAGGTAAGCATCCTTGATGTCCAGGGATACCATGTAATCCCCCTCGTCCAGGCTTGCAATAACCGCCCTGAGCGATTCCATCTTGAACTTGAATTTTTTTATGTATGTGTTCAAGGACTTCAAATTTAGAATGGGTCTCACCGAACCGTCCGGTTTCGGTACCACAAATAGTGTGGAATAGTAACCCCGGCCTTGTTGAAGTAGGGGTACCTTGATTATCACCTGCTGGGAATACAGCTTGTGAATTGCCGGTAGCACTGCCTCCCTGTCTGAGGGAGCAATCGGCAAAGCGGATTTTAGGAAACGGCGGGGTGGAATCGCCTCGAATTCCAGCCTGTATCCCTGAGATACTATTTGAAGCATCCAGGGATCCACCTGTGAGCGAACCCACTGATCGCTGAAATTCCTGAGGCGGGCCCCCACCGTACCTGGCTCCGCTTGTGAAGCCCCACCGTCATGCGGCGGACTTGGAAGAGGAAGCGGGGGAGGACTTTTGTTCCTGGGAACCTGCTGTTTGCTGCAGCCTTTTTCCCCTGCCTCTGCCTCTTGACAGAAAAGACCCTCCTTTTCCCCGCTTATTTTTCTGGGATCGAAAGGACTGAACCTGATAAAATGGCGCCTTCTTAGGCTGTGAGGGGACATGGGGTAAAAATGCTGACTTCCCAGACGTTGCTGTGGAAACTAGGTCGGAGAGACCATCCCCAAATAATTCCTCCCCTTTATAAGGCAAAACTTCCATGTGCCTTTTGGAATCTGCATCTCCAGTCCACTGGCGAGTCCATAAGCATCTCCTAGCAGAGATAGATAGTGCACTTACTTTAGATGCCAGCCGGCAGATTTCCCTCTGTGCATCTCTCATGTATAAGACTGAGTCTTTTATATGGTCAATTGTTAACAGGATCGTGTCTCTGTCTAGTGTGTCAATATTTTCTGACAGGTTATCTGACCATGCAGCGGCAGCACTGCACATCCAAGCTGACGCAATTGCTGGTCTGAGTATAATGCCTGAGTGTGTATATACAGACTTCAGGATCGCCTCCTGCCTTCTATCAGCAGGTTCCTTAAGGGCGGCCGTATCCTGGGACGGTAGTGCCACCTTTTTTGACAAACGTGTGAGCGCTTTATCCACCCTCGGGGGTGTTTCCCAACGTAACCTATCCTCTGGCGGGAAAGGGAACGCCATTAGTAATTTCTTAGGAATCACCAATTTCTTATCAGGGGAAGCCCACGCTTCTTCACACACTTCATTTAATTCATCTGACGGGGGAAAAACTACAGGTAGTTTTTTCTCCCCAAACATAATACCCTTTTTTGTGGTACCTGGATGTAAATCAGAAATATTTAACACCTCTTTCATTGCCTCAATCATGCAGCGAATGGCCTTAACGGGCATTAAATTTGACTCCTCGTCGTCGACACTGGCGTCAGTATCCGTGTCGACATCTACTTGTGCCACCTGAGATAACGGGCGTTTTAGAGCCCCTGATGACTTTTGAGACCCTTGGACAGGCACGAGCTGAAGACTCGGCTGTCCCACAGTCGGCATGTCGTCAAATTTTTTATGTAAGGAGTCTATACGTGCACTCATTTCTTGCCATAATACCATCCACTCAGGTGTCTGCCCCGCAGGGGGTGACATCTCTGCTAAAGGCATCTGCTCCCCCTCCACATCATTATCCTCCTCAAACATGTCGACACAGCCGTACCGACACACTCCACACACACAGGGAATGCTCAAATAGAGGACAGGACCCACAAAAGCCCTTTGGGGGGACAGAGTAAGAGTATGCCAGCACACACCAGAGCGCTATATATATACAGGGACTAACTGAGTTATGTCCCTAATAGCTGCTTATACTGTATACAGTGCCAATTTTGTGCCCCCCCCTCTCTTTTCCCTCTTACTGTACTGTAGAAATGCAGGGAAGAGCCAGGGAGCTTCCTTCCAGCCGAGCTGTGAGGGAAAAATGGCGCCAGTGTGCTGAGGAGATAGGCTCCGCCCCTTTTTCGCGGCCTATTCTCCCGCTTATTTTGGGATTCTGGCAGGGGTATTTACCTCATATATAGCCCCAGGGGCTACATATTGAGGTATTTTAGCCAGCCAAGGTGTTTTTATTGCAGCCTCAGGGCGCCCCCCCCCAGCGCCCTGCACCCTCAGTGACCGGAGTGTGAAGTGTGTATGAGGAGCAATGGCGCACAGCTGCAGTGCTGTGCGCTACCTTGGTGAAGACAGGATGTCTTCATGCCGCCGATTTTCCGGACCATCTTCCTGCTTCTGGCTCTGTAAGGGGGACGGCGGCGCGGCTCCGGGACCGAACATCAAGGCTGGGCCTGCGGTCGATCCCTCTGGAGCTAATGGTGTCCAGTAGCCTAAGAAGCCCAATCCGGCTGCAAGCAGGCGAGTTCGCTTCTTCTCCCCTTAGTCCCTCGCTGCAGTGAGCCTGTTGCCAGCAGGTCTCACTGAAAAAAAAAAAAAAAAATTCTAAGACTATAACTTTCTAAGAGCTCAGGAGAGCCCCTAGTGTGCATCCAACCTCGGCCGGGCACGAAATCTAACGGAGGCTTGGAGGAGGGTCATAGTGGGAGGAGCCAGTGCACACCAGGTAGTCTAAGATCTTTCTAGAGTGCCCAGCCTCCTTCGGAGCCCGCTATTCCCCATGGTCCTTACGGAGTTCCCAGCATCCACTAGGACGTTAGAGAAATACAGTTTTTGAATAGCCACCAACACTGCCTCCCTGGCAGAGGGAGTTGCCGGCAAGGCAGATTTTAGGAAACGGCGGGGGGGAGACGTCTCGAATTCCAGCCTGTACCCCTGAGATACTACTTGAAGGACCCAGGGATCCACTTGTGAGAGAGCCCACTGTGTGCTGAAAAACCTGAGACGCGCCCCCACCGTTCCCGATTCCGCCTAAGCAGCCGCAGCGTCATGCTGTGCACTTACCGGACGCAGGGGAGGACTTCTGCTCCTGGGAACTAGCTGTGCGCTGCAGCTTTTCCCCCTTCCTCTGCCCCTCGGCAGAAAGGATGAGCCTCTAGCCCGCTTATTTTTCTGGGGCCGAAAGGACTGTACCTGATAATACGGTGCTTTCTTTTGCTGTGGGGTAGCCTGTGGCAAAAAGGTCGATTTCCCAGCAGTAGCTGTGGAAACGAGGTCTGAAAGACCTTCCCCAAAAAGTTCCACACCTTTATAGGGTAAAACTTCCATGTGCCGCTTGGAGTCGGCATCACCTGACCATTGCCTAGTCCATAACCCCCGTCTGGCGGCAATGGACATAGCGCTTATTTTTGATGCCAGCCGGCAAATATCCCTCTGTGCATCACGCATGTATAAGACCGCGTCTTTAATATGGTCAATCGTTAGCAAAATATTGTCCCTATCCATGGTATCAATGTTTTCCGACAGGGAGTCTGACCACGCAGCAGCAGCACTGCACATCCAAGCTGATGCAATAGCGGGTCTCAATATAATGCCCGTGTGTGTGTATATAGCTTTTAGGGTACTTTCCTGCTTTCTGTCAGCAGGTTCTTTTAGGGCGGCCGTATCCGGAGACGGTAGTGCCACCTTCTTTGATAAGCGTGTCAGCGCTTTATCTACCCTAGGGGGAGTTTCCCAGCGTGACCTATCCTCTGGCGGGAAAGGGTACGCAGCCATTAACCGTTTAGAAATGATCAATTTCTTATCTGGGGAAGACCACGCTTCCTCACACACCTCATTTAATTCGTCAGATGCAGGAAAAACTACTGGTAGTTTTTTCTCACCAAACATAATACCCTTTTTTGTGGTACCTGGGGTATCATCAGAAATGTGTAATACATTTTTCATAGCCTCAATCATATAACGGGTGGATCTATTGGAGGGTACACTCGTCTCATCATCGTCGACACTGGAGTCTGTATCCGTGTCGACATCTGTATCTGTCATTTGAGGTAGCGGGCGTTTTATAGCCCCTGATGACATTTGAGACGCTTGGACAGGCACAAGCTGAGTAGCCGGCTGTCCTATGTCGTCAAACCTTTTATGTAAGGAGCTGACCCTGTCACGTAATTCCTTCCATAAGTCCATCCACACTGGTGTCGACCCCGCAGGGGTCCGCCTCCACATCATTATCCTCATCATACATGTCGACACAGCAGTACCGACACACAGCAGACACACAGGGAATGCTCTTACAGAGGACAGGACCCCACAAAGCCTTTTGGGGAGACAGAGGGAGAGTATGCCAGCACACACCAGGGCGCTATATAACACAGGGATATCACTATACAGAGTGTTTTCCCCTATAGCTGCCTATATATTATATATATATATATATATATATATACACTGCGCCTAAATTGTGCCCCCCCTCTCTTTTTTACCCTTTCTGTAGTGCAGGACTGCAGGGGAGAGCCAGGGAGCTTCCTTCCAGCAAAGCTGTGAGGGAATAATGGCGCCAGTGTGCTGAGGGAGTTGGCTCCGCCCCTTTTTCGGCGGGCTTTCTCCCGCTATTTTATCGTTTCTGGCAGGGGTTAATATACACCTATATAGCCTCTGGGGCTATATATGGTGTTAGTTTTGCCAGCCAAGGTGTTATTATTGCTGCTCAGGGCGCCCCCCCCCCAGCGCCCTGCACCCATCAGTGACCGCAGTGTGTGGTGTGCATGAGGAGCAATGGCGCACAGCTGCAGTGCTGTGCGCTACCTTGGAGAAGACAGAAGTCTTCAGACGCCGATTTTCCGGACCACCTTCTTGTTTCTGGCTCTGTAAGGGGGACGGCGGCGCGGCTCCGGGAACGGACGACGAGGTCGGGTCCTGTGTTCGATCCCTCTGGAGCTAATGGTGTCCAGTAGCCTAAGAAGCCCAAGCTACCACCACTTAGGTAGGTTCGCTTCTTCTCCCCTTAGTCCCTCGTTGCAGTGAGCCTGTTGCCAGCAGGTCTCACTGAAAATAAAAAACCTAAACTATACTTTCTTCTAGGAGCTCAGGAGAGCCCCTAGTGTGCATCCAGCTCAGCCGGGCACAGAAATCTAACTGAGGCTTGGAGGAGGGTCATAGGGGGAGGAGCCAGTGCACACCAGATAGTCCTAAATCTTTCTTTAGATGTGCCCAGTCTCCTGCGGAGCCGTCTATTCCCCATGGTCCTTACGGAGTCCCCAGCATCCACTAGGACGTCAGAGAAATATATATATATATATATATATATATATATATATATCTATAGCTATATCAGACAGTTATACTGTCTGTAAACTGTGCACCAATATCGGCCCTCCCCCTCTACACCCGGTACCAGTGATCCTGTGGAGAGCTGTATGAGGCTGCTACTGCTTATGCAGAGGAAGGAGCCAAAATGCCGCTGAGCCCGCTCTGATGTAGCTCCGCCCCCGTAATGGCGCCGGAGCTACTAATAATGTTTATACTGGCTGTGTCTCCCTCGCACACCATTTGTAGCCGCACATAAATGTTTGGTACAATAACGCCAGCCAGTCTCACGCAGGGCCTCCAGCGGGTCCCTCCCCAGGAGGTACCCATGCGCCTCACTCACGCCTTTGCCGCACAATGTACCTGGGGACTCCCCATAGCGAGGCCCCCGGTTTGTACTCACCACCGACGATCACCTTCAGGCTTTGTTAGGGGTGTGCGGCATGCTGCGGCTGCGACAGCTAAGGCGTAGTGCAGCGGCTCTGCACCTCACGAGGCAGGTGACCGCCCGCCACCCCCCCCTCCTAACTCCCACGGCGCAGGTATGCTGTTGCCCAAACAGCATTGCGAAGGAAATAAAAGTTTAAAAGAAACTGAAGAAAAACTCTGGAGCTTGCAGAGTGTGCATCCTCTCCTGAGGGCACTTTTTCCTTAACTGTCTGTGGGAGTGGGCAGAGGGGAGGAGCCAGCACACCCAGCTGAAGAAATGTAAAGTGCACTGGCTCCTTTGGACCCGTCTATACCCCATCGCACTAATCTGTCCCCAATATCCCTTGTGGATGCAAGAGAAACAAAAAAAAGGAACAGATACAGCTGCCTCCAAAGTTTGGTGGGGTTTCTCTCACCTGACTTCAAGATAATGCATTAGCTGCCATCTATCACTACACTCTAGACTGGATAGGTGGCTCAGGCAACTTTATTAATACTTTCATTGAACAGAACTTCAGTCCATGCATTAACCTAGTTTATTTGCTACACTTGTCTCCCTCTAGTTTCCCACTTGCCCTTACGGATAATCTCTTACTCCACATGACATGTATGGCGGAAGCCCAGGAAAAGACTACAGCTTTAGGTGTCCTACTCCCTTTCCTTAAGCTTAACCCATTGTTAAACCGTTGTTTCCAAGACGGTAATACCTGTTGTGCAGCGTGGGCTTGGCATCGCCAGGGATTGCCTTACGTTCATTAGTTTTTGGATCATGGTTGCCCTTTGGTACTCACTGTCTCAATTCAAGAAGAAATTCCTTTGATTAACCCTTCCCATGTTCAATTATTTTCAAATGGGCAGCTTTGTCAACAGATTTTAACCCATTTATCCTCTTTGGACAAAGTATCTCCAATAGATGGAGGCTTGCGTCAGACTACTGGGACCACATTCCACTTTTTTTATTTCTACACATATATGACGGAAACTAGGGGGTCTATTTACTAAGCCTTGGATGGAGAGAAAGTGCAAAGAGATGAATCAGCTCATAACTGTCATGTCATAGGATGGGTTTGAAAAGTGAAAGTTAGGAGCTGTTTGGCTGGTACTTGGCTGGATCTTCTGTGCAAGAGTTCTAGTTGGCTGTTCAGACTTACATAACACGGGACCGCTGTATCTTTTTCACCTTCGAATGGAATGGGCATTATGGGACCTCCTTCTCATCCATACGGCATTCCAAACTAAAAGCTGTGCAGTACCCCATACCAGGGGCATTGCACAGATTTTAGCTAGGATTACAACAGCAGCTAAATAAAAAACATAAAAAATCTTATCTCAGTGGATAGGTAGGTACACCATTTCCCTGACGCTCCCTCGTTTGACATTTCTTTATCAGATGGATTGGATGAAGTGTTCCCTAGAAAAGAGAGCAGCGAAATCCTTCTCAATTTGGCACCCGTACTCAGTTGTGTTACCTCCCCCCATGTGAAAGACTTTACTTGACAGGCAGCTTGGCTGACTTCATATAACTATTGGTGTCTTGGGCATGAATTACTGTTCCTAGCAGCCTCTCCCCCTATGTCCTTCTCTCGTCTCCATACATATTATGCTGAATTGTTTAAGGATGTAAGCAATTGTCTCTCCATTGGGCGTTACTTCTCATTATCGGTTTTGTTTTATGTTGCATCTACACACATTTCGTTGTTGTTGGTTGGGGTAATGCTCCGCTATTTGCTTTTCTATTTGTTAATGTTTGTAACCATATTGTATGATTCTGTATTTGACTTTTCCTTTACTGTACTGCATGTTTTTTCAAATAAAAATATTATATAAAAAAATAAGAATTTACTTACCGATAATTCTATTTCTCGTAGTCCGTAGTGGATGCTGGGAACTCCGTAAGGACCATGGGGAATAGCGGCTCCGCAGGAGACTGGGCACAAAAGTAAAGCTTTAGGACTACCTGGTGTGCACTGGCTCCTCCCCCTATGACCCTCCTCCAAGCCTCAGTTAGGATACTGTGCCCGGACGAGCGTACACAATAAGGAAGGATTCATGAATCCCGGGTAAGACTCATACCAGCCACACCAATCACACCGTACAACTTGTGATATGAACCCAGTTAACAGCATGATAATAGAGGAGCCTCTGAATAGATGGCTCACAACAACAATAACCCGATTTAGTTAACAATAACTATGTACAAGTATTGCAGACAATCCGCACTTGGGATGGGCGCCCAGCATCCACTACGGACTACGAGAAATAGAATTATCGGTAAGTAAATTCTTATTTTCTCTGACGTCCTAGTGGATGCTGGGAACTCCGTAAGGACCATGGGGATTATACCAAAGCTCCCAAACGGGCGGGAGAGTGCGGATGACTCTGCAGCACCGAATGAGAGAACTCCAGGTCCTCTTTAGCCAGGGTATCAAATCTGTAGAATTTAGCAAACGTGTTTGCCCCTGACCAAGTAGCTGCTCGGCAAAGTTGTAAAGCCGAGACCCCTCGGGCAGCCGCCCAAGATGAGCCCACTTTCCGTGTGGAATGGGCTTTTACAGATTTTGGCTGTGGCAGGCCTGCCACAGAATGTGCAAGCTGAATTGTACTACAAATCCAACGAGCAATAGTCTGCTTAGAAGCAGGAGCACCCAGCTTGTTGGGTGCATACAGGATAAACAGCGAGTCAGATTTTCTGACTCCAGCCGTCCTGGAAACATATATTTTCAGGGCCCTGACTACGTCCAGCAACTTGGAGTCCTCCAAGTCCCTAGTAGCCGCAGGTACCACAATAGGCTGGTTCAGGTGAAACGCTGAAACCACCTTAGGGAGAAATTGAGGACGAGTCCTCAATTCTGCCCTGTCCGTATGAAAAATCAGGTAAGGGCTTTTATAGGATAAAGCCGCCAATTCTGACACACGCCTGGCCGAAGCCAAGGCCAACAGCATTACCACTTTCCATGTGAGATATTTTAAGTCCACAGTGGTGAGTGGTTCAAACCAATGTGATTTTAGGAACCCCAAAACTACATTGAGATCCCAAGGTGCCACTGGAGGCACAAAAGGAGGCTGTATATGCAGTACCCCCTTGACAAACGTCTGAACTTCAGGAACTGAAGCCAGTTCTTTCTGGAAGAAAATCGACAGGGCCGAAATTTGAACCTTAATGGACCCCAATTTTAGGCCCATAGACACTCCTGTTTGCAGGAAATGCAGGAATCGACCCAGTTGAAATTCCTCTGTAGGGGCCTTCCTGGCCTCGCACCATGCAACATATTTACGCCAAATGCGATGATAATGCTTTGCGGTTACATCCTTTCTGGCTTTAATCAAAGTAGGGATGACTTCATCTGGAATGCCTTTTTCCTTCAGGATCCGGCGTTCAACCGCCATGCCGTCAAACGCAGCCGCGGTAAGTCTTGGAACAGGCAGGGTCCTTGCTGGAGCAGGTCCCTTCTTAGAGGTAGAGGCCACGGGTCCTCTGTGAGCATCTCTTGAAGTTCCGGGTACCAAGTCCTTCTTGGCCAATCCGGAGCCACGAGTATAGTTCTTACTCCTCTCCGTCTTATAATTCTCAGTACCTTGGGTATGAGAGGCAGAGGAGGGAACACATACACCGACTGGTACACCCACGGTGTTACCAGAGCGTCCACAGCTATTGCTTGAGGGTCCCTTGACCTGGCGCAATACCTGTCCAGTTTTTGTTGAGGCGGGACGCCATCATGTCCACCTTTGGTTTTTCCCAACGGTTCACAATCATGTGGAAGACTTCTGGGTGAAGTCCCCACTCTCCCGGGTGGAGGTCGTGCCTGCTGAGGAAGTCTGCTTCCCAGTTGTCCACTCCCGGAATGAACACTGCTGACAGTGCTATCACATGATTTTCCGCCCAGCGAAGAATCCTTGCAGCTTCTGCCATTGCCCTCCTGCTTCTTGTGCCGCCCTGTCTGTTTACGTGGGCGACTGCCGTGATGTTGTCCGACTGGATCAGCACCGGCTGACCTTGAAGCAGCGGTCTTGCTAGGCTTAGAGCATTGTAAATGGCCCTTAGCTCCAGGATATTTATGTGAAGTGATGTCTCCAGGCTTGACCACAAGCCCTGGAAATTCCTTCCCTGTGTGACTGCTCCCCAGCCTCGCAGGCTGGCATCCGTGGTCACCAGGACCCAGTCCTGAATGCCGAATCTGCGGCCCTCTAGAAGATGAGCACTCTGTAACCACCACAGGAGAGACACCCTTGTCTTTGGTGACAGGGTTATCCGCTGATGCATCTGAAGATGCGATCCGGACCATTTGTCCAGCAGGTCCCACTGGAAAGTTCTTGCGTGGAATCTGCCGAATGGGATTGCTTCGTAGGAAGCCACCATTTTTCCCAGGACCCTTGTGCATTGATGCACTGAGACTTGGCCTGGTTTTAGGAGGTTTCTGACTAGCTCGGATAACTCCCTGGCTTTCTCCTCCGGGAGAAACACCTTTTTCTGGACTGTGTCCAGGATCATCCCTAGGAATAGAAGACGCGTCGTCGGGATCAGCTGCGATTTTGGAATATTGAGAATCCAACCGTGCTGCCGCAACACTACCTGAGATAGTGCTACCCCGACTTCCAACTGTTCCCTGGATCTTGCCCTTATCGGGAGATCGTCCAAGTAAGGGACAACTAAAACTCCCTTCCTTCGAAGGAGTATCATCATTTCGGCCATTACTTTGGTAAAGACCCGGGGTGCCGTGGACAATCCAAACGGCAGCGTCTGAAACTGATAGTGACAGTTCTGTACCACAAACCTATGGTACCCTTGGTGAGAAGGGTAAATTGGGACATGGAGGTAAGCATCCTTGATGTCCAGAGACACCATATAATCCCCTTCTTCCAGGTTCGCAATCACCGCTCTGAGTGACTCCATCTTGAATTTGAACCTCTGTATGTAAGTGTTCAAGGATTTTAGATTTAAAATAGGTCTCACCGAGCCGTCCGGCTTCGGTACCACAAACAGCGTGGAATAATACCCCTTTCCCTGTTGCAGGAGGGGTACCTTGATTATCACCTGCTGGGAATACAGCTTGTGAATGGCTTCCAATACCGCCTCCCTGTCGGAGGGAGACGTCGGTAAAGCAGACTTTAGGAAACGGCGAGGGGGAGACGTCTCGAATTCCAATTTGTACCCCTGAGATACCACCTGAAGGATCCAGGGGTCCACTTGTGAGTGAGCCCACTGCGCGCTGAAATTCTTGAGACGGGCCCCCACCGTGCCTGAGTCCGCTTGTAAAGCCCCAGCGTCATGCTGAGGACTTGGCAGAGGCGGGAGAGGGCTTCTGTTCCTGGGAACTGGCTGTTTGCTGCAGCCTTTTTCCTCTCCCCCTGCCACAGGGCAGAAATGAGGAGCCTTTTGCTCGCTTGCCCTTATGGGGCCGAAAGGATTGCGCCTGATAATACGGCGTCTTCTTATGTTGAGAGGCTACCTGGGGTAAAATTTTGGATTTCCCAGCAGTTGCCGTGGCTACCAGGTCTGATAGACCTACCCCAAATAACTACTCCCCTTTATAAGGCAATACTTCCATATGCCTTTTGGAATCCGCATCACCTGACCACTGCCGCGTCCATAACCCTCTTCTGGCAGAAATGGACAGCGCACTTACTCTTGATGCCAGTCGGCAGATATCCCTCTGTGCATCACGCATATAAAGAAATGCATCTTTCAAATGCTCTATAGTCAGTAATATACTGTCCCTGTCTAGGGTATCAATATTGTCCGTCAGGGAATCCGACCAAGCCACCCCAGCACTGCACATCCAGGCTGAGGCGATTGCTGGTCGCAGTATAACTCCCGTGTGAGTGTATATACATTTTAGGATATTCTCCTGCTTTCTGTCAGCAGGTTCCTTAAGGGCGGCCGTCTCAGGAGAGGGTAGTGCCACCTGTTTAGACAAGCGTGTGAGCGCTTTATCCACCCTAGGGGGTGTTTCCCAACGTGCCCTATCCTCTGGCGGGAAAGGGTATGATGCCAATAACCTTTTAGGAATTATCAGTTTTTTATCGGGGGAAACCCACGCTTCATCACACACTTCATTTAATTCTTCAGATGCAGGAAAAACTACAGGCAGTTTTTTCTCACCAAACATAATACCCTTTTTAGTGGTACTTGTATTATCAGAAATATGTAAAACATTTTTCATTGCCTCAATCATGTAACGTGTGGCCCTACTGGAAGTC
Organism: Pseudophryne corroboree; assembly: GCF_028390025.1. Lineage (NCBI taxonomy): Eukaryota > Metazoa > Chordata > Amphibia > Anura > Myobatrachidae > Pseudophryne > Pseudophryne corroboree. The sequence goes on from NC_086447.1 coordinate 603,223,288, forward strand.
ACATTCGTCTCTTCATCGTCGACACTGGAGTCAGTATCCGTGTCGGCATCTGTGTCTGCCATCTGAGGTAACGGGCGTTTTAGAGCCCCTGATGGCCTTTGAGACGCCTGGACAGGCACAAGCTGAGTAGCCGGCTGCCTCATGTCATCAACCGTCTTTTGTAAAGAGCTGACACTGTCACGTAAGTCCTTCCATAAGCCCATCCACTCAGGTGTCGACTCCCTAGGGGGTGACATCTCTATTACAGGCAATTGCTCCGCCTCCACATCATTTTCCTCCTCAAACATGTCGACACAATCGTACCGACACACAGCACACACACAGGGAATGCTCTGATAGAGGACAGGACCCCACTAGCCCTTTGGGGAGACAGAGGGAGAGTATGCCAGCACACACCAGAGCGCTATATATATATATATATATATATATATATAGGGATACCACTATATAAATGTGTTTTCCCCTTATAGCTGCTGATATTATCAAACTGCGCCAATTAGTGCCCCCCCCCTCTCTTTTTTACCCTTTTCTGTAGTGCAGGACTGCAGGGGAGAGTCAGGGAGACGTCCTTCCAGCGGAGCTGTGAGGGAAAATGGCGCCAGTGTGCGGAGGAGATAGGCTCCGCCCCCTTCTCGGCGGACTTTTCTCCCGCGTTTTGCTGTATTCTGGCAGGGGTTAAAATACATCCATATAGCCCTGGGGGTTATATGTGATGTATTTTCGCCAGCCAAGGTGTTTTTATTGCTGCTCAGGGCGCCCCCCCCTAGCGCCCTGCACCCTCAGTGACCGGAGTGTGAAGTGTGCCTGAGGAGCAATGGCGCACAGCTGCAGTGCTGTGCGCTACCTTGTTGAAGACTGATGTCTTCTGCCGCCGATTTTCCGGACCTCTTCTTGCTTCTGGCTCTGTAAGGGGGCCGGCGGCGCGGCTCTGGGACCGGACTCTGAGGCTGGGCCTGTGTTCGGTCCCTCTGGAGCTAATGGTGTCCAGTAGCCTAAGAAGCCCAAGCTGGCTGCAAGCAGGCAGGTTCGCTTCTTCTCCCCTTAGTCCCTCGATGCAGTGAGCCTGTTGCCAGCAGGTCTCACTGAAAATAAGAAACCTAAAACTAACTTTTTCTAAGAAGCTCAGGAGAGCCCCCTAGATTGCACCCTGCTCGGTCGGGCACAAAAATCTAACTGAGGCTTGGAGGAGGGTCATAGGGGGAGGAGCCAGTGCACACTAGGTAGTCCTAAAGCTTTACTTTTGTGCCCAGTCTCCTGCGGAGCCGCTATTCCCCATGGTCCTTACGGAGTTCCCAGCATCCACTAGGACGTCAGAGAAAAGGGTACTTTAGTACACACATAAACTATAGAAAGAGGTTGTACTTTTTTTCTTATTAAACAATCGTGCACACAACCTCATTTACCCATTTATCACTCAATCCAAGGGAAAACTCAATGTCGGCATTCCAGGTGTCTTAACAAGAAAAAAATCCCACTTATGAGGATGCAACTCGTTCCTTTCTTGGACCCCGCTGCTAATGAAAGGTCACTTTATAGTAATGAAATAGGAATGAATGGGGCGGCACTTATTGGTTAATTCACAGCAGTTCCGACATTTACATCCAATAGCAGCTACAAATTAGCCGATGCCATCACACTCCTCAACAGAGATACAAACAAACCATTCATTTGTGCGGCAGAAATGTGTGGAAAATTAAGGCTGCCATAGACTTTTTTATTTCAGAGTTTTGACTACAAAAATGATTAAAATAATTTAAAAAAAAATTCTAATACACCGTATATACTTGAGTATAAGCAGACTTTTTCAGCACTTTTTTTTATGCTGAAAAAGCACCCTCGGCTTATACTCGAGTCAGTGCTTGGGAAGGAGGGACACGGAGGGCACAGCGCGTGCCTCTCCTGTGTCCCTCCTGCATCTCCGGCGGGTCTATTAAATGAAGTACCCGTTCGTGAGCTCCGATTGGCTCACGAACCGGCACTTCATTTAACAGACCCGCCGCTGCCGCCGGAGACGCAGGAGGGACACAGGAGAGGCGCGCGCTGTGCCCTCCGTGTCCCTCCTTCACAAAACAGCGGGGGAGCGGAGAGGGTAAGTTGTACCTGGCACTGGGGGAGCATATTTGGCACTTGGGGGGGGGAAGGGCATATGTGGCACTGAGGGGGCATATCTGGCAGTATGAGGGCATATCTGGCACTGTGGGGGCATATCTGGCACTGTGGGGGCATATCTGGCACTGTGAGGGCATATCTGGCACTGTGAGGGCATATCTGGCACTGTGAGGGCATATCTGGCACTATGAGGGCATATCTGGCACTATGAGGGCATATCTGGCACTGTGGGGGAATATCTGGCAGTATGAGGGCATATCTGGCACTGTGGGGGCATATCTGGCAGCGTGAGGGCATATCTGGCACTGTGGGGGCATACCTGGCACTGTGGGGGCATATCTGGCACTATGAGGGCATATCTGGCACTATGAGGGCTGTGTACGGCTAGAGCTGCATTTCCCACCCTAGGCTTATACTTGAGTCAATAAGTTTTCCCAGGTTTTTGTGGTAAAATTAGGTGCCTCGGCTTATATTCGAGTATATACGGTATATATATTTCTAATATATTCTTTATACTTTTCATATACTTTATATAGACAAAACTTTGGCCTATACGTTACTATGACAGGAAAGGCTCTGCCCCACCCCACCACACTGAAATATATATATACCCATAACCAATACATACACAAAAACAAGGAGAACTGTCAGTGCTCCTTGTTTTTTTATTTTAGAAATTCTTGTTTACATGTTTCAAAAAGACTACTTCGGAATTATCATTTCTATTTACCAACTGGATTTATTTATGGACGCTAAAATTACAATATTGCTGTCCATTGCCGTAAAGGATACAGGACATTCCAGATGCTATTTTGAGAACTTCTAAAGCTTGGATGCAACCCATTATTCCAGGCACTAAAACACATAAAAAGAACAACTATTACATAATTAAAAATATGGAAAATATAAAAGTGATATGACCATATAGTAAACATTTCCATCCCATATAAGTATATTAATTTAAAGTTCACATTATGGTCATGAACCAATTATAAAGGGAAGAACTTACCAATTCCTAGAACTCCTCCATCTGCACAGTTTGTGACTGTTTCAGAGGGTGGTGGGACAGGGAATAAGCACCGGTAACATGGCCCATTTTGATAATTATACACTGTTAACTGGAAAAGAAAAGAAAAATATTTACTGCTTATAAAAGCAAACATATTACTAAATTGAGAAAAGATAGACCAGGTTCTCTACTCAGGTTTTCAAGTAATGGGGACCATACATCAACAGTCAATCGGAAAAGTGTTGTGTTCCGCAGATGATTGTATACAAAGAATTGTCAAAATTCAACATGTTGGAAAGCCTCAATTCGCTGATTCAAACCCAAAGATGATTGGGATCAAAGATTTTTAACATGTTGGATTCTGCAGCTTAGGAAATTGGGCAATTAATGAATGGGCCCCAAATCCTCAATAGATGATGTCCTTGGGTAATTATTGGCTTAAGAGAAACAGATGAATTAAGTAATACATGATTAAGTATACTTGAGTGCTCTAGAAAGACCCAAGCTGTGATAAAAGACAATCCTTCTCATTAGCACAAAGCATAGATAGGCTCTTTGCAAAACTATAAATTGTGGCATATGTTGAGACCCTATTGGCTTCATTACGGAATACAGCCTTGAGAAAGAAGATGAACAATACGGACCTAAAGGGCCCCATACACTTCTGTGACATGTCCGTCTGACATGTCGCAGGCGATCACGCCCGGTAGCCTCCCGGGCAGCAGGATCGCCCAAGTTACATTTTATGCTGTCCTTTTGCATACGATGTATCTTGGACGATCCTGGGCGATCCCAGCCACACCTGCGGGGTCGGACGTGATTGAATGTGCAGCACATTAAATCTGGAGGATCCGATGCTCACGGGAACGCGCATCGGATCAGATCGGAAACCCCTCCAAAATGCCCGATTTCATCCGATATATCGGGCCGAATGCCCGAAATCAGGCATTATCGTCCTAGTGTATGGGGCCCTTACGACTTGCACCTAAATTTGTGACTCAGGGCCTGATTCACGTTTGTTAGCAAAGCAATAAAAGCACACAACTGGGCAAAACCATGCTGCACTGCAGATGGGGCAGATGTAACATGTGCAGAGAGATTTAGATTTAAGTGGGATGTGTTCAAAGTAAAATCTAAATTACTGTGTCTAACATTTGTTTGCTACATTGCAAAAGCAGCCAGTATTTACCCTGCACAGAAAAAATATATAATCCACCCAAATCTGAATCTCTCTGCACATTACATCTGTCCCATATAAAATGCAGCTTGGTTTTGCCCAGTTGTCTGCTTTTTTGCTTTGCTAACAAACCTGAATCAGGTCCTTAGCACGAGAGCAATCCAAATGCCTTTTGGTGCTCATAATTTCATTAAAGGAAGCTGCCAAAAAAGTAGCTCCTAAAACATGATTATCTTGGTTCTAACATTCAGCATTAACATATGGGGCTACATGTAATAGTTTCCAGATTGCCGGAGGTGCAGCACTTTCTTCAGTTTTTTTAAAGCAGAAATCATTTACAACGGAAACCGGGTTGGTTTTCCCTTGTAAATGATTGCCGCTTTAAAAAAACGGGCAGACTCGCAGAAAGTCCCGAACCTCCAGCAACTCGGAGGCTATTACATTTAGCCCTTGACCTTGGAAATCACAATTTTCTGTTCTTACGGGAAATATCTGGTTTTACCCAATCATTAAAAATAAAATGTTTTCTATTTAAATAGATCATTTTGGACCGGGGGTATGTCAGGCTTGTGTTTGTGAATGCACATGAGGATCCATATTTTCTTCTTACAACCTTCAAACAATAAAGTAACTTACTTTGCAATTACAGTAACTGCAGTCTCTACTTTTATTGCATGCATACAAATAATGCATAAAGTTACATTTCAACAAATCATGTTTAACACACATACTTGAGCATCCACTTACCTGGCCTTCCCATCTAAGTGCACTGGCAGATACCAGTGGTTTCCGAGCTGTCACACAAGCATCATTCACCAAATATCTAGTAGGGACATTATCAGAGCAATCTGCTATTACATTATATGTTAAACATTAATTAAGGATAATAGATATGATGGCTGTGTCTCTGTCTAATATTTGCCACTCTGAAGGCCAGTACACACTAGCCGATCATCGCCGACACCGATGTTGGCGGCGGCGGGCAATGGCAAGTGGATACACACTTGCCAATGTCGGCTGGGAAGGCAGCTACGATGGAGGGACCAACGGCCCTGCTGCATCTGCAGCATGGCTGGGACCTCCCTCATCTGCACATGTTCAGACGAGGGAGGGGGTCATTAACGACGCACGTTAAACCTTTTCTGAACAATAATGCTCACAATGGGGGTAATTCAGAGTTGATCGCAGCAGCAAATTTGTTAGCGGTTGGGCAAAACCAAGGGGGTAATTCCAAGTTGATCGCAGCAGGAATTTAGTTAGCAATTGGGCAAAACCATGTGCACTGCAGGGGAGGCAGATATAACATGTGCAGAGAGAGTTAGATTTGGGTGTGGTGTGTTCAATCTGCAATCTAATTTGCAGTGTAAAAATAAAGCAGCCAGTATTTACCCTGCACAGAAATAAAATAACCCACCCAAATCTAACTCTCTGCACATGTTAAATCTGCCTCCCCTGCAGTGCACATGGTTTTGCCCAACTGCTAACTAAATTGGCAGTGTCAGGCAGGATGGCACTTCAAAAAAATTGTCCCCAAACAGCACATGATGCAAAGAAAAACAGATGCGCACCAAGGTCGCTGTGTGACTAAGCTAAGCGACACAAGTGGCCGACACAAACACCTGGCCCATCTAGGAGTGGCACTGCAGTGTCAGGCAGGATGGCACTTCATAAAAATTGTCCCCAAACAGCACATGATGCAAAGAAAAAAAGAGGCGCACCAAGGTCGCTGTGTGACTAAGCTAAGCGACACAAGTGGCCGACACAAACACCTGGCCCATCTAGGAGTGGCACTGCAGTGTCAGGCAGGATGGCACTTCAAAAAAATTGTCCCCAAACAGCACATGATGCAAAGAAAAATTAAAGAAAAAAAGAGGTGCAAGATGGAATTGTCCTTGGGCCCTCCCACCCACCCTTATGTTGTATAAACAGGACATGCACACTTTAACGAACCCATCATTTCAGCGACAGGGTCTGCCACACGACTGTGACTGAAATGACTGGTTGGTTTGGGCCCCCACCAAAAAAAGAAGCAATCAATCTCTCCTTGCACAAACTGGCTCTACAGAGGCAAGATGTCCACCTCATCATCATCCTCCGATTCCTCACCCCTTTCACTGTGTACATCCCCCTCCTCACAGATTATTAATTCGTCCCCACTGGAATCCACCATCTCAGGTCCCTATGTACTTTGTGGAGGCAATTGCTGCTGGTGAATGTCTCCACGGAGGAATTGATTATAATTCATTTTGATGAACATCATCTTCTCCACATTTTCTGGAAGTAACCTCGTACGTCGATTGCTGACAAGGTGAGCGGCTGCACTAAACACTCTTTCGGAGTACACACTGGAGGGAGGGCAACTTAGGTAGAATAAAGCCAGTTTGTGCAAGGGCCTCCAAATTGCCTCTTTTTCCTGCCAGTATACGTACGGACTGTCTGACGTGCCTACTTGGATGCTGTCACTCATATAATCCTCCACCATTCTTTCAATGGTGAGAGAATCATATGAAGTGACAGTAGACGACATGTCAGTAATCGTTGGCAGGTCCTACAGTCCGGACCAGATGTCAGCACTCGCTCCAGACTGCCCTGCCTTTTCCTCGCACCCCCAGTTGCGGGAGAATGTGAAGGAGGAGATGTTGACGGGTCACGTTCCGCTTGACTTTTCTCACCAGCAGGTCTTTGAACCTCTGCAGACTTGTGTCTGCCGGAAAGAGAGATACAACGTAGGTTTTAAATCTAGGATCGAGCACGGTGGCCAAAATTTAGTGCTCTGATTTCAACAGATTGACCACACGTGAATCCTGGTTTAGCGAATTAAGGGCTCCATCCACAAGTCCCACATGCCTAGCGGAATCGCTCTGTTTTAGCTCCTCCTTCAATGTTTCCAGCTTCTTCTGCAAAAGCCTGATGAGGGGAATGACCTGACTCAGGCTGGCAGTGTCTGAACTGACTTCACGTGTGGCAAGTTCAAAGGGTTGGAGAACCTTGCACAACGTTGAAATCATTCTCCACTGCGCTTGAGTCAGGTGCATTCCCCCTCCTTTGCCTATATCGTGGGCTGATGTATAGGCTTGAATGGCCTTTTGCTGCTCCTCCATCCTCTGAAGCATATAGAGGGTTGAATTCCACCTCGTTACCACCTCTTGCTTCAGATAATGGCAGGGCAGGTTCAGGAATGTTTGGTGGTGCTCAAGTCTTCTGTACGCGGTGGCTGAATGCCGAAAGTGGCCCGCAATTCTTCGGGCCACCGACAGCATCTCTTGCACGCCCCTGTCGTTTTTAAAAATAATTCTGCACCACCAAATTCAATGTATGTGCAAAACATGGGACGTGCTGGAATTTGCCCAGATGTAATGCACGCACAGTATTGCTGGCGTTGTCCGATGTCACAAATCCCCAGGAGAGTCCAATTGGGGTAAGCCATTCTGCGATGATCTAAGAGGTTTTCAGCTGTGTGCGTATTCTGGAAAGCGGTGATACAAAGCGTAGCCTGCCTAGGAACGAGTTGGCGTTTGCGAGATGCTGCTACTGGTGCCGCCGCTGCTGTTCTTGCTGCGGGAGGCAATACATCTACCCAGTGGGCTGTCACAGTCATATAGTCCTGAGTCTGCCCTGCTCCACTTGTCCACGTGTCCGTGGTTAAGTGGACATTGGGTACAACTGCATTTTTTAGGACACTGGTGAGTCTTTTTCTGAGGTCTGTGTACATTTTCGGTATCGCCTGCCTAGAGAAATGGAACCTAGATGGTATTTGGTACCGGGGACACAGTACCTCAATCAAGTCTCTAATTGGCTCTGAATTAACGGTGGATACCGGAACCACGTTTCTCACCGCCCAGGCTGCCAAGGCCTGAGTTATCTGCTTTGCAGCAGGATGACTGCTGTGATATTTCATCTTCCTCGCAAAGGACTGTTGGACAGTCAATTGCTTACTGGAAGTAGTACAAGTGGTCTTCCGACTTCCCCTCTGGGATGACGATCGACTCCCAGCAGCTACAACAGCAGCGCCAGCAGCAGTAGGCGTTACACTCAAGGATGCATCGGAGGAATCCCAGGCAGGAGAGGACTCGTCAGACTTGCCAGTGACATGGCCTGCAGGACTATTGGCTTTCCTGGGTAAGGAGGAAATTGACACTGAGGGAGTTGGTGGTGTGGTTTGCAGGAGCTTGGTTACAAGAGGAAGGGATTTAGTGGTCAGTGGACTGCTTCCGCTGTCGCCCAAAGTTTTTGAACTTGTCAATGACTTATGATGAATGCGCTGCAGGTGACGTATAAGGGAGGATGTTCCGAGGAGGTTAACGTCCTTACCCCTACTTATTACAGCTTGACAAAGGCAACACACGGCTTGACACCTGTTGTCCGCATTTGTGTTGAAATAATTCCACACCGAAGAGCTGATTTTTTTTGTATTTTGACCAGGCATGTCAATGGCCATATTCCTCCCACGGACAACAGGTGTCTCCCCGGGTGCCTGGCTTAAACAAACCACCTCACCATCAGAATCCTCCTTGTCAATTTCCTCCCCAGCGCCAGCAACACCCATATCCTCATCCTGGTGTACTTTAACAGTGACATCTTCAATTTGACTATCAGGAACTGGACTGCGGGTGCTCCTTCCAGCACTTGCAGGGGGCGTGCAAATGGTGGAAGGCGCAAGATCTTCCCGTCCAGTGTTGGGAAGGTCAGGCATCGCAACCGACACAATTGGACTCTCCTTGGGTATTTTTGATTTAGAAGAACGCACAGTTCTTTGCTGTGCTTTTGCCAGCTTAAGTCTTTTTATTTTTCTAGCGAGAGGATGAGTGCTTCCATCCTCATGTGAAGCTGAACCACTAGCCTTGAACATAGGCCAGGGCCTCAGCCGTTCCTTGCCACTCCGTGTCGTAAATGGCATATTGGCAAGTTTACGCTTCTCCTCAGACGCTTTTAATTTTGATTTTTGGGTCATTTTACTGAACTTTTGTTTTTTGGATTTTACATGCTCTCTACTATGACATTGGGCATCGGCCTTGGCAGACGACGTTGATGGCATTTCATCGTCTCGGCCATGACTAGTGGCAGCAGCTTCAGCACGAGGTGGAAGTGGATCTTGATCTTTCCCTATTTTAACCTCCACATTTTTGTTCTCCATTTTTTAATGTGTGGAATTATATGCCAGTATTAATAGCAATGGCCTACTACTATATATACTGCGCACAACTGAAATGCACCACAGGTATGGATGGATAGTATACTTGACGACACAGAGGTAGGTACAGCAGTGGCCTTCCGTACTGCTATATATAGTATACTGGTGGTCACTGTGTCAGCAAACTGCAAAACTAAAATGCACCACAGGTATAGAATGTAGATGGATAGTATACTTAATGACGACACAGAGGTAGGTACAGCAGTGGCCTTCCGTACTGCTATATATAGTATACTGGTGGTCACTGTGTCAGCAAACTGCACAACTGAAATGCACCACAGGTATAGAATCTAGATGGATAGTATACTTAATGACGACACAGAGGTAGGTACAGCAGTGGCCTACTGTACCGTAATGCTATATATTATATACTGGTGGTCACTGGTCAGCAAAACTCTGCACTGTACTCCTCCTATATAATATTATACTGGTGGTCCCCAGTCCCCACAATAAAGCAGCACACTGAGCACAGATATGGAGTGTTTTTTAGGCAGACAACGTATACTGGTGGTCACTGTCAGCAAAACTCTGCACTGTACTCCTGCTATAAAATACAGCTGCTCCCCAGGCCCCACAATTAAGCAGTGTGAGCACAGATATATGCAGCACACTGAGCACAGATATGGAGCGTTTTTTTCAGGCAGAGAACGGATAACTGGTGGTCACTGATCAGCAAAACTCTGCACTGTACTCCTCCTATATTATACAGCTGCTCCCCAGCCCTCCCCACAATTAAGCAATAGTGCACAGCACAATCAAGTTCAACAATAACGGAGAGGACGCCAGCCACGTCCTCTCCCTAACATTTCCAATGCACGAGTGAAAATGGCGGCGACGCGCAGCTGCTTATATAGAATCCGAATCTCGCGAGAATCCGACAGCGGGATGATGACGTTCGGGCGCGCTCGGGTTACCCGAGCCATACGGGAGAAACCGAGTATGGCTCGGACCCGTGTAAAAAGGGTGAAGTTCGGGGGGGTTCGGTTTCCGAGAAACCGAACCCGCTCATCACTACTTATATTATGTCGGTATGACATCCCGTTGCTTTCGGGATAGGATGGCAAATCATCGCTACTCCATCCGTTCAGCACTGGCCACTAAAGAGACGGATAAGCCAGTGGCTAAGCACTTTCTAACAATGGGCTACTCAGTCTCAAGCCTGAAGTGTATGCTGATTGACTTTATTCCCATGCCTCTACGCGGTGGTGACCGCGATAAATTGCTGCGTCAGCGTGAATAACGTTGAATATATCAATTGGACACCTTGTTCCCTCGTGGTTTAAATGAACATAATCCGTATAATATTTTTCTTCGTTAGGGGCAGGTAGGGACCCGATTAATTCTAATTTGAGGAATGTATGACATACATTCTACATATTCTCTATTTTCTATTTTTCATTTGTTTTATTTTTTCTATTTTTTGGTTAATTGTTAGGATTAATTTTTGTTATGGTAGTTTACTTGTTGTATCGGGTGCTGCTTTATGGGGGTCAGACTTTGTCTGCCCCGTATGGGCAGTTCCTGGTATTTTTGTAATTATTTGTCTTATGTGGTGTTTGTCTCCAGGCTTTTCCCTTTTATAGGTGAGGCTGCAGCACTTGGCACTTTTGCAGTAACTGCCCAGCTAGACTAATGTTTACATTTATTACATATACTTTTGTGACAAATTGAGCCAGTATTTATTGCTCCCATATATATATATATATACAGTGGCTGGTTACCATGGTGATGCATCTACCAAGTGGGCGGAGTGTGGTTTGCTGAGCGTGTACTGCCTCCCACTTGGTTTGTAACAGAACGATGAGCTCTTTTGACGTGTATTACGTCACTTCCGGTTCCGACCGTCACTTCCGGTTCCGGTCGGGATGCGTTCCACAGTCTGTGGAACGCATGGCACTTCCGGCTGCGGCCGTGTTTTGTTTGTTTCTGAGTCATTTGTGATGTTTTATTTAGTGGTATTAGGATTTGAGTCACATTATAGTATAATCGCCCATATAGGGTATAGGTCCTTGTTAGGATAGTTGTTTATGTGCAGAAATTAGTGCCTTTTGAGGCACTTTCTGTGGCAATTACTGGTTGGGTGTGGCTTGGGCCTGCCTTTGCTATTTAAGGGCAGCCTGTGTGACATATGGTGAATGGTGATGCACTGGACAGTTGTCTTCCTGATGTCCTTGTATGATGTCCTGAAGAAGGTCACGTGATGACCGAAACGTCGACACACCGTCTTTATGTCTCTGTGAGTTATTAATAAATACCTGTTGGAATTTACTGGTGAGTGCCTGCATACCCAAATTTCTATATACTGGCCTATGGGCCTTTGTGGAGCACCCCATCGTTGATCTTATCAAGTCTGGAGTGTGGACTTTACCGTATTTATATATAATATATATATATATATATATATATATATATAGCACGTGGATAGGCTGCACTCATAAGGACTTGAAATTTCAGAAAGAAGACACACTGCGGCAATAGGTGTACACTGTAGAAGTCTACACCTGTTGCAGCAGTGTATCTTCTTGCTTAAATTTCAAGTCCTTATGAGTGCCGCCTATCCATGTTGTTTGTCTTGCATTTACCCGTTTGGAAGGCACCGGGGTAGCTGTACACTTGTGGTGTTAAGTGCATACTTACAGCTGGTCCCGGTGCCTGGTGCAAATACACGTATTCCTCCAAAATAGCACAGCACTCACAGGGACTCGTCTCACCAACAGTTTAATCACGGTGTTCACATCTACATGTTCCGATTGTCGGTGTGTCCTGAGGAAGAGGCAGTAGCCTCGAAACATGTAGATGTGAACACAGTGATTAAACTGTTGGTAAGAAGAGTCCCTGTGAGTGCCGTGCTACTTTGGAGGAATATATATATATATATATATATATATATATATATACATATACATACATACATACATACATACACACATATATATATATATATACATACATACATACACACACACATATATATATATGCACACATACATACATACATACATATATATATATATACATACATACACACACACACATGCATACACATATACACTTGTATTTTGTTTTTGGATCTATAAAGGATATTGCTGAATAAGTTGCAGAGCATTCCCAGGGTTTAGCATCATCTGATATGGAACATAGTCAACTGATGGATTCAACCTGAAACAAAGCAGATATATAAATGAAACATCGTGTTCTTTAATATTTGGTATTATCAAAATTCTTATATCAAGCATGGGATCAAAACCAATGCCAAAAGTTAATGTTTCCTTATCAATTAGTACAACACATTACTGAGTTTAGCATCAAGCTGAAGTTCTGTTTAATGCGTGTTCATCTTTCTTTACAAAAAAAGATACAATTAGTTCAAAGTTTTTCGGTCAACATCGGCACATACTGATAACAAATATAGGGGCAGATGTATTAACCTGGAGAAGGCATAAGGAAGTGATAAACCAGTGATATGTGCAAGGTGATACACTTACCAGCCAATCAGCTCCCATACGTAAATTTACAGTTAGGATCTGATTGGCTGCTGCCTTTATCACCTTGCACATATCACTGGTTTATCACTTCCTTATGCCTTCTCCAGGTTAATACATCTGCCCCAGTGGGCCTTATTCAGGTTTGTTAGCAAACCAGAAAAGCACACTAATGGAAAAAACCATGTTGCACTGCAGGTGGGGCAGATGTAACATGTGCAGAGAGAGTTAGATTTGGTTGGGGTATGTTCATAATGAAATCTAAATTGCAGTGCAAAAATAAAGCAGCCAGTATTTACCCTGCACAGAAACAATATAACCCACCCAACTCTAACTCTCTCTGCAAATGTAACATCTGCCCCACCTGCAGTGCAACATGGTTTTGCCCAATAGTGTGCTTTTTTGGTATGCCAATAAACCTGAATAACCCCCATAGCCCTTCCCTGAGAGATTCCCCGCTGCACTAGATATATAATTTAGTTTCCACATGATTTAAGAGAGTTTTGCTTTAAAAAATAAGAATTTACTTACCGATAATTCTATTTCTCATAGTCCGTAGTGGATGCTGGGGACTCCGAAAGGACCATGGGGGGGATAGCGGCTCCGCAGGAGACTGGGCACAAAAGTAAAAGCTTTAGGACTACCTGGTGTGCACTGGCTCCTCCCCCTATGACCCTCCTCCAAGCCTCAGTTAGGATACTGTGCCCGGACGAGCGTACACAATAAGGAAGGATTTTGAATCCCGGGTAAGACTCATACCAGCCACACCAATCACACCGTACAACTTGTGATTTGAACCCAGTTAACAGCATGATAACAGAGGAGCCTCTGAAAAGATGGCTCACAACAATAATAACCCGATTTTTGTAACAATAACTATGTACAAGTATTGCAGACAATCCGCACTTGGGATGGGCGCCCAGCATCCACTACGGACTATGAGAAATAGAATTATCGGTAAGTAAATTCTTATTTTCTCTAACGTCCTAGTGGATGCTGGGGACTCCGAAAGGACCATGGGGATTATACCAAAGCTCCCAAACGGGCGGGAGAGTGCGGATGACTCTGCAGCACCGAATGAGAGAACTCCAGGTCCTCCTCAGCCAGGGTATCAAATTTGTAGAATTTTGCAAACGTATTTGCCCCTGACCAAGTAGCTGCTCGGCAAAGTTGTAAAGCCGAGACCCCTCGGGCAGCTGCCCAAGATGAGCCCACTTTCCGTGTGGAATGGGCTTTTACAGATTTTGGCTGTGGCAGGCCTGCCACAGAATGTGCAAGCTGAATTGTACTACAAATCCAACGAGCAATCGTCTGCTTAGAAGCAGGAGCACCCAGCTTGTTGGGTGCATACAGGATAAACAGCGAGTCAGATTTTCTGACTCCAGCCGTCCTGGAAACATATATTTTCAGGGCCCTGACTACGTCCAGCAACTTGGAATCCTCCAAGTCCCTAGTAGCCGCAGGCACCACAATAGGCTGGTTTAAGTGAAATGCTGAAACCACCTTCGGGAGAAATTGAGGACGAGTCCTCAATTCTGCCCTGTCCGTATGAAAAATTAGGTAAGGGCTTTTATAGGATAAAGCCGCCAATTCTGATACCCGCCTGGCTGAAGCCAGGGCTAACAGCATTACCACTTTCCATGTGAGATATTTTAAGTCCACAGTGGTGAGTGGTTCAAACCAATGTGATTTTAGGAATCCCAAAACTACATTGAGATCCCAAGGTGCCACTGGAGGCACAAAAGGAGGCTGTATATGCAGTGCCCCCTTGACAAACGTCTGAACTTCAGGAACTGAAGCTAGTTCTTTTTGGAAGAATATTGACAGGGCCGAAATTTGAACCTTAATGGACCCTAATTTGAGGCCCATAGACAGTCCTGTTTGCAGGAAATGCAGGAATCGACCCAGTTGAAATTCCTCTGTAGGGGCCTTCCTGGCCTCACACCACGCAACATATTTACGCCAAATACGGTGATAATGTTGCACAGTTACATCCTTCCTGGCTTTGATCAGGGTAGGGATGACTTCATCTGGAATGCCTTTTTCCTTCAGGATCCGGCGTTCAACCGCCATGCCGTCAAACGCAGCCAGGGTAACTCTTGGAACAGACATGGTCCCAGCTGGAGCAGGTCCTTTCTTAGAGGTAGAGGCCACGGGTCTTCCGTGAGCATCTCTTGAATTTACGGGTACCAAGTCCTTCTTGGCCAATCCGGAGCCACGAGTATAGTCTTTACACCTCTCCTTCTTATGATTCTCAGTACCTTGGGTATGAGAGGCAGAGGAGGGAACACATATACTGACTGGTACACCCACGGTGTTACCAGAGCGTCCACAGCTATTGCCTGAGGGTCCCTTGACCTGGCGCAATATCTGTCCAGTTTTTTGTTGAGGCGGGACGCCATCATGTCCACCTTTGGTTTTTCCCAACGGTTCACAATCATGTGGAAGACTTCTGGGTGAAGTCCCCACTCCCCCGGGTGAAGATCGTGTCTGCTGAGGAAGTCTGCTTCCCAGTTGTCCACTCCCGGAATGAACACTGCTGACAGTGCTATCACATGATTTTCCGCCCAGCGAAGAATCCTTGCAACTTCCGTCATTGCCCTCCTGCTTCTTGTGCCGCCCTGTCTGTTTACGTGGGCGACTGCCGTGATGTTGTCCGACTGGATCAACACCGGCTGACCCTGAAGCAGAGGCCTTGCCTGACTTAGGGCATTGTAAATGGCCCTTAGTTCCAGGATATTTATGTGAAGTGACGTTTCCATGCTTGACCACAAGCCCTGGAAATTTTTTCCCTGTGTGACTGCTCCCCAGCCTCTCAGGCTGGCATCCGTGGTCACCAGGACCCAATCCTGAATGCCGAATCTGCGGCCCTCTAGGAGATGAGCACTCTGTAACCACCACAGGAGAGACACCCTTGTCCTTGGAGACAGGGTTATCCGCTGATGCATTTGAAGATGCGATCCGGACCATTTGTCCAGCAGATCCCACTGAAAAGTTCTTGTGTGGAATCTGCCGAATGGAATCGCTTCGTAAGAAGCCACCATCTTTCCCAGGACCCTTGTGCATTGATGCACTGACACTTGGCCTGGTCTTAGGAGGTTCCTGACTAGGTCGGATAACTCCCTGGCTTTCTCCTCCGGGAGAAACACCTTTTTCTGTACTGTGTCCAGAATCATCCCTAGGAACAGCAGACGTGTCGTCGGAATCAGCTGCGATTTTGGAATATTTAGAATCCATCCGTGCTGTCGTAGTACTACTTGAGATAGTGCTACTCCGACCTCTAACTGTTCTCTGGACCTTGCCCTTATCAGGAGATCGTCCAAGTAAGGGATAATTAAGACGCCTTTTCTTCGAAGAAGAATCATCATTTCGGCCATTACCTTGGTAAAGACCCGGGGTGCCGTGGACAATCCAAACGGCAGCGTCTGAAACTGATAGTGACAGTTCTGTACCACAAACCTGAGGTACCCTTGGTGAGAAGGGCAAATTGGGACATGGAGGTAAGCATCCTTGATGTCCAGAGACACCATATAGTCCCCTTCTTCCAGGTTCGCTATCACTGCTCTGAGTGACTCCATCTTGAACTTGAACCTTTTTATGTAAGTGTTCAAGGATTTCAGATTTAAAATGGGTCTCACCGAGCCGTCCGGCTTCGGTACCACAAACAGCGTGGAATAATACCCCTTTCCCTGTTGTAGGAGGGGTACCTTGATTATCACCTGCTGGGAATACAGCTTGTGAATGGCTTCCAATACCGCCTCCCTGTCGGGGGGAGACGTTGGTAAAGCAGACTTCAGGAACTGGCGAGGGGGATACGTCTCGAATTCCAATTTGTACCCCTGAGATACTACCTGCAGGATCCAGGGGTCCACTTGCGAGTGAGCCCACTGCGCGCTGAAATTCTTGAGACGGGCCCCCACCGTGCCTGAGTCCGCTTGTAAGGCCCCAGCGTCATGCTGAGGACTTGGCAGAAGCGGGGGAGGGCTTCTGTTCGTGGGAAGAGGCTGTCTGCTGCAGTCTTTTTCCCCTTCCTCTGCCCCGGGGCAGATATGAGTGGCCTTTTGCCCGCTTGCCCTTATGGGGACGAAAGGACTGAGCCTGAAAAGATGGTATCTTTTTCTGCTGAGAGGTGACCTGGGGTAAAAAGGTGGATTTCCCAGCCGTTGCCACCAGGTCCGATAGACCGACCCCAAATAACTCCTCCCCTTTATACGGCAATACTTCCATATGCCGTTTGGAATCCGCATCACCTGACCACTGTCGCGTCCATAACCCTCTTCTGGCAGAAATGGACATCGCACTTACTCTTGATGCCAGAGTGCAAATATCCCTCTGTGCATCTCGCATATATAGAAATGCATCCTTTAAATGCTCTATAGTCAATAATATATTGTCCCTGTCCAGGGTATCAATATTTTCAGTCAGGGAATCCGACCAAGCCACCCCAGCACTGCACATCCAGGCTGAGGCGATTGCTGGTCGCAGTATAATACCAGTATGTGTGTATATACTTTTTAGGATATTTTCCAGCTTCCTATCAGCTGGTTCCTTGAGGGCGGCCGTATCAGGAGACGGTAACGCCACTTGTTTTGATAAGCGTGTGAGCGCCTTATCTACCCTAGGGGGTGTTTCCCAACGTGCCCTAACCTCTGGCAGGAAAGGGTATAATGCCAATAATTTTTTAGAAATTAGCAGTTTTTTATCGGGGGAAACCCACGCTTCATCACACACCTCATTTAATTCATCTGATTCAGGAAAAACTACGGGTAGTTTTTTCACACCCCACATAATACCCTTTTTTGTGGTACTTGTAGTATCAGAAATGTTCAAAACCTCCTTCATTGCCGTGATCATGTAACGTGTGGCCCTACTGGAAAATACGTTTGTTTCCTCACCGTCGACACTGGAGTCAGTGTCCGTGTCAGTGTGTGTATCGACCTGAGGTAACGGGCGTTTTATAGCCCCTGACGGTGTTTGAGACGCCTGTACAGGTATTAACTGATTTGCCGGCTGTCTCATGTCGTCAACAGTCTTTTGTAAAGTGCTGACACTATCTAATATCTCGTAATTCTTTCCATAAGACCATCCAGTCAGGTGTCGACTCCCTAGGGGGTGACATCACTAACACAGGCAATTGCTCCGCCTCCACACCATTTTCCTCCTCATACATGTCGACACAACGTACCGACACACAGCACACACACAGGGAATGCTCTGATAGAGGACAGGACCCCACTAGCCCTTTGGGGAGACAGAGGGAGAGTTTGCCAGCACACACCAGAGCGCTATATATATATATATATATATATATATATATATATATATAGGGATAACCTTATATAAGTGTTTTTCCCTGATATAGCTGCTGTATATATTTATCTGCCAAATTAGTGCCCCCCCTCTCTTGTTTTACCCTGTTTCTGTAGTGCAGGACTGCAGGGGAGAGTCAGGGAGCCTTCCTCCAACGGAGCTGTGAGGAAAAAATGGCGCCAGTGTGCTGAGGAGATAGGCTCCGCCCCCTTCTCGGCGGCCTTTCTCCCGCTTTTTTATGGAAAAATTGGCAGGGGTTAAATGCATCCATATAGCCCAGGAGCTATATGTGATGTATTTTTTGCCAAAAAAGGTATTTTTATTGCGTCTCAGGGCGCCCCCCCCAGCGCCCTGCACCCTCAGTGACCGGAGTGTGAAGTGTGCTGAGAGCAATGGCGCACAGCTGCGGTGCTGTGCGCTACCTTATTGAAGACAGGACGTCTTCTGCCGCCGATTTTCCGGACCTCTTCAGTCTTCTGGCTCTGTAAGGGGGCCGGCGGCGCGGCTCTGGGACCCATCCATGGCTGGGCCTGTGATCGTCCCTCTGGAGCTAATGTCCAGTAGCCTAAGAAGCCCAATCCACTCTGCACGCAGGTGAGTTCGCTTCTTCTCCCCTTAGTCCCTCGGTGCAGTGAGCCTGTTGCCAGCAGGTCTCACTGAAAATAAAAAACCTACTTTAAACTTTTACTCTAAGCAGCTCAGGAGAGCCCCTTAGTATGCACCCTTCTCGTTCGGGCACAAAAATCTAACTGAGGCTTGGAGAAGGGTCATAGGGGGAGGAGCCAGTGCACACCAGGTAGTCCTAAAGCTTTTACTTTTGTGCCCAGTCTCCTGCGGAGCCGCTATCCCCCCCCATGGTCCTTTCGGAGTCCCCAGCATCCACTAGGACGTTAGAGAAAAATAAAAATAAATAAAGTCTTAAGAATTATGTTAGCAACACTTGCACATGATTAATGTGACTAAACAAAATTAGGATTGATAAAAGTACATGGTTTAGAAGTTATATATACGTATGTGCTAAAAGAAAGAATGTACAGTTGTGGTTAAATTAATCCTTACACTTACAGTCTTTTTTATAAACAGTCCCACAAGACTGCCAGAAGCCAGCTGTGCGCACAAGATTAGAAAGGGAGCAAAACGGAACCCATGACATGAAAAACCAAAGGGTTTGCCACATTGCCTCCTGGGCTGCTCCAGCAATGGGAACCAATCACTAGTCAGGTAGAATGTATCATCACAGGGTTGGGATTGAAATGCCGGCAGTCAGGTTACCGACCGCAGCATCCTGATGATCAGAATACCAATAGGGGAAGGTAAGCAGGCCCAGCGGAACCCGCTCAGCAAAGGGATGCAGTGCAGGTAGGTGCCAGGAGAAGCGCTCTGCCTGCTCTGCATCCCCACTGAATGCTGAGTGTACCACCATGCAGGAAGCGCTCTGTAGACTACTGTACTGTCCCTTAAGCAGCATATGTGTTGCCTGCATCGGCTCCCCAAGTTAGGCTGAGTCTGCAGAGCTGAGAACTTAGTGCTGCTGCTGTGCCCTTGCAAGTTAGGGGAGAGAGAAGTTGGAGCTTGCAGCCAGTGCCGATAGAGCAACACCCCCTCTCCCGCTAAGCTGGATGTTGCAGCCAAATGACCACACACCCCCTTACCGCCCTCTCCAAACTTACAGCAGCGACAGGTACTATCAAGCACAGTGGGTTCGTCCTGGAGCCAGCCAGGTAATTCACAGATGTGCACCGCTGCTTTAAAGCCACGCCCCTTTCTGTGAGGGGCGGGGCTTAGCGGGCTGCGATTGTGTGGGGAAGTGGTGGTGCATCCAGCCCGAATGTGACGCTGATAGAAAGACTCAACTGTCACTATTCTCCCCAGCCTGAGTCCCCCTCCTCACAGGGCTATGAGACATCACAAAGAAGTCTCATACCTAGGTAGCGCAGCAGCCAGAGCCAGCAAGCAAGCGACCAGCCTGTGAGAAGCAGCACAGAGAGAAGACAGAAGTAGAGAGCAGGTAAGTACTGTAACAAGAGAAATGCTAGGGGGGGAGGGGGGGTATATTGGAGCATGGGGACTGTACTATACATTGGAGGAGATCCATTCAGGACACCGGCGTTCAGCATTTCGGTAGTCAGAATGCCGACGCCGGAATCACAACATGGATCGAAATGCAGGCGCCAGCTTCCCAATCGAGCTCTGGCGCGGGGGGGAAAGGGCGGAACAGGGGGATTGGTGTGAGTTAAGTTTAGGCTGTGGGGAGAGGATTAGGGTGGGGAGGGGTTATGGCTAGGCACCCATGGTAAGGGTTAGGCTGCAGGGGTGGGAGTGTGTTAGGCTGCAGGGGTGGGAGGATTAGGTTTACGCACCGCCTGGGAGAGTTAGGGTTAGGCTGCGGGGGGAGGGGGAAGGTTAGGGTTAGGCTGCAGGGGGGGTGGGGTTAGGCTGTGGGGAGGGATGGCTCCCACCCCTGGTGTGTGTGTGTGTGTGTGTGTGTGTGTGTGTGTGTGTGTGTGTGTGTGTGAGATACTGTCTGCATTATATCTAAGGGGCACAATTGTGTGTCAAAACGTGAATAACAAGTACTACTTTATGGTGTAATATGAATATCAGGGGCACTACTTTATGGTGTAATATGAATATCAGGGGCACTATGTGCAATATAATGTGAATAAGATTGCGCTACTGTGTGGTGTAATTTTAATTGGAGGTACTATTGTGTGGCCATGCCCCTTCCTTGGGAGACCACACCCCTTTTATGTGGTTCGCGCCTACGGCGCACATTGTCCTTTTATTAAAAATGGGACAGAGGGCGCAAATTTATAGTTTGCAGGGAGGCGCTGAACACCCTAGCACCGACCCTGAAGGTAAGTATACTTACCTTCCCCCAATAGCCCCCTAACCCTCCCTCCCTGTAGCCTAAACCTCCCCCTGGTGGTGCCTAAACCAATCCTCCCCTCCCTGCAGCCTAAACCTAATCTTTCCCCTCCCTGCAGCCTAACCCTATTCATCCCCGGGGGTGCCTGAGCCTAACCCCGCTCCTTGCAGCCTAACCCCCTCCCCACCAGTCCCACAGCCTAAACCTCAACCCTGTGGTGCCTAAACCTAACTCCCCCCGCCCCCGCTTACCCCTCCTGTGGCTTGAGAGCCGGGATCCCGGCCACCGGGATCGTGACTGAATCCCAACATCACAGGCTGTCATGCCCCAATGTAAACCTTGTGAATTAACCAAAGTAATCCAGCACTCTTGCGGATATCTTAAAGGATCAAGAAGTCATGAGTTCTATGCATTTCAAGGATCCTATGAATTGTAGGTCAAGGCACTAACAACTTTCAGTCTTCTTCTGGTAACCCCAGTCTAAAGCTTGGATCACATTTTGATGATGAATATGGAGCTTGGAGGACCTTTGGGAGGAAGGCTTAATCTGAACAGCAGCATGTTCTTCATGAAAGAAATATGGAGACCTATAAGTCTGAATTACCAGCTCAGAAACAATACCAGATAGCTTTTTGAAAGGTCAGATTTCTGCACTAAGGGGGTAATTCAGAGTTGATCGCAGCAGCAGATTTGTTAGCAGTTGGGCAAAACCATGTGCACTGCAGGTGTGGCAGATATAACATTTGCAGAGAGAGATAGAATTGGGTGGGATATTTTGTTTCTGTGCAGGGTAAATACTGGCTGCTTTATTTTTACACTGCAATTTAGATTTCAGTTTGATCACACTCCACCCTAATCTAACTCTCTCTGCACATGTTAAATCTGTCTCCCCTGCAGTGCACATGGGGGCAAATTCAGTATGAATCGCAAGTAGCGATTCATAAGGAATTTTTGCTGAGGGGCCGCGGGCGCATGTGCAGCAGGCCCTACTGGGCTGGTACGCGCAAACGGGGGGTGTCGGGGGTGCGGCCGCAGCCACTGCGACAGCAACAATGGCGCCGGGACTCCTGCGGCCGCAGCTAAGCTGCGCCGGCAGGAGTCATCCTTAATTTCTGCTAACAACAGAAATTGCGTGCTGTTCGCAATTTCTGCTTGAAGCAGGGGGAGAGGCGCCGGTCAGCATGCATACTAAAGGTTATCAAATTCTGCTGATTAGCAGAATTTGCTAACCTTACTGAATTACCCCCTTGGTTTTGACAAACTGCTAACAAATTTGTTGCTGCGATCAACTCTAAATTAGGCCCTAAGTTTCAAACTGCAGTCCATCCCGAAGGAATAGAAATAAACGGGCCACATAAAATGTAGGAAACCTCTTCCTTTCACAGCAGTGACTAGTCTTACTAAGTAATGGCTTTTGCTTCTCAGCAGATTTTGATCCTGGAAATTAAAACAACATTGTTAAACGAAGAAGCTGGCATCCGTAAAACTAGACCCATGTCTTCTATATTCTGTGATACTATTAAACTGGCTTACTGCCCTTGAGCATGGTCTGAATTAGGCAACCTGGGAAACCCTCAACAGACAGCTATTATAAGCCACTCTGTCTGCACATGTTATATCTGCCCCCTCTGCAATGCACACGGTTTTGCCCACCTGCTAACAAATTTGCTGCTACTATCAGGTCTGAATTAGGCCCTAAATCCTCTAGAAAATTGCTTCATTTTGCAGCACACATCAGGGCACAAGGACACTTCAACCACAAGAGTCAATGACTTCAACCACCTTAGAAAACTTAGAGATTGATTATTTTCAAACTGGTGATGTGGTATCGAATTCCATGAATTCCATAAATGTTTCCAAGAAAATGATACCTGTTTTCGGGGGTAATTCAGACTGCATCGCTGCAGCGGCAGCGATCGCAGTCTGAATTACTTTGTGGAGTCAAGAGAAAGAGGGACCTGGCACCGGTATAAATTTTAATGGAATGAAAAAGAGGCCAAAGTGGACAGATATTGAGAAAGAAATCGGCTTCTCAATTGTGGTCCTTATTGGCGGTGCGCCCAGAGCTAGAAAGTATCTGTACATACACACGGAGAGAAAGAAAGCTCTGGTGTGGGCGCACTCTTGAGAGAAAAATCAAAAAAATATATAATATTTTTTTTGAAAATGAATAGAAAAAATTTGTAAAAGCAATATTTATTGGCAAATTGATTAAAAGTTATTAGTTATCCCACTATGATCAGAAAGTGTCTAGGTGTTGGTTAATAAGAAATTAAATTATATTATTCTTTATTGGAAATAACCAACAGAGGTATAAGACAGCAGGAGACAAAAAGAAAAGAAAAGAAATGTTCTGGTCTCGTTAATCACACAAGATAGATTAGAAGGGTTGCAGACACTGGCTAGTCTAGCAACCGTTTCTCCTGACCAGCACAGAAATTCTGTGTTACTGACAACAGAGAGATCCAATAATATATCTTTGAAAGACCAATATGATGGTCAATGTCGGACAGATTACTGATCACCAGATATACCATCAATCACAAATTGAAATTAAGAGACATATCTGAAACATTTTTGGAGCACAATGTAGACATGGCCATGCTGGGTGGAAAAGAAGAGGAGAAAGAAAAGGAAAAGAAGAGAAAAAGGAAAAGAAAAACGGGTACAAATGGAGGGAAAAAGAAAAGACAGGAGAGGGGGTATGGAAGTGAGAAAGTGGTGATCCTGCTGTTGGTGTCCACCCTTCTGATGAAGGGGAATAGTGTCCTTCTCTACAACACCAGGTATTCCCAAAAAGTCTCCTTTGAGGTACTGACCCGGCCCAACGCTGCTTAGCTTCCAAGATCGGACGAGATCGGGCATTAACAGCGTGGTATGATAGTAGAGAGGCTATCTACCAATGAGAGTGCACCTATGTACGAGGAGTGAAAAAAAATGGGGAAAAGGGGGGAAGTGCAATAATGGTGTGGATCTGCTTTCCTCGTTAGGCGGGGGGACTCATCTGCCCGATGGCAAACGATACCCCTGGATCGAGGATGAGAGTCCACAGAAAAAAACTGGGTCAGTGAAAAAGGTCAGGGAGGAGTGGAAAAATCCGTGGAATGATAGAGTTGAAGGTCGCGGATAGATTGTCCAAGGGAGGAGGATGGCGTGCCTGTTAACTCTATAGGGAAAATTTAGCATGCCATGCACAAAACACAAAGATTGATGGACGGTTCCTGGGAAACTGGAACCAACTACGTCCTGTGCCTAAGCACTTAATAGTGCAGTGGTGTAAATTCACTGTTTTTGCACACGGTTGGCATGTTGTCTGAAGCATATACAGAAAAAATTTTTAAGTCATATGAACCGATGTCAGATAAGCTACAAACTATGCGATAGGTCTATTATCTCTATATAGGAAAAATTAGCATGCCATGCACAAAACACGAAGATTGATGGACGGTTCCTGGGAAGCTGGAACCAACTACGTCCTGAGCCTAAGCACTTAATAGTGCAGTGGTGTAAATTCACTGTTTTTGTACACGGTTGGCATGTTGTCTGAAGCATATACAGATAAATTTTTAAGTCATATGAACAGATGTCAGATAAGCTACAAACTATGCGGTAGGTGGAGAACCACCACGTTAGGGTTACTACGTCTCTATAACATAATTGTGATTAACATCTATGAGGTAAAAAATAAAATAAACAAGTTTGATACTCATGATAAGTGTAAATCCAATTCCAGGAAACTCTGGTAATCAGTGAATATCCCTGAAAGAATCTCCTGCTGGGATCCCGTGAAAACGCGTTTCACCCGCTGGGCTTGTTCACTTCCAGGATCTCAGGTTCTTTGTCTCGATGTGAGGTTTAAAAACCCTGTCAATTAAGGTAGCAGCCAATCACATTTTGCTCACCGCTAATGAACAGCTGTTCGAGCGCGTTCCCTGTATGTGCCGGGTGACGTCAGCGACACGTGATATGCTGACGTGAGCGGCACATGACCGGAGTGCGGTCACATGGGCAGGGAGAATGTGCACGTAGGGAAATACCTGACGTGATAACGTCTGCAACGAGTGTGGAGGGTATAGTAAAGGAAGGGATGATGCGCCGATGAATATGCGCAGGGGAAAGGGGGAGGAAAAACCTGGCTGACTTATTCATGCTGATGAGCTCAATGGCGCCATATTATGCAAGGATATGCCAGTATTAGACGAGGGAACTATGTGTTGCCATGGTAACCCGGGCACGCGAGGTAACAACTCGTGTTATGTAAATTGCAATCTGATAAATAATCTGTGGATAGGTGATGCTGCCATAGTAGGATGGAGAACAAAAATGATGACATGAGAAAAATATATGGATAAATGATGAAAGTGAAGATTGATGAGAAATAAAAGATAAAATAAAATAAAATGAACATGGTAAACCTTAGATTATTCTTAAAAATGATGGAAAATAAATAAATAATAATAAACATTAATAAAGAATTAATAAAATGAAAATAAAATTAAAATTAAAAAATAAAATTGATGAAAATTGTTATTAGAAATAGTTAAAAAGTTATATTGGGTTATTGTAGAGGATTTAAAGAGATTGTGGTGAATAGGTACCAGGGACGTGCTAAGTTGCAATGTGAAGTGATAAAAAGAGTGAAAAAGGATGAAAAATGATGAATAGGGTGAACTGTGTGTGAATGCTGCTGCCGAAGTAGGGATTGATGGTGTAGGAGATAGGGGGTAAAGCCCACCATTTTCTGGGGGGGATTATAAGTATGATGCACGTAAATAAAGATGATTAGGTGAGTGTGTGCAACATTGAGTTAAATGATATTAGGAGTGATAGTGAGGGTGGGGAAAGTGACAAGGATGGGGTGGAGGGGGGAATTGGTGATGGGAATTGAAAAATGTGAAGAGATTAGTGTGATAGTGAGAGATGAGTAGGGTGACTGGAAGGGAATGGATGAGTAGATAATTACTATTAAGGATGGTGGTGGGTGTTTTATAGAAAAGCACCAAAATTGATATTTTCATTGAGGCCAGCAGGTCTTAGGGTACCAAGGCGAAAAATCCATTCACTCTCTTTTTTATACAATTCTTTGGTCATGTCACCTCCTCGTATTCCCAAATGAATGCGGTCCAGGCCAAAGACTTTAAAGTCTTTTATCTGACCTTTATGTTGAACGTGAAAGTGTCTGGCAACCGTAGTGAGTTGTCTCATGCGTGCCAGATCTTTAGAAGCATTACGTATATTGCCCAGATGCTCAAGGATCCTCTCTTTCAGTTTTCGTGATGTCATGCCGACATATTTAATATTACAGCTGCAAGTGATACAGTAAATTACCGCCTGGGTATTACAATTGAAAAAATGTGGTATTGTGGTTGGTTGTCCGTACTTGTCTGTGACCCCATTGGTTCGGAATATGTGTGTACAGGCCTTACATTGGCCACACGGAAAGGAACCTATTATGGTCGGCTTCCTAGGTATTGAAGGTAATAGGTGACTTCGAACTAATCGGTCTTTGATGTTTTTGGATCTACGCCAACTCATTTGTATGGATGGGCCCACAGCGGATGATAGATCTGGATCCAAACGGAGTATGGGAATGTGTTTGGTTATGGCATCTTGAAGCATCTTCCACTCCGGACAGAAGGTTCCTATAAATCTTATAGGATCTGTATCTTCTGAAGTTGTCTGTTTGGCCCTAAAAATAAGTTGCTCTCTCTTGACAGCAATAGTGGACTGGTAGGCTCTTTTTAATGATCGTTTGCTGTAGCCTCGGGCCAAAAGGCGATTGGTAAGTTCCCAGCTCTTGATTTGGAAAATATGATCTTCAGAGCAATTGCGTCGGAGTCGGAGGTATTCTCCTTTAGGTATGTTCTCAATGGTAGGCGGAAAGTGAGAGCTAGTTTGAAAGAGGAGACTGTTGGTTGCAGTCTCCTTTCTGTATAGTTCTGTTTCTAGATACCCCGTATGTGACCTGTAGATGTTCAAATCAAGAAAGGGAACCTGCTTGGCGCTGATGGTATGAGTCAAATTGATGTTCAAATCATTGGAATTCAACAATGCAATAAAATCCATTAAGAGTTCCTTATCTCCATTCCAGATGATGAAAACATCATCTATGTACCTCAGCCACAAGTCCACGTGTGAGGTGTATTTCTCATTTGCAAGGTTGAAAACGTGGAAGTGCTCCCACCACCCTAAAAACAGGTTGGCATACGTTGGGGCGCATGCTGCGCCCATGGCTGTTCCCCTTATTTGGAGAAAAAATTGGTCCTGGAACACGAAGTAGTTCTTAGACAGGACAAAATCCAATAGTATTAGAAGAAAATCCGAGAAGTCATTGGCTCCTCCTTGGTCTAGATAATACTTGACCGCTGTGATCCCCTGATGATGATTAATGCTGGAATAAAGTGATTCCACGTCCAATGTTACTAATAAGAGATTATCACTGCAGTGTACATTATGGATTTTGCGTAGTAGATCTGCTGTGTCCTGTAGATAAGAAGGTAAGGCAAGGACATAGTCACGAAGGTGAAGATCAAGGAACCGGCTCGGTTGTTCCAGGAGGCCCCCATTTCCAGACATAATGGGTCTTCCAGGCGGTGTAGAGGCATCCTTGTGTATCTTCGGAAGTAAGTAGAAGGTTGGCGTTCTTGGATTCTGGGTAGTCAGATATTTCTGTTCAGATCTAGAGATTGTGCCATTTGTTATCGCCCGTTGTATTATTAGATTATAGGCAGTTGAAAATCTAGCGGTAGGATCGTTGAGGAGTTTTTTGTAGCAGGAGGTATTGAGGAGTTGACGATGAGCCTCAGCGATATACATATCTCGTGGCCAAATCACAATGTTTCCGCCTTTGTCAGATGGTTTGAAAATCACATCATGCCAGGTTTCCAATTCTTGTAATGCTTTGCGTTCTTTGAATTTAAGATTCTTAGGGAAGTGATAGAGGCCCTGTCGGCTTTTGGCATAGATGTTATTAAATTCCTTGGAGACTTGATTAAGAAAGACCCTAATTTCCGGGTTATTATTGTCAGGAGGAAAAAAGGTAGATTTGGATCTACATTGAGGTCTAGGATGAGTCGGTGCATCGGCACTCGATTCTGCCTGTAATTCTTCCAGTTCTTGAATGGCATTTAGATCGTCAAAGGAAAGGCATGACTCACTATCGTCAGATAGTTGCCCCTCTTGACGTTTGGAGAAAAACTTCTTTAGTAGGAGCTTCCTACCAAATAATCTTAAGTCTTTCTCCCAGGAGAATCGATTAAAAGATCTGGATGGAGAGAAAGAGAGGCCTTTACTGAGTACTGCCATGTGATCAGGGGAAAGGGGCCGGGTAGATAAATTAATAACTTGCAATAAGCTCGATTGGTCCGAAGCTATCTCGTTGCCTTTCTCTGCCGGGCCGGATAACGTGATGTCCTGGATATATCCCAGTCCGAGTTTCGACCGTCGCGTCTTCTTTCCCCCTCTCCTTGTTTTCCTCGTGTTTTGACGCGGCCTCTTGATCTCTGGCCTTGATCTAAAAAATGGGGGTGGAAGTTATCAGTTTCCTCGAAAGTTTCACTTGCCGAATCTCCACTAGTCGAAGATTCAAATTCCGAGAAGGTGGGATCTTCTCTTGGTTTACGATTCCGATTTGGAGGTGTAGGATTCCACCTAAAAATGTCTCCCTTGGCAAAATCTTGTTTATCACGAATGAATTTGGTCCTTTTACGATCCACTATAGTTTGTTCATACAACTCAAATTCCTTCTTATGTTTTTCGAAGGCTGCCTGGAAGGGTAGATCTTTTTCCCATGATTCTAGTATTTTACCAGTTTCCTCTATTTCTTTCTCTACCTGGTCGAGTAACAACGTGTCATGTTTCACCAACAGGTGAAGTAGTTCATGTGAGCACTTAAGTAGGGCCGCTTCCCATTCACTTTTCAGGTTATCACTTGCAAGGGGAAAGGAGGGGAAAACCTTCGGTCTAAGGCCACGGGGCACGATCTTATGTTTAATGTAATTCTCTAATGTTGTAACATCCCATGAGAGCCGTGTCCTCTTCTGCAAGTTCCTCTGTAACTTGAGAAAAGGAGTACGCCAATCTACGTTGGGAGTGGTGTGTTCATAGGTGTCCGAGAAAGGGTCTACAATGTTGGTTTTTAGGCGTTTTGACAATTCATTTTTTAGTGAAAAAGTGGACATACTGGGTTGGCAGACTTCTTATGAATATGAGTATTAAGCCCCTTGTTATGAGATATAAGGGGGCTGGCTGGCAGTCACAAAGACTGAGGAGCAAAAGTGGCTGCTAAAAGAGATCAAGGGGATAAGAATATAGATATGATAAGAATATAAAGGATTAGTCAAACAAGAGAGACCGTGCCTTGGTCAGAGACTGTATTTATCCTACAGCATAGACATTTGGTAGCAAGAGAAAGAGGGACCTGGCACCGGTATAAATTTTAATGGAATGAAAAAGAGGCCAAAGTGGACAGATATTGAGAAAGAAATCGGCTTCTCAATTGTGGTCCTTATTGGCGGTGCGCCCAGAGCTAGAAAGTATCTGTACATACACACGGAGAGAAAGAAAGCTCTGGTGTGGGCGCACTCTTGAGAGAAAAATCAAAAAAATATATAATAATTTTTTTGAAAATGAATAGAAAAAATTTGTAAAAGCAATATTTATTGGCAAATTGATTAAAAGTTATTAGTTATCCCACTATGATCAGAAAGTGTCTAGGTGTTGGTTAATAAGAAATTAAATTATATTATTCTTTATTGGAAATAACCAACAGAGGTATAAGACAGCAGGAGACAAAAAGAAAAGAAAAGAAATGTTCTGGTCTCGTTAATCACACAAGATAGATTAGAAGGGTTGCAGACACTGGCTAGTCTAGCAACCGTTTCTCCTGACCAGCACAGAAATTCTGTGTTACTGACAACAGAGAGATCCAATAATATATCTTTGAAAGACCAATATGATGGTCAATGTCGGACAGATTACTGATCACCAGATATACCATCAATCACAAATTGAAATTAAGAGACATATCTGAAACATTTTTGGAGCACAATGTAGACATGGCCATGCTGGGTGGAAAAGAAGAGGAGAAAGAAAAGGAAAAGAAGAGAAAAAGGAAAAGAAAAACGGGTACAAATGGAGGGAAAAAGAAAAGACAGGAGAGGGGGTATGGAAGTGAGAAAGTGGTGATCCTGCTGTTGGTGTCCACCCTTCTGATGAAGGGGAATAGTGTCCTTCTCTACAACACCAGGTATTCCCAAAAAGTCTCCTTTGAGGTACTGACCCGGCCCAACGCTGCTTAGCTTCCAAGATCGGACGAGATCGGGCATTAACAGCGTGGTATGATAGTAGAGAGGCTATCTACCAATGAGAGTGCACCTATGTACGAGGAGTGAAAAAAAATGGGGAAAAGGGGGGAAGTGCAATAATGGTGTGGATCTGCTTTCCTCGTTAGGCGGGGGGACTCATCTGCCCGATGGCAAACGATACCCCTGGATCGAGGATGAGAGTCCACAGAAAAAAACTGGGTCAGTGAAAAAGGTCAGGGAGGAGTGGAAAAATCCGTGGAATGATAGAGTTGAAGGTCGCGGATAGATTGTCCAAGGGAGGAGGATGGCGTGCCTGTTAACTCTATAGGGAAAATTTAGCATGCCATGCACAAAACACAAAGATTGATGGACGGTTCCTGGGAAACTGGAACCAACTACGTCCTGTGCCTAAGCACTTAATAGTGCAGTGGTGTAAATTCACTGTTTTTGCACACGGTTGGCATGTTGTCTGAAGCATATACAGAAAAAAATTTTAAGTCATATGAACCGATGTCAGATAAGCTACAAACTATGCGATAGGTCTATTATCTCTATATAGGAAAAATTAGCATGCCATGCACAAAACACGAAGATTGATGGACGGTTCCTGGGAAGCTGGAACCAACTACGTCCTGAGCCTAAGCACTTAATAGTGCAGTGGTGTAAATTCACTGTTTTTGTACACGGTTGGCATGTTGTCTGAAGCATATACAGATAAATTTTTAAGTCATATGAACAGATGTCAGATAAGCTACAAACTATGCGGTAGGTGGAGAACCACCACGTTAGGGTTACTACGTCTCTATAACATAATTGTGATTAACATCTATGAGGTAAAAAATAAAATAAACAAGTTTGATACTCATAAGTGTAAATCCAATTCCAGGAAACTCTGGTAATCAGTGAATATCCCTGAAAGAATCTCCTGCTGGGATCCCGTGAAAACGCGTTTCACCCGCTGGGCTTGTTCACTTCCAGGATCTCAGGTTCTTTGTCTCGATGTGAGGTTTAAAAACCCTGTCAATTAAGGTAGCAGCCAATCACATTTTGCTCACCGCTAATGAACAGCTGTTCGAGCGCGTTCCCTGTATGTGCCGGGTGACGTCAGCGACACGTGATATGCTGACGTGGCTGACGTGAGCGGCACATGACCGGAGTGCGGTCACATGGGCAGGGAGAATGTGCACGTAGGGAAATACCTGACGTGATAACGTCTGCAACGAGTGTGGAGGGTATAGTAAAGGAAGGGATGATGCGCCGATGAATATGCGCAGGGGAAAGGGGGAGGAAAAACCTGGCTGACTTATTCATGCTGATGAGCTCAATGGCGCCATATTATGCAAGGATATGCCAGTATTAGACGAGGGAACTATGTGTTGCCATGGTAACCCGGGCACGCGAGGTAACAACTCGTGTTATGTAAATTGCAATCTGATAAATAATCTGTGGATAGGTGATGCTGCCATAGTAGGATGGAGAACAAAAATGATGACATGAGAAAAATATATGGATAAATGATGAAAGTGAAGATTGATGAGAAATAAAAGATAAAATAAAATAAAATGAACATGGTAAACCTTAGATTATTCTTAAAAATGATGGAAAATAAATAAATAATAATAAACATTAATAAAGAATTAATAAAATGAAAATAAAATTAAAATTAAAAAATAAAATTGATGAAAATTGTTATTAGAAATAGTTAAAAAGTTATATTGGGTTATTGTAGAGGATTTAAAGAGATTGTGGTGAATAGGTACCAGGGACGTGCTAAGTTGCAATGTGAAGTGATAAAAAGAGTGAAAAAGGATGAAAAATGATGAATAGGGTGAACTGTGTGTGAATGCTGCTGCCGAAGTAGGGATTGATGGTGTAGGAGATAGGGGGTAAAGCCCACCATTTTCTGGGGGGGATTATAAGTATGATGCACGTAAATAAAGATGATTAGGTGAGTGTGTGCAACATTGAGTTAAATGATATTAGGAGTGATAGTGAGGGTGGGGAAAGTGACAAGGATGGGGTGGAGGGGGGAATTGGTGATGGGAATTGAAAAATGTGAAGAGATTAGTGTGATAGTGAGAGATGAGTAGGGTGACTGGAAGGGAATGGATGAGTAGATAATTACTATTAAGGATGGTGGTGGGTGTTTTATAGAAAAGCACCAAAATTGATATTTTCATTGAGGCCAGCAGGTCTTAGGGTACCAAGGCGAAAAATCCATTCACTCTCTTTTTTATACAATTCTTTGGTCATGTCACCTCCTCGTATTCCCAAATGAATGCGGTCCAGGCCAAAGACTTTAAAGTCTTTTATCTGACCTTTATGTTGAACGTGAAAGTGTCTGGCAACCGTAGTGAGTTGTCTCATGCGTGCCAGATCTTTAGAAGCATTACGTATATTGCCCAGATGCTCAAGGATCCTCTCTTTCAGTTTTCGTGATGTCATGCCGACATATTTAATATTACAGCTGCAAGTGATACAGTAAATTACCGCCTGGGTATTACAATTGAAAAAATGTGGTATTGTGGTTGGTTGTCCGTACTTGTCTGTGACCCCATTGGTTCGGAATATGTGTGTACAGGCCTTACATTGGCCACACGGAAAGGAACCTATTATGGTCGGCTTCCTAGGTATTGAAGGTAATAGGTGACTTCGAACTAATCGGTCTTTGATGTTTTTGGATCTACGCCAACTCATTTGTATGGATGGGCCCACAGCGGATGATAGATCTGGATCCAAACGGAGTATGGGAATGTGTTTGGTTATGGCATCTTGAAGCATCTTCCACTCCGGACAGAAGGTTCCTATAAATCTTATAGGATCTGTATCTTCTGAAGTTGTCTGTTTGGCCCTAAAAATAAGTTGCTCTCTCTTGACAGCAATAGTGGACTGGTAGGCTCTTTTTAATGATCGTTTGCTGTAGCCTCGGGCCAAAAGGCGATTGGTAAGTTCCCAGCTCTTGATTTGGAAAATATGATCTTCAGAGCAATTGCGTCGGAGTCGGAGGTATTCTCCTTTAGGTATGTTCTCAATGGTAGGCGGAAAGTGAGAGCTAGTTTGAAAGAGGAGACTGTTGGTTGCAGTCTCCTTTCTGTATAGTTCTGTTTCTAGATACCCCGTATGTGACCTGTAGATGTTCAAATCAAGAAAGGGAACCTGCTTGGCGCTGATGGTATGAGTCAAATTGATGTTCAAATCATTGGAATTCAACAATGCAATAAAATCCATTAAGAGTTCCTTATCTCCATTCCAGATGATGAAAACATCATCTATGTACCTCAGCCACAAGTCCACGTGTGAGGTGTATTTCTCATTTGCAAGGTTGAAAACGTGGAAGTGCTCCCACCACCCTAAAAACAGGTTGGCATACGTTGGGGCGCATGCTGCGCCCATGGCTGTTCCCCTTATTTGGAGAAAAAATTGGTCCTGGAACACGAAGTAGTTCTTAGACAGGACAAAATCCAATAGTATTAGAAGAAAATCCGAGAAGTCATTGGCTCCTCCTTGGTCTAGATAATACTTGACCGCTGTGATCCCCTGATGATGATTAATGCTGGAATAAAGTGATTCCACGTCCAATGTTACTAATAAGAGATTATCACTGCAGTGTACATTATGGATTTTGCGTAGTAGATCTGCTGTGTCCTGTAGATAAGAAGGTAAGGCAAGGACATAGTCACGAAGGTGAAGATCAAGGAACCGGCTCGGTTGTTCCAGGAGGCCCCCATTTCCAGACATAATGGGTCTTCCAGGCGGTGTAGAGGCATCCTTGTGTATCTTCGGAAGTAAGTAGAAGGTTGGCGTTCTTGGATTCTGGGTAGTCAGATATTTCTGTTCAGATCTAGAGATTGTGCCATTTGTTATCGCCCGTTGTATTATTAGATTATAGGCAGTTGAAAATCTAGCGGTAGGATCGTTGAGGAGTTTTTTGTAGCAGGAGGTATTGAGGAGTTGACGATGAGCCTCAGCGATATACATATCTCGTGGCCAAATCACAATGTTTCCGCCTTTGTCAGATGGTTTGAAAATCACATCATGCCAGGTTTCCAATTCTTGTAATGCTTTGCGTTCTTTGAATTTAAGATTCTTAGGGAAGTGATAGAGGCCCTGTCGGCTTTTGGCATAGATGTTATTAAATTCCTTGGAGACTTGATTAAGAAAGACCCTAATTTCCGGGTTATTATTGTCAGGAGGAAAAAAGGTAGATTTGGATCTACATTGAGGTCTAGGATGAGTCGGTGCATCGGCACTCGATTCTGCCTGTAATTCTTCCAGTTCTTGAATGGCATTTAGATCGTCAAAGGAAAGGCATGACTCACTATCGTCAGATAGTTGCCCCTCTTGACGTTTGGAGAAAAACTTCTTTAGTAGGAGCTTCCTACCAAATAATCTTAAGTCTTTCTCCCAGGAGAATCGATTAAAAGATCTGGATGGAGAGAAAGAGAGGCCTTTACTGAGTACTGCCATGTGATCAGGGGAAAGGGGCCGGGTAGATAAATTAATAACTTGCAATAAGCTCGATTGGTCCGAAGCTATCTCGTTGCCTTTCTCTGCCGGGCCGGATAACGTGATGTCCTGGATATATCCCAGTCCGAGTTTCGACCGTCGCGTCTTCTTTCCCCCTCTCCTTGTTTTCCTCGTGTTTTGACGCGGCCTCTTGATCTCTGGCCTTGATCTAAAAAATGGGGGTGGAAGTTATCAGTTTCCTCGAAAGTTTCACTTGCCGAATCTCCACTAGTCGAAGATTCAAATTCCGAGAAGGTGGGATCTTCTCTTGGTTTACGATTCCGATTTGGAGGTGTAGGATTCCACCTAAAAATGTCTCCCTTGGCAAAATCTTGTTTATCACGAATGAATTTGGTCCTTTTACGATCCACTATAGTTTGTTCATACAACTCAAATTCCTTCTTATGTTTTTCGAAGGCTGCCTGGAAGGGTAGATCTTTTTCCCATGATTCTAGTATTTTACCAGTTTCCTCTATTTCTTTCTCTACCTGGTCGAGTAACAACGTGTCATGTTTCACCAACAGGTGAAGTAGTTCATGTGAGCACTTAAGTAGGGCCGCTTCCCATTCACTTTTCAGGTTATCACTTGCAAGGGGAAAGGAGGGGAAAACCTTCGGTCTAAGGCCACGGGGCACGATCTTATGTTTAATGTAATTCTCTAATGTTGTAACATCCCATGAGAGCCGTGTCCTCTTCTGCAAGTTCCTCTGTAACTTGAGAAAAGGAGTACGCCAATCTACGTTGGGAGTGGTGTGTTCATAGGTGTCCGAGAAAGGGTCTACAATGTTGGTTTTTAGGCGTTTTGACAATTCATTTTTTAGTGAAAAAGTGGACATACTGGGTTGGCAGACTTCTTATGAATATGAGTATTAAGCCCCTTGTTATGAGATATAAGGGGGCTGGCTGGCAGTCACAAAGACTGAGGAGCAAAAGTGGCTGCTAAAGAGATCAAGGGGATAAGAATATAGATATGATAAGAATATAAAGGATTAGTCAAACAAGAGAGACCGTGCCTTGGTCAGAGACTGTATTTATCCTACAGCATAGACATTTGGTAGCAAGAGAAAGAGGGACCTGGCACCGTATAAATTTTAATGGAATGAAAAAGAGGCCAAAGTGGACAGATATTGAGAAAGAAATCGGCTTCTCAATTGTGGTCCTTATTGGCGGTGCGCCCAGAGCTAGAAAGTATCTGTACATACACACGGAGAGAAAGAAAGCTCTGGTGTGGGCGCACTCTTGAGAGAAAAATCAAAAAAATATATAATAATTTTTTTGAAAATGAATAGAAAAAATTTGTAAAAGCAATATTTATTGGCAAATTGATTAAAAGTTATTAGTTATCCCACTATGATCAGAAAGTGTCTAGGTGTTGGTTAATAAGAAATTAAATTATATTATTCTTTATTGGAAAT